>NW_027508733.1:15695000-16132500 GCF_051911475.1 Siphateles boraxobius | reverse complement strand
AACGGTCCAAGGTCCAAATGACAGTTTCAGTGCAGCTTCAAAGGGCTTTAAACGACACCAGACGATGCATAAGGGTCTTATCTTGCGAAACGATCGGCCATTTCAAAAATAAATAAAAAAGTTTAAGTTTTATAAGCACAAATGCTCGCCTTGCTCTGTTCTGTGATGCACGTTCGTGACTCTCCTGTTCGAACTCGTTCATCAAAATGAACAAATCTTTTTTCGAGTAATTTCGTTCATTTTGTTCGTTGAAAGATAAGACCCTTATGCATCGTCTGGTGTCGTTTAAAGCCATTTGAAGCTGCACTGAAACTGTCATTTGGACCTTGGACCCTTTGGTACCCAATGAAGTCCATTATATGGAGAAAAAGCCTAGAATGTTTTCATCAAAAACCTTAATTTCTTTTCGACTGAAGAAAGAAAGACATGGACATCTTGGATGACATGGGGATGAGTAAATTATCAGCAAAAGTTTTTTAAAAAGGGAACTAATCCTTTAATTAATTTGGGACTGTGATGTAGTTTTAAAGGAGGATTTCAGAATAGTTTATATGGCTGTTTTTTTATAGTTGTTTTTTACATAGAGCGTACAATAATAATTTATATAATACCACATTTTTCAAATCCCATATATATATTTACTGTATCTTTTTTATATGTAAAATAATTTAATAATTTACATAATTCATATAATTATATGAATTATGAATTATATATATATATATAAGGAGAGTATGTATATATATATATATATATATAATTTAATGAAAATGTAATATATAAATATATTTATATAATATACAATATTAATCTAAAATGTATATATTTATTTGATATATTATTATATAATTAACTGTAATTATATTTTAATAATACATATTTTATAATACATTTAATACTTGACACACAAGATCTGGTTTGACTAGTTTGTTCATGGTTGCTCTACAAGATTACTTAATCATCGCTGAAAGAAGTTGTACAGGATAAACACAGACATACGGGAACTTTGACAACCACATACATTCATAGCACACTTTATTCTCAGCTACAAATACAAAATATTGCCAGAGGTGCAAAACTTGGAGACTGTAAAAATAGTTGTCATATAATGGAAAACAGTATCTTGCTCTTTTGTAAAATTTACTTTAAAGGGGTTTCAAAAGAGTTTAATGTACTGTGGAGACAACTCTTATGTTCTCAACCGCATACTGGCATACTCTCCTTATTTCTGTACTATATATTTGCTTTGAATTTTCCTGGATTCCTGGATTACAGTTGAAGTTTTCTGGAAAACTGTTTCCCAAAATGCAGTGCACTTAACTTGACCTTCCATTTCGAAAAAGATCTGAGAAACGTTTTAAGTTTTGATCTCCATTATGCCACAAGTGCTTTTCATAGAGCATAACTTGAACCCAGAATATTCCCTTAAATCATTAAGCTGGGATGCTCAACTTTGGTGTTACGCAGACTACTGTTGTTTTCTCAGCACAAAGAGCGCTTAATCATTTTGTAGACCGCTTCCAGGCCATGTGGTTTAATCTTGGAGAAGCTGGTTTTAAGGAAATAGAAACCCTGCACTGGATTTAATGTATGATTTTGAAGGAATGGTTTCTTACTTGGTGCTCCATCCCTCAGGAACTAAATGACTCACCTTACACTTCCAGAGTTGGATGGGGACTCTGGGACTCACGTTGCCCGGCTGTGAAGATTCGGTCACGTAGCAACTCCAGAGCAACGACGCTTGAGAGATGTTGTCATTTAAACTCCCCACTATCAGTAATGGCGACAAAATATAGCGGAAATTTTTGCAGACAGCTGAGGGCAAATGATTGAGATAGAGTTAATATTGTAGGTAAATTCATGTGGGAAAACACAAAATATTTGATTTATTCGACATTTAGTCATGGTACTTGCTAAGGGCTTTTTGAATTGAGCCATAGCAACCACCTAGCAACACCCTAGAAAACATTAGCAAGAGCATAGCAACACCCATAGCTTCATAGCGGCTAACTATTGAACAAGCAATTTGGTTTACCAATTTTATTTTGTGATGAGCAGTTGACTTATTCTAAATAGTTACAAAATAAATAAATAGACATACATATTGATTTGAGTTGAATTTTGTGGGAGAATAAAGAGTTCAGAGTGATAGAGGCACAGTTTAGTGTTAGCATTCGTGTTTAGCATAATTCTAAAGAAAATTGGCAGAAAGCCTCACTTCCTCTCCAGCACACTCACTTCCTGTTCTTCATTTATTGAACCTGCACATTTAAACACACACACACACACACACACACACACACACACACACACACACACACACACACACACACACACACACACACACACACACACACACACACACACACACACACACACACACACTTCAAAACTACAAGCAAATATTGATATGTGAACACACTGGGAAACAAAATATTTGATCAGTGGTTAACTGTAGTCAAGGAATGGTTTGACAAGGCATTGATGTCTTGAAAACGCATCAAAAAAGTGGGTGAAAGTTCTATGCTGAGTTAAATAATTGTTGCTGTTAGTTTTATATACACGACACATGAAGGAAATTAATGTGTTAGCATGTGCAGTATAGTCACCGCCACAATGCTACAATGTTGCGGGTGGCTGCTTTAGCATTGCTATGTGGTTCCTGGGGTGTTCGGGGTGCTGTATATGCTGTTGCTAGGGTGTTCTAGGTGGTTGCTAAGCTGTTTGTTTGTGGTTTTATACTGGTCCATGTCCAACCCCAAGTCTCTGTGATGTTGTCCCCCTCGGCCATTGCCAGTAGGTTAGAACTTAAAATGTTAAGTTCTCTGAACTTTATTATTATTCGCCTCACATAAGGGCATTTAAACACCACTTTTTATAAGTGCACTTACATATAGAGAGCTCAAAGTTACTAAATATGCACTAAAAGCCACGAAAATCCCATCTCGACTTCCACACAGTCTTCAAGAGCATCAGCGTTATGTTTGGGTAGCGTGCATTTGGGTCAGTATGGGTTTTGAGAAGATCAAATCTGGTGGATTATGGTTTTAACCGAGTTATCCTCGATTCAGTTCAGATAAAGTGTCTGATCAGTTTACTGCCAGGCGATCTGAGTCTTGCTATCTTCGCTGAAGTGCTTGTTAGGTTACGCTATCTGAGGTGTAAGCGGGATGGCTCGTTTTTCATTAACGGCTGCGCTACCTCTGTCAGCCTAAAGGTACCGAAGGGTGTGTGTGTGTGTGTGTGGGGGGGGGGGGGGGGGGGTATGTTTTAGAGAAAGGGAAGGCATTTTGAGACTGATGAAGGCAGAAAAAAGCAAGGAAGGAAGGAATAAAGAAATGAGGAGAAGAAGAGAAATGGTCTAATATATGCCAGACTGAGATCTGAATTCCCAGATGTCTTGAAGCTTCCAGTGCAGCCAATTAACACGCTCTCAGCGACAGAGTGTCTTCTGCTTCACACACTTGCACAAATGCGCTCGCATACCTTCAAACCTAATAAACATGTCTAGAAATGCATCAGCTGCGGGGAAATAACTGCTATTTGCTGCAACGGAATTTGTTTAAATGTCTGTTCTTGGAGGATTTACTGACTTCAAACTGAAGAAAACTAAATTAGTGTGTGTGTGTGTGGAAGATTTTCTTGCGGCACAGAATGTAAATATCACACTGCGAGGAGAGGTCACAGATAGAGGAGGGGTAGTTCACTCTCATATTAATGCATTCAGCACTACCAGCCTGTAAAAGCCAGCATGCCAACTCCCATAGAGCCCGTGTCTAAAAATAAAAGATGGAAGACAGAGAGAGAGAGAGAGGTGGAGGGTGCTTTGCCCTCTCTGCACCTCCTCTGGTTTTTTAAAACATCAAGTGAGTCAAGTAAACGGGTTTGTGAAAACAATAGACGAAAAGCTAAAAAAAAAAGTCACATTCTCAGAGTTGATAAACAGTCTGAGAAATAGCTACTGGAATAGAATATCTTAATATGTTAGCTTTAACATATTAGTTTAACATTACAAGCATTAGTGTTAGCTATAACATTACAATTAGCATTAGTGTTAGCAATAGTAGGCTATATAAGGTTTTATAGTATTGTAACCGAAATCTGCTCAAGCTAACATTTCAGTTTTAGTATTAATGTTAGCACTTTTATAAAAATTTGTTTTAGTATCTGATATCAACTAAAATATACTAATTTATTAGCTTTAGTGTATTAGTTTTACAGTGTGTTGTAGCTACACTGGCGTGTGGGTGTGGTCACCAAACCACATAACATACCGGACGATACCGAGAACTAAAGAGCTTAAATACATACAGGATTAATTAAACAGGATTAATTAATAAACCATAAAGACAAACTATTTATTCAACTATTACTATTTAACCATGTAGAAACTATATTAGTTGCTACAGGTATTAGCAATACCATTAGTTTTTGTAGTATCATAACAACAACACTGACCAGTCAAAAGTCTGCAGAATTGTTTCCATGAAAATGTCCTGTAAGTGATAACAACATGCAAATTTATTCACCAACTCTGTGACACAGAAACTAGATCACATTCCTTGTTTTGGATTGTGTGTGTGTGAGGATGCTTTTGTGTGTGTCAAAAAGACAGACCGAGCGGAAGACAGGTTTTTTTACAGCAGCTGTTGTGTTGGATTTCAACATTCTGCAACTCACCAGCTATAAAGATTCTGCCCTATTTTCACAGACAAAAATACACCTAAAAGAAAGCACATAAGGCTAGCTTCCTTAAGCAGTCAAGGACAAGATCTTCAAAGAGTTTTATACATCATGCGCCACTGATACATCTGAGAATAACTGTCACAACGCGGTTCTTGCCGCATAGCAGCAGCATGTTAACTCACCGTGTGATATGTGTAACAAACTGGAAAGAAATAGATTTCACACGTTCTCACAAAATCAATGTTGTGATATATTTTGTTAGAGTACTGTATGAGTTGTGCAAGTTTGCGCGGTGAAACACGCAACATGAATGTGCGGAAAGAACGCTAACGGGCATGTGACAAATGCCATATAAAACGTAACATTATGAGAATTTACAATAACTGAACTTTAAAAATATTACCAAATCTAGTGAAATGTAAACAGCCAACAATGCTTTTGTGAAATTAAACAGGGTCCAAAAGTAACTATAGGATAAAAACGTTACCAGACAATTTTGGTGCTGCAGCTTGATGAGTTACGATAAATTGCACAATAGCTTTTTAAGGCTTGTTTCCACCAGGACGTAAAAAAGTAATTATGAGTTTTTCTCAAAATTGTGAGTTCATATCTCGCAATTCGGACTTTACAACTCCTAATTTCGAGTTTATATCTCACAATTCTGAATTTTTTTCTCAAAATTGTGAGTTTATATCTCGCAATTCTGACTTTTTAACTCACAATTTCAAGGTTAAATCTCACAATTCTGAGAAAAAGTTTGATTTGTGAGATATAAACTCACAATTGCATGAAAGAAGTCAGAATTGAGAGTTTATATCTTGCAATTCTGACTATTTTTCTCAGAATTGTGAGATTTAACCTCGAAGTCGCGAGTTATAATGTACAAATAGCGAGATATAACTGATATAACGAGATATTGACTTTCTTTATACTACAAATCACACTGCGCATACTACAATTTCAGTTTAATACCAAACAAAAAATAAAGCTAAATCATATTAAGGGCCACAGCCTGCAAATACATAATAAGGTGTTATAAAATTGTAATATGTCCTGCTTACATAAATTTTGTTTAATTTAGCAATAATCTTAGGAACAAAATTGAATTGTCTCTAGAATTCATTGTCCGTTCAAAGTCTTTTCCCAGCTAACAAAAATAAGTTTTGCCAATGTTTCCATTATGTTCTTCAGGTTTTTTTAAAGGTTTTAAAAACTTTTTTTCCCCCCTCTTGGTAATACAAACTTTAAGGGAACATTACATTTTAGCGTTTTCTGGACATTCTGAACCAATCAGACGAAAGTCCAACTAAAATGTTTCAGCAAAAACATTCAATAAATGATATATGTTTTTGTGCTAACGTTTTGGGAAAAATATTAAAGACCCGATTGTCATGGTTGTCAAAAACAGGACGGAAGCAATCGCAGGTCAAACTCAGTTCTTTATTGAACAATGAAAAGCTAGACAGGAACACCACACGGAGAGACAACATCCAAGAGACAACATCCAACGATCTGACAAAGGAGATGAGAGAACTGTGAGAATATATGGTGAGATGAGATCGGCTGCAGCTGGTGATGTGATGACGATCAGCTGGAGCGGATCAAGGAATGACACTCATTCACGCCCACTACACACGTGCTTTCATACAACAACATAAACACGAGACGAGAAGGAAGCAATGAACTTGTATACCGTGACAGTACCCCCTCTCCTAGGAACGCCTCCTGGCGTTCCCAGACTCCCTTACCTGTCGATTGAAATCATCGATCAGAGAGTGATCCAGGATGTCTCTAGCCGGAACCCAACTTCTCTCCTCCGGACCGTAACCTTCCCAGTCCACCAAGTACTGAAATCCACGTCCCCTCCGTCTAGAATCCAGAATGCGATTTACCGAATAGGTGGTCTCCCCATCTACGAGACGCGGCGGGGGGGGAACCGGGACTGGCGGATTAATGCGAGCATGAAACACGGGCTTGATCTTTGAAACATGGAAAACGGGGTGAACCCTCCTGTACGCTGGAGGTAAACTAAGGCGGACTGTCACCGGACTAATGATCTTGGTGACAGTGAACGGGCCAATGAATTTGGGGGCAAGCTTATTAGAGACGGATCGGAGAGGAATGTTCTTAGTTGAAAGCCACACTTTTTGACCAACGACGTATACGGGAGGCTTCGACCGGTGGCGATCGGCCTTAGCCTTGGTGCGCGCCCCCACTTGGAGTAGAGCCTCACGGGCTCTAGTCCAAGTGCGGTGACACCTCTGGATTAAGGCGTGAGCGGAGGGGACCGCGACCTCGGATTCCAGACTAGGAAAAATAGGTGGCTGGTAACCTAAACTACACTCAAACGGAGATAGGCCCGTAGCCGACACTGGTAACGTATTGTGGGCGTACTCCACCATGGAAATCTGTTGACTCCAAGAGGAAGGATTCTTAGAAACCAAACATCGCAGCACCCTTTCCAGATCTTGGTTGGCTCTCTCGGTCTGACCATTGCTCTGGGGGTGGAACCCTGAGGACAGACTAACTGTCGCCCCCAGTAACTTACAAAATTCTTGCCAAAATTTGGACACAAACTGGGGTCCTCTGTCAGAGACCACGTCCATCGGGAGGCCATGTAAGCGAAAGACGTGGTCCATGACTGTCAACGCTGTCTCCTTAGCTGAGGGTAATTTGGGTAAGGGAATGAAATGAGCCGCCTTCGAGAACCGGTCCACCACAGTCAAAACGACTGTGTTGCCCTGGGAGGGCGGGAGGGCGGTGACAAAATCTAGAGCGATATGGGACCAGGGTCTCGAAGGGACAGGCAGCGGTTGAAGGAGCCCATCAGGCGGACGATTGGAAGTCTTACCAGTGGCACAGACCGAGCAAGCCAAAACAAAACTGTGGATGTCACGAGCCATAAGTGGCCACCAAAATCGTTGCTTGACTAAAAACTTAGTACGATTAACTCCTGGATGACAAGCCACGTTGGAGCAATGACCCCACTGTATAACGTCGGACCGTAATCCCTCCGGCACAAATAAGCGATTCGGTGGGCAACCGGGCGGAGGCATTACCCCTTCTAAGGCCGTCTTGACCTTCGATTCGATCTCCCATACGAGTGTGGAAACAAATAGGGTTTCCGGTAAAATGCACTCGGGAGTAGACGGGCGTTCGGAACGATCAAAAATGCGAGATAAAGAGTCGGGTTTGATGTTCTTAGAACCCGGGCGGTACGAGAGAGAAAAATCAAAGCGACCGAAAAAAAGTGCCCACCGAGCCTGCCTGGAGTTCAATCTTTTGGCGGTTCTGATGTACTCTAGATTCTTGTGATCGGTCCAGACGATAAAAGGAACCCCCGCACCTTCTAACCAATGACGCCATTCCTCCAACGCTAACTTGACTGCCAACAACTCCCTGTTACCAATGTCGTAATTGCGTTCGGCTGGGGATAATCGATGAGAAAAAAACGCGCAAGGATGCATCTTATCGTCTGCGGGCGAACGCTGGGACAGGACTGCTCCTACCCCCACCTCTGATGCGTCGACCTCCACCACGAACTGACGTGAAGAATCAGGGGCAACGAGGATGGGAGCTGAAACAAAGCGGCTCTTGAGTTTGGCAAACACAGCCTCGGCTGTATCTGACCACCTGAACGGAGTTCTGGGGGAGGTCAAGGCAGTCAGAGGTGCGGCTAGTTGGCTGAAGTTGCGAATGAAACGCCGATAGAAGTTGGCGAACCCCAGAAACCTCTGCAGGGCCTTACGGGAATCTGGACTTGGCCACTCTACCACAGCCTTAACCTTCTCAGGGTCCACACGCATTCCCTCAGACGAAATGATGTATCCTAGAAAAGGAACAGACTGTGCATGAAAATCGCATTTCTCCGCCTTGACAAAAAGCCCATTCTCTAGCAACCTCTGAAGCACTCGTCGAACGTGTTGCACATGTTCCTGGAGAGACGAGGAAAATATCAATATGTCATCCAGGTAAACATATATGAACTGATCTATCATGTCTCGCAACACGTCATTGACCAGTGCCTGGAAGACTGCTGGGGAGTTGGACAGCCCGAAAGGCATGACCAAGTATTCAAAGTGCCCCCTGGGGGTGTTAAAGGCAGTCTTCCATTCATCCCCCTCCCTAATGCGAACCAGATGATAAGCGTTACGCAAGTCCAATTTCGTGAAAACAGACGCTCCCTGCAACCTCTCGAAGGCTGAAGACATTAACGGCAAAGGATAAGTATTCTTTACCGTGATGTTATTCAGCCCCCGGTAGTCAATACAAGGTCGCAGAGACCCGTCCTTCTTTCCCACAAAAAAGAACCCCGCCCCCGCCGGAGAAGAGGAAGGACGGATGAAACTGGTTGCCAGAGAATCAGAAATATATTTCTCCATAGCCTCCCTCTCCGGATTGGAAAGCGAATATAACTTGCCCTTAGGCGGAGACTTACCTGGCAGTAAATCTATGGCACAGTCATAGGGACGATGCGGAGGAAGAGAAGCAGCCCGAGACTTACTGAACACTTCCTTCAGATCGTGGTACTCCTCGGGCACGTTAGACAAGTCCCCTGCCTCCTCCTGTAACACAAAAACAGGCACAGACGGACAAGCAGACATCAGACAAGACTTATGACATTCCTTGCTCCACTCCAGAATAGCTCTTTGCTGCCAGTCCACACGAGGGTTGTGATGAATGAGCCAGGGGTGTCCAAGAACTACAGGTGCCAGGGGGGAATCCAGTATATAAAAAAAAATAGTTTCTGAGTGATTGCCTGAGGTGATGAGTGTGATGTTTTCGGTGATGAGCGAGATGATGGGAAGTTCTTGACCATTTAATGCGTGTACTGCAATCCTCTGTGTGAGTGGTTTAAGGGGAATCTGAAGTCTATGTGCAAAAGTACTGTCCATAAAATTACCCTCAGCCCCGGAGTCCAGAAGTGCTTGACAGTCGTGCTGGTGAATTGACCATCTCAGTCTTACCGGAAGGAGGGTAGATGTGGATGAGGTCTTCTCGGCGGAGATCCCACCCGATAGTAGCCTCATACTTACTATCGGGCTTGGCCTTTTACCGGGCAGTTGTAGGCAAAGTGTCCCGAACCTCCACAGTATAGGCAGAGGCCCTGGGACCTCCGCCTTTCCCTCTCCTCCCGGGAAAGCCGAGCTCGACCCACCTGCATGGGTTCGTGATCGAAGACTGGGCTGACCACGTCCCTGCCACTGGACCGTTGACCCTCTGCTCCAGCTGGAGACCAAATGGACGGTGCTCTTCCCCCGACTCTGGTGATGCGAGCGTCCACCCTCAGAGCGAGCTCGACGAGTCCATTCAGCGTCGTGGGGAGGTCCAGGGCGTAGATCTCCCTCTGGACGCGGTCAGCCAACCCATGCAGGAACATGTCCCACTGCGCCGCCTCGTTCCACTGGCTTTCGGCCGCCAGGGTGCGGAACTCGATCGAATAGTCCGAGACCGACCTGTCACCCTGACGGAGGTCGGCCAACACCCTGGCAGCCTCTCTCCCCGCGACGGCCCGATCGAACACCCGTCTCATCTCTGAGGAGAGTGCCTGGAACGAGGCACAGCAAGGGTCTTGATTTTCCCACACCGCTGTCCCCCATAACGCCGCCTTTCCGGTCAACAAAGTAATGACAAATGCCACCTTGGCTGGCTCATTATTGAAAGTTCTCGGTTGCAGTGCAAAATGCATGGCACAACGTGTCAGAAATGCTCTGCAGTAAGCAGACTCACCAGCGTATGATTCTGGAACAGGTAGGCGTGGCTCTGATGTCGTAGCGATCGCTGGTGGTGTGGGGGGAACAGCTGGTGTGGGTGGCGCAGCGGGAGCACGAAGTAATTGGATCTGCTGGGTGAGCTCGGACACCTGCGTCACCAAAGCTTGTACCGCACGACCCGTGTCCCCTAAATTCCTCTCCTGAGAATCCATTCTTCTCGCGCTGTGCTGAAGGAATTCCTCCAACGAGGTCGGCGAACCTGCTGCTTCCATAGCACGGTCAGATCGTTCTGTCATGGTTGTCAAAAACAGGACGGAAGCAATCGCAGGTCAAACTCAGTTCTTTATTGAACAATGAAAAGCTAGACAGGAACACCACACGGAGAGACAACATCCAAGAGACAACATCCAACGATCTGACAAAGGAGATGAGAGAACTGTGAGAATATATGGTGAGATGAGATCGGCTGCAGCTGGTGATGTGATGACGATCAGCTGGAGCGGATCAAGGAATGACACTCATTCACGCCCACTACACACGTGCTTTCATACAACAACATAAACACGAGACGAGAAGGAAGCAATGAACTTGTATACCGTGACACCGATAACTTTGAACAAACGTTCTATTAAGGTTACTGGAAGAACTTTTATTCATAACTTTCTGAGAACATTCCCTGTTAGCTGGCTTGTTAGTTAAGTCTGCATCTGTGACAGATTGAAGCCGATTTCTCCCCAATAATCCTGGATACACACAATACTTCATTGTCATCCTACGAAATCCTACGTTTTTTCAAGCTTCATCATTTTCCTTGATCGGCTCGGGCCGCAGTATCAGCACTCCTTGTAGAAGCTGCTGACTTCACGTGAAAATCAGCATAAATATGACTTCTTAATGAGCAGGGAATGGTTTCAGCTTTCCGCAGATACACAACTCTCCATAAATCCTTTCCTGTTACTCAAGATGCTCTCTCTGCATGTGGTACGTCTAAACTCCTGAAGTTCGTCGTAAGATTAAGATGTCGACGTTGTTCACGAGACAATGTGTGTGGTTCTTTAGAGCGTGTCCGTTGGGATTCTGAATGACTGCACCGATTATAGATGTTTTATTGACACTGTCGATGTGTTTCTTGAGCTTGGCCTCTTGAGGACTTGAAATCGTCTGGCGCGAGTCGTCTAAAACAGAGTGGATTTCTCTAAAAGGAAAATAATTTATATTTAGAAACTGCTAAATCTTTAATCTCATGCCGCAGCAGCGCCATTATTAATTTTTAACAGGTTTTCTGAGGAACAGAGTGTGTGTCTTTGTTTTTGAGTAATGACTTTTGCCATTTGAATGTGTGTGCAAACTTTGACTAAAGGCCCGTTCACACCAAAAGCGATAACTATAACGATAACTTTATTGTTATAGTTATCGTCCATTGGTGAACGGGCCTAAAGCTGTATGATGGCGCGACTGGATGTTTGCAACATCACCTTAATTTCATCCCAACTGACCATTTTTGGTTCCTAATTCGTGGTTATAAAAAAAAGATAAAATTTTTAGAACAATAGGAATTGGTAACCAAACGGGAACCATATACGCTAACGTTAGGGGAATGTTCTGATACTTCTGCACCACATTTAAACTATACTGTACCATACTACACTCTAAATGGCTATACTTCACTGTACTGTACTGTGTTCTATAGTGCTGTACTGTGCAATCAACTGGGAAATAGAAGCACAAACAGCCCTGAAATGCAGATCTGGGTACCTTTGAGAGTTTGGCTGACCCTGTAGAGGTGGATGGAATATCTCGGATCGCTCATCCAGTCTCAGGATAGAGGATTCAGGTGCATTAGAGGTCAATATTAGGTCGATAACTGGACATGAGCCACAGTGCTGTTTGGGTAGCTCAGATCCACACCATGTGCTGACATCACAGTGTGAAGAGATGAAATCTGATCCAGGCCCCTTTAGCTGCGGGAAATCATTCAAACACACAGCTTTACAACAGGGGAATGCATATATATATATATATATATATAATGTTTAGGTGTATATTTGAGACAAACACGTATCAAAATCAATATTAACAATATACAGTTGCCTGAATGCTGGAGTGGTTAGTCACTGTGTGAAAAGTAAAGAGGAATTAAACTGCTCATTAATTCACAACGTTTCCATTGCTGGTATAATTCTTAGATGTTTAAGGAACGTTAATCTGTCTGTCTGACTAACAAACTTTTTATATTTTTTATTGTAAAATGTATTTATTTATTTACATACATACATTTAAAGTTTGTTTTCCGAATAATGAACTATTTTAATTGTAAAATATTTTAAATAATTTATATAATTTATTAAATAGAAATATGTTTAAAAGATAAACATCTATTTTTTTTTATTTAATATGTATTTAAATTTTTTAAATAAATCACACTTAAAATTGTTTGTCCAACCAATTAAATATTTCATTTATTTAAAAAATAATAATAACACTATTTTAATAAACACTTCACATTTAAAGTTTGTCCAACTAAATTTTTAATGGTGACACATTTATCATTATTATTTTTTAAATTAAATAATTAAAATGTATCTTCATTTGAACTAACTTTTTCTCATTTCTTTTGCAGCTGTTTCTATAATGCGGCACAGTGCTTCAGCCTTTGGGTTTGCTGTAAGTCTCACACTGCATATATTTAAATGTTCATTATTTAAGTCTTTAATGTTTTAACGCTTCTCTTTATTAATGTTGTTCATTCGTTTGCAGTTTGACGCAACTCTCGACGTCCTGTCCTCCATTATCGTGATTTGGCGATACAGTAACGCCGCGGCCGTCCATTCAGCGCACAGAGAATACATGTGAGTACATGTGATCCTACCTTGATTGAAGAAAACACGGGGAATGGAGCGTGACCGCATGGAACGAGCCATAGGCTGCGTCCGAAATCGCATACTGTCTTATTTTGAACAAGTAATTACCTCACGACCGTACGTTCTAGTATGAATGAGTGTAGTATGAATGTAATCTGGACGTACTACATTCGCCATGCTGTCATTATCATGTGACCTTCCAGCATCAATTGCGTCACTTCACTTCCATTCAAAAATCCTCTCCCGTGTTCTCATGAGATAGTAAAGTGTCCATCGTATGCACACTTCAGAATCACGCCGCCAGAAGAAGGTCATCCGGGTACTTGAGTACTGTGTATTCGGACTTACTTCTTTGGACAAATACTGTTTTTGTCTACTATATAGTAGGGAAGTATGTGATTTCTGATGCAGCCATTGTTTGTGCTCCGTGGGGATTCTGGGTAGTTTCGGTAGCCAATTAGATGTTGTTTCTGGGCAACAAGGAGAGCAGAAGGTCAGATTGATCTTTCACGGTAATGATGTTGAGATTTTGACATGTTCCTCGGCTGAAGGAAAACATTGCTGGGCAATTGAGCACGCAACAAATGACCTAACCAAACCATAGTCATTAAAACGATCGTTTAATGGATGTTTTCAGATGCGCTGATCCTTGTTAACAAACCAAGCATAATTTACCTCAGCAGGTTAAAGCAGGTTGACATTTTCTAAAGACCACCAGGTTTGATGGATGGAGGCCAGGCAGACAGACTCACTGGTCCCCCGTGAAGTGGCCCTGCTCTGGGTTTCATGTCTTTAGACAGTCTCTCTCTGTGTTCGGCGTCCCTTATCGGGTGAAAGACACAATAGAGATGGCAGAAGGGCTTTGTGAAGGGAATTAAAGCAGAGGAAGTGGAGAAAGAGAGGACAAAGGCAGAAGTGTGCTTGACAGCAGCACACTCAGACCTGTAGCATACGTACAGTACAGACAGACACACACACACACAGACACACACACACACACACACACACACACACACACGCGTAATGAATCCATTTCTAATGTGCAGGCCGGTGAAGCTGTGAGCTCCGGTCCCTAGGGGAATCTGCTGGGATGCGGATCGCCGTGGAGACAGATTACATCATAAGCAGGCTGCATTAGCGAGATGATATATCTACTAGACTACTAGACTCTAACACTGTAAAACACTATAGGCTCTTACTGTTTGAGAATAGTGACTTACAAATAGATCTCTGCATTTTGTAGAACATATTAATGGTGATTGCTGGTGTAAAAAAACAGTACCAAGGCGATGCTATGCAGTTGCTAAGGTGTTCTGAGTTGTTGCTAGGGGTGGTTGTTAGTTTGTTCTGAGTGGTTGTTAGGGAGTTGCTATGGGATGACTAAAGTTTTCTGAGTGGTTGCTAGAGTGTTGCTAGGTGGATGTTATTGTGTTCTGCATGGTTTCTAGGGCATTGCTAAGTGATTGCTAGGGTGTTTTTGGTGGTTCTTTGGGAGTTGCTATGTGGATACTAAGGTGTTCTGATTGGTATCTAGGGCGTTGCTAGGTAGATGTTAATGTGTTCTGTGTGGATGCAAGATCAATGCTAGAGTGGTGGTTAGGGAGTTGCTATGGGATTACTAAAGTGTTCTGAGTGGTTGCTAGAGTGTTGCTAGCTGGATGTTATTGTGTTCTACATGGTTTCTAGGGCATTCATAAGTGATTGCTAGGGTGTTTTGGTTGGTTCTTTGGGAGTTGCTATGTGGTCACTAAGGTGTTCTGATTGGTTGCAAGGGCAGATGTTAATGTGTTCTGTGTGGGTGCAAGGTCAATGCTAAAGTGGTTGCTAAGGTGTTTTGAGTGAATTGAAGGTGTTCTAAGTGGTTGCTAGGGAGTTGATATGGAGTTACTAAAGTGTTTTGAGCTGTTGCTAGAGTGTTTCTAAGTGGTTGTTAGTGTGTTTCTAATGTGTTCTGAGTGATTGCTAGGGTGTTCTGTGTGGATGCAAGTTCAAAGCTAGAGTGGTTGCTAGGGAGTTGCATTGGGATTAATAAAGTGTTCTGAGCAGTTGCTAGAGTGTTGCTATATGATTGTTATTGTTTTTCTATGTGGTTAATAAAGTGTTCTGAGTGGTTGCTATGGAGTCGCAGTTACTAAGGGCGTTTTCACACCTATACATTGCTAGTTCTCTCTGGATCTCCCAGCGCTGTCTAGTGGTTAAGTGTCAAGACACACAAACACTATACAAATGTTATAATGCAGCTAGAGCAGGAATCAAGGCGTCATCGAGACAGCATTCTCGCACGGAAAAGTGCAATTACACAACATTTTAAGATGAAGAGGTGCTCTTTTGGTTTTTGTGGCGAACAGGACGGCCGAGGGACGTGAGAGAATGGCGCGAGGCCGGTGGTGCGATTGATAATGAGCAACACCTGTGAGCACACCGGTCTCGCATCTCTCACGGAGGAGCGGAAGCATAAAGGAGGAGCGACGACGTTGATGATCGAGAGAGGAACAGGCCTGATTTTAGTTGTGTTTTTGTATTTGTGTTTTATTTTAGCCAGCAGTCGTCCGCGAGGGGCTGCTGGCCGTTATGTTTTAGTTTGGGTAAGCCAGCAGTCGTCCGCGAGGGGCTGCTGGCGGTATTTTAGTTTGTTTGTTTTATTTTAAATAAAGTTTATTTTGATTGTTCGCCGGTTCCCGCCTCCTTCTTCCCTGAACATTGCTACACTGGTGCCGAAACCCGGGAAGAGAGAGGAACAGGCCTGATTTTAGTTGTGTTTTTGTATTTGTGTTTTATTTTAGCCAGCAGTCGTCCGCGAGGGGCTGCTGGCCGTTATGTTTTAGTTTGGGTAAGCCAGCAGTCGTCCGCGAGGGGCTGCTGGCGGTATTTTAGTTTGTTTGTTTTATTTTAAATAAAGTTTATTGTTAAATGTTCGCCGGTTCCCGCCTCCTTCTTCCCTGAACATTGCTACAGTTTTCAACTGTGATAACTAATGTGCTCTCTCAGAACCAAAACGCCCCATAATTCGTTTGCAATCGGGCCGAGACCACCTCGTTCAGGCTGTCTCGGAGCGATTGTTTTGGTGCAGATCCGAACGCGATTGCAATGTTATGCCTAAAAGAAAACGCTTTCGTTAAGTTTCTAATAAAATGCAAGTTCGCAGCTTTTTAGATTGCACTTTTATTGAATTTTTATTTTAATGTATGTATGTATTATTAAATTTAGTCGCCTGTCAAAACAAACATGATCAACCTAGCACACAAGCATCTCTACAGCATCAGTGGGGTTCCTCCTTGGCCTAATTGCGAGATAAACTAGATTAAATTAATCTGCAGGTCTTAATTTCATTTTAATTTGAACTCCAGAGACTTTAGCTGTGTGTGTTTGTTTGTTTATTTGGTTTGACTAATTAATCACTAACCAAAAAGCAGATTAAACAGACTGAGCTCGCAAAGCCGTTACGATGCGCGTGTGAGAAACAGAGCAGCACGGCACTAAAACTTCACCAGATTTAACCCAGCTACCCCTGCGGCTGAGTAAATTATGGAACAGATCTTACCTATTAACCAGGCTTAATTATAGAACGACAGCCCTCAATGCCTTCATTTATAAACAGAGGGCTTGACATGTCTAATGAGAAGGAGGCACTAAAGCGAGCATAAGCTTCAGAATTGTGTTTTATTAACTGACTCGGACACAGGAGGGGAATTAGACCGTGAACTCAATAAAGCATCAGTAGAATTAATGCTGTGGGTTACTCAACGTACCTGTGTGTGTGTGTGTGTGTGTGTGTGTGTGTGTGTGTGTGTGTGTGTGTGTGTGTGTTTTCCAGAGCATGTGTTATCCTTGGGGTCGTGTTCATCTTGTCGGCCATCACTATCCTGGGGAAAGCGATCCATGATCTCGCCACAAAATTGCAACCAGAAGTGGTAAGAAAACAACAAAAACACATTTGTTCATTCACGGACTCATTGATGTATAAATTGCATTAGTTGATTCATTCGTTTGTTTGTTTGTTTGATCATTCGATAAATGATTAATTCATTGGATTGGTTGATTGAATGTTCGTTTGTTTGTTCATTCACTCACTGGATTTCTTGATCGTAATCGCCCCCACACCCTCATTCGCTGTTCCCTACAATACTCCACTAATATACTTCACTTGAAGGAGTGAATGAAAACGAGTAAGTGAATGACACTGAGTGCACCGTTAGGGCTGCCGCTTTTGTGCTTGCTGTTTAATAATCAATTGGAACTTAGCAAACTTGCTGCTTCTGTAGTAAGATGAAAAGATTTATCGTGAACTCTGTCCACTGTCATGTCCATTTATATCCATTTATGTCCATATATCTTCACTGTCATGGAAACTATGTATAAACCTTAATTAAAGAATTTAATAACCAATTAAAAAGGAATGTATACCTGTATGATATTACGCTGTAGCCACATTGGACCAGCGGTTTGGAAAATGGTTGATGGATGATTCAGGTGCAGGTATTCATGTGGGAATTAATTCGACGTGCAACTCTCACATTGCATTATGGTTGTTCACTAGCCGTTGAGTATACATCGGTTGTACACTCGTTATTGCGGTGCATTGTGGGATTGAACTAGTGCATTCGATGAAGTCCACTATGGTTTCGGACACCACTAAAAATGGCTGTCTCCCCAAATAGTGCCCTATTTAAGGGTATAGGGGGGCGATTTCGGACACAGCCATGGTTCCAGTGGTTGATTTATTTGTTCATTTGTTCATTCATTCAGTCACTGATTCATTCATTGGATTGGTTGATTGATTGTTTCAGTGGTTGATTCTTTAATTTGTTATGTCCCTGACTAATTGATTTATTAATTGGATTGGTTAATTGAGTGTTCCACTGGTTGATTCATTTGTTTGTTCATTCTCTCATTGAATCATTCATTGGATTGATTGATGATAGTTCCAGTGGTTGATTCATTCACTCACTGATTAATTAATTGGATTGGCTGATTGATTGTTTCAGTGGTTGTTTCTTTAATTAGTCATTTTCCTGACTCATTGATTTATTCATTGCATTGAATGATTGATTGTTCCAGTGGTTGATTGATTTGTTTGTTTGTTTGTTCATTCTCTCATCGAATCATTCATTGGATTTGTTGATTGATGGTTCCAGGGGTTGATTCATTTGTTCATTCATTCACTCACTGATTCATTCATTGGATTGATTGATCGATAGTTTCAGTGGTTGATTCATTCACTCACTGATTCATTCATTGGATTGGCTGATTGATTGTTTCAGTGTTTTTTTTAAATTAGTTATTTTTCCGACTCATTGATTTATTCATCGCTTTGATTGATTGTTCCAGTGGTTGATTCATTTGTTAGTTTGTTTGTTCATTCTCTCACTGAATCATTCATTGGATTTGTTCATTGGTGGTTCCAGTGATTGATTCATTCACTCACTGATTCATTCATTGGATTGGCTGATTGATTGTTCCAGTGTTTTTTTTATTAGTTATTCTCCAGACTCATTGATTTATTCATTGCATTGATTGATTGTTCCAGTGGTTGATTCATTTGTTTGATCATTCTCTCATTGAATCATTCATTGGATTTGTTCATTGATAGTTCCAGTGGTTGATTCATTAGTTCGTTTGTTCATTCATTCACTATTTGATACATTCATTGGATTGGTTGGTTGATTGATTGTTGCGACTAACTGTTATTCTATTTTCTAAGCGCTTAATTGATTTGATTTTGCCATTTTCTAAATATATTTCCATATATTCGTTTTAAGCATTCATACTCTTGCATGGCTTTTTATTGAAAATAAACTCTATTCAAGAGAGTCTCTCAGAAGAAGGACTCCACACGCAAAAACCCAACACTTCATCTTTTTATGTCGCTGGTTGTGTGAGTTTTCCCTAACGGCGCCTGCTAAACAGCACAAGTGTAAAGCTGAATGAACATGGTGGAGACAAGGTGTGAAGTCACAGACGAGATTAGAATAGTCTGATATCACTGTTGCCAGGCAACATCTAGAGGGGAAATAGTTTTCCCTAAACCAGTTACCCCTCCACTATCACTCACTCTTTTTCTCAATCTATCTCTCCATTCGTTTTCCTGTGATGAAATGAGAAGCATAAAGCTTAGGTCATCTGCATCTGTGGTGTAAAGATTCCACTTCTTCACTCTTAAAAATAAAGTTTCTTTATCGACATTTATGTTTCCATGAAGAACCTTTAATATTCATGGAGCCTTTCCTTGCACAAAAGGTACTTTATAGTGTAAAAAGGTACTTAGGATTATTAAAATACTCTTTACACTAAGACAAAAATGTTTCTTTTAAGTACTGTTTACTAAATTGTTCTTTGGGTTACTAAAAATGGTTCTTCTATGACATCGCTGCACATGCACCCTTTGAACATTCATGAACATTTAAGTAAATAGGAAATAACTCTTTTTTTAATTTTTATCCAGAACCAATCATAGCACGTTATGAACTTTGGTAATGAGACTTGCTACTAGTTTTAAAAATGAAACACTCTTGCGTTCTTGAATCTTCAGCACATAACATGTTCTAAAAAACAATTTTGGCATCGAAACCAAAGGAACTTAAAAGGTTCTATTGTTAGAACCCGTTTTAAAAAGGGTTCTATGAGAACATAATAAGAAATAAAAAAGATTCTATGACGACATAACGAAAATTTAAAAAAAAAATTATGATGGCATAATGAGAACTAAAGTTTTTATTATCACATAATGAGAATGAAAAAAGGTTCTGATTACATAACAAGAACTAAAAAGGGTTCTATGAGGGCAAAAAAAGGTTCTTTTATTACATAATAAGAATAAAAAAGGTCTATGATAACATAATGAGAACTAAAAAAGGTTCCATCATGAAATAATGAGAACTAAAATAGGTTCTATCATGATAAAATGAGTAAACAACATTATATCATGACATAACAAGAACTAAAAAGGTTTTATGAAAGAACTAAAAATGCTTATATGATGACAATTGGAACTAAAAAGGTATATATTATGACATAATGGGAACTTAAAAGGGAACTATTATGACAAATGAAAACTAAAAAGGTTCTGTAATGTCACTTTCTCAAAAGGCATGAGATTGTAACTATTTTTGGAACCTTTATTTTTAAGGGTGTTGCAAACACAATTAGGGTGTGAAAGAGAAGACGATAACCAGAGGAATAGGAGAGAGAGAGAGAGAGAGAGAGAGAGAGAGAGAGAGAGAGAGAGAGAGAGAGAGAGAGAGAGAGAGAGAGAGAGAGAGAGAGAGAGAGAGAGAGAGAGAGAGAGAGAGAGAGAGAGAGAGAGAGAGAGAGAGAGAGAGAGAGAGAGAGACTGTGCTGATGTTTTAATCAGGACTCTGGCTTCTCTCTGGAGGATTCCTGTTCCTATCTCAGCGTGTAAAGCTTGGTTTTGGCGCATACAAGCGCCGCCTAAAAATAGATCCAATATTTCTCCCTCCCTCCCTTCATCTGCTGCTGATGTCAGAGACACTTCCCCCCTTCTTTTCTCTCTCTTTTATTTGTTTTACTCACGTACTCTCTCGTGCTCTTTCGTTCTCTAATTAAATATTAATAAGCTGTTCTGAAAAAGGTGTTTGAGATGGACTGCCCCCTTTTGCAATCCCATGCGAGTTTCTGAGCTAGATCGACTTCTTTTTCAGGTGCTGTCAAATCAATAAAACAATTTTCCAGGAATAAAACTGTAAATTTTGGTGCATTCAAGTGCTGCTGAAATTTAGAAAAAACTCATTTTGAGAAAGAGGCCTTGCAATGATTTGCATTGTAATTTAAATCTATCAGGTGCAAAAAGATAAAGTGTAATAAAACAAACACTTAAATGCGTATTTTGGATGTTTTCTGTCCACTAGTCACAAAAACGACAAAAATATAGCCCTAAATAATGATGTTTACAGGTTTTATATGGTTGTGTAGTTAAACCTACAATTATTAGAGGGACACAACCATAAAAAAATGTGTGATAGTGCGAACGCTTCCAAATCCCTGATATCTCGCTGAGATGGATCATCTGAGATTTTCAGAGAGAGACATTGTGGGATGTTTGTGGGCAGGCAGACAAGGTTTGTGATAAATGCGAGGGCACGAGGTTGTTTTTAAACCCTTCAGGGAGGGTTAGAGTTGTTGGACACTGTCCGCGAGACACAAACCTCGTTGTGTCCTACTTTCTTCACTTGCCTGACATCAATATTGATGAGGTTCTCTCACCAGACGATCCATCATAGCGTTTTATGTGGAGGGAACAAGTGATGCATTGACTGACCGTTTGTGTGTGCGAGCTTGTGTTGGACGTTATGTTTGATGGTGGGAACCTTGCATCGCTGCATTTTTTCACGTCTGCAAGGCCAGCGGTACAAATGTAATGATTCTGCTCAGGCTGAGAAGGCAACTCTATTCATCTTGTTTTTGCCTCCTTTTATTGACTCAGTGCTCCTTATTGCCATTCATATTGCTTTCTAACATATTCATAGCTGCTTCTCATACTAGTTTTGCAGTGTATGCATACTATAATTACTTGCATGCATTGAATACTCAGATTTGGACTTGTAACGAGCAGTATAACATGTACTGAAACTGAAATATGCAGCAATAGACATCAAACAGTATTATCGTAACGGTGGCTGTTTCAGTAAAGACAGGGCATTGGATCCATGTGCAGTTAGACATATATTATTAACAAAACAGTCAGAAAGTAAATCCAGGCAGATCATACCAAGAAACCAGGCAAAGAACAAAATAATCCAAACACAGGAAAATCTAGAAATTGAACCGGCTCACACGAAACATCACACAAGGACAGCACCAGACAAAGAACATGAGAAACACTTGGGTATATATATACACTCAAGGGGAGATTGGCAAACAAGACACACCTGGGAACAATCAGGAACTTATCAACAAGAAAAACTACAAAGGACTACAAAACATGGCACAGAACACGAAATAACATAAATCCACACAAGACGAGGGGAACACAAGACAGCAATCATGACAATTATGCTATTATCATCAAAAGTCTGGATTACCTTGCATGTTTAATTCAGCAAGTGTGCACTTAATGAGGTCATGGCAACAATTTAGTATGCTACAGTTTGAAATGTTTACCTTAGCATACTGCATTCTATTGTTTTCTACAGGAAACAGTCTTTAAGTTTTCCATTCTAAACATAGCCCATAACTGTGACTATGTTCGGAATAATAGTGTACTACTTACTGCATATTGTTACTTACAATGACCAATGAAATCTTTAGAATCGGCTGCAGGGTGGGATTTCCACTGAACTCGTTTTTCCTTACGTCGAGGTGCAGTATTACTTCACATCTAAATAATTGACAGTTTCCAATTTATCAAGTACATTTTTTTAATACATTTTATTGAATTGAACAATCGTGTTACATGATTTTTGAACCATGTCTAAAAAGAGTTCCATAAACTAATCCCAGTTACAAGAAACCCCTTTTGTTTTTGTGAGGTGTGTGAATAAGATCCACAAAAATGGCCTTTTCTTCTGTTGTTACTGTCTGTGATTAGCATGAATTTGTTTTTAATATGTACTGGCACCAAATTATTTTTCACTCTCCACGTAATTTGTAGTATTTTGAATTGGACCAACTCTTTAAATTTCAAAGTCTGCAGTTTTATAAACGCTTTATTTGTGTGGTCTCGTGAACCTTGGTTAGTCACAATTCTTATCGCTTTCTTCTGAAGTAAGAACAGCCTGTATAACTGGTGCATGCATTACCCCACACTTCGGTACAGTATGTTAAATAGGGAACAATTAAGGTTAAGTAAAGAAGCTGTAATGAAGCTTCATCCAGTGTGTGTTGAAAGTTATTTAGAATTAAATATCTTTACTAATTTTACCTCTGATATGCTCTATATGAGGCTTCCAGCTAAGTTTGCTAGCATACTACTTACTGCTACATTTTTAAATGTTTACTGTTGCATACTGTTTTACACTTTAAAAAAAAATCCATTCTGGTATAATACTTCGTAGTACATACTGCATACTAGACAGTATATACTGTATTTATGCAGTAAGAAACACTTCAAACAGTAGAACGCCACATTATTATCAGAACATTTGGCTACCAGGCAGCATGTTAAGTTCAGTGAGTACACTGCATACTATACATACAATACACTGCAGAAGTAGTAAGATTAGTATGCTAGTATGCTATTCAGAATATGACATGACCATGCACTATATGAGATTGTGACAACAATGTAGCATACTACAATTTGAAATGTTTCCTGTTAGCCATTTCTAAAATAATATGCAGTATATATTTCAGTTTCTAGTAAGCATTACACTGATATTCCATTCTAAACGCAGCTCTTTTTCCCCTCCTCCCTTGATTTTCTCTACAGTGTGCCATATAAATGACTGTTGCATAAAACACTGCACTTGACCCTTGAACGTCACATGTCGCTCAGTATGATAAGGTCTCTCTCTTTCTCTTTCCCCAGGATGACTTCCTATACAGCGTATCGGTCATCAGCGGAGTGGTGTGCACCATTCTGTCCGTCTGTAAGTTCATGCTGGGGAAAGTCCTCACCAGCAGGGCCCTCATCACTGATGGTACGTTTCCCCGGAAACCCACCAGGTTACCGTGGTGATGGCCAGCTGGATTTATTATTCACAGTGCCGTGGCAACGTGTCTGGTCTTATTTCACCTCAGCTCCTCCCTTTTTAACTTCTGACGGGCTGGGGATTTTACATGAGATTATATTAGCTTAAAAAATAATTTGATCAACTCCCAAAATGATTTAATTCCCACTGAATTTTACATTAAATACATTACGTTTACACTTAACACATCACATTACGGACATATTTTAGATTTTTATTATTTTTTACAGATGTTTAATAGAATGTGTGTGTTGCTTTTCCCTATAGGCTATATTGAAAGGTGGAAAGATAGTCGAGCTCCAAAATGACAACTAATGTTTTTTTTATGACTTCAGAAAACATTATTACTAATACAACACACATATCGCATGGGTATCTTTTATGGGGGTTTTATGGCATTTTTGTTTAAAAAAAAAAAAACACTGAAAAAGAAAACGCGACAGATGAGCAGATAGACAGATAAGCAGATGGGAGTGCAGACAGACATATATATAGACAGATATGCACAGATGGACACACACACACACACACACACACACACACACACACACACACACACACACACACACGGTTAAAATCACAGGGCTTGTTGAGAAGAGGTATGCTATTATGTTTCTAACTGACCAAACTTGTAATTTTTGAAATCAAAATTACACACATACACAATAAAACTGGTGTAGGATTTAATTCGTAACTCATTTCCCTCAGAAATTGCTAGTTATTTTCACAAATAATTTTAAACGCATTGAAATTAAATGTGAAATTTTGAAGTAGAAAATGGAAATGCATTTTTATGTAAAACATACTCCAATAATCTGTATTTGCAACTTTGAAAAAAATATTTGTTTTAACTTTAAATGGAGCAAATAGTGTACAATATTTGGTAACACTTTATTTTACAGTATCCTTACACATTACAAGTAGTTACTGTAGTAATAACTATAAATTATGCATAATAAAACGCAACTAACCCTAAACCAACCCCTATTCCTAACCCTATAGTAAGTACATGTTAATTATTATTACTCTTATTACTCTCATATTCTTTAATATGCCACACACAGAGAGTAAGACAGTTATTGCTAATGTCACACAACACTTTGCGCATCAACCATCTCAGTAGCACAAACACACACCCATCGTGGAACCAGCGTCTCGTACACGAGATAAACACATGTGATACTCACCAGCTGTCCAAACATCCAGGACTGCCGCCACACCAGCTAGTTATCACATAAATGACTAATTATCTTATAACAGAACGTTAAGAAGATTTATAATCTGTAAAGATGATTTAATAGCAAGATTTGCTAATGAAAAAGAAGAACATTTGTGTCAACTTATTCATGCCGTTCAAAACCCATATGACTTTTTTTCCTGTGGAACACAAAAGTATAGATTTAGCAGAATGTTCATGCTGTTCTTTCTGATATTTTTACATGTGACATAATTATTCATTTCCAGGTTTTAACTCCCTAGTCGGAGGCGTCATGGGATTCTCCATCCTAATCAGCGCCGAGGTGTTCAAACACGAACCTAGTGTCTGGTTCCTGGACGGGACCATGGGGGTTCTGATCGGACTGATCATTCTGGCCTACGGAGTCAGGTAAGAGTCCCGATCCAACTCAAATAGGAAACTTTAAGGTGCACTAGGTACATGTTGAGTAGTTTTTATATGTAAAAAAAAATGGGAAATGTTACTTTAACATTTAAAGTTTCAACCTTAAAAGACAAAAAAAATCAACAACATTCTGTTACTCCCAAGAGATTCGTCCTTGTAGCTAGTTTACGGAAAAGTCCCCAGGATAAGAAAACGGCTGAAATCAGTGAAATATGGGCCGTTTACACGACACCATTTTCAACTAAAAACTGAAAACTTTTTATGCGCTTTGGCCATTCATTTTTTGTTTCATTTTTTGGGGGCCTGAAAATGCAAACTTGTATTTTAATTTCGGTTTCAAAGTGCAAGTTACCACTATCGTCTCCATGTAAACTACAAAAACACAGATTCGTATGATGTGTTCAGTCTATACAGTTGTGGTCAGAATTATTGGCACCCCTGGTAAATAAGATCAAAGATGGCTGTAAAAATAATCTGCATTGTTTATCAGTGTATATTGTATATATTGTGTATATTGATTATAACAGCATCTTTTGATCTTACATTAAAAAAATGCACAAAAATCAAACCTTTCATTGAAGTAAAAGAATTGAAAGTGTTTTTTTTTAGTACATCGTTGTCGTGTTAATGTACCCATAGTCATACACAAACCACGGTTGTTATCGTAAAAAAAAAATACTTTTAATAAAATAAACATTAACTGAAATAAAACATAGAATACTTAAACTTATTTTATTTCAGCTGGATGCCAAGGCAACGTTTCACATTTTCGTTTAGTTGAAGTTGAAGTAGCTACTAAAATAACTAAAGTAAATAAACTACAACTAAAAAATGTATACGTTTTTAGTTTTAGTAAGTTTAGTTTAGCTAAAAACCATTAAAAAAACAAAAACAACAGCAAAATTACTCAAACTTTAAAGTTAAAACGAAAACAGAAACAAAAATAAAACCTAATTCAAAATATTAACAAAAAACTATAATGGTATATTAATAGTATATAATTATACACCGATGACATGAATGCAAACATCGTGGCATGTCTGTTCACTGTAGCACAAAGCCGTTTTACAAACAGTCATTTGATAATGTACCACTTGAGGGATTTCAGGCGTGACTCTGTTAGTCTTTGGTGCAACTGTAAATATGCCGAAGGGTTTAACTAAAGTCTCTGATAGCAACACTAATTATTTAGCATTTTGCTGGATAAATAGCACATGATGCTCTCTAACATCATTTCCAGCAATTATTGTAATATCACTAGCCTAGAGACTGGAATTAGCGTTTAACTCATTGTCATGGAAATGAAGACGTAACGCGCACATACACCAAACATTCGGGGGAATTGTTTGCAAAGCTCAACCGTAACATCATCTGGAACATTTCCCACTGAAAATCGAACAGCGCATGTCTTGTTGACAGAACTTCAAGTGTAAATGTAAATCTATAAGCTGTAAAATTCCACCTGCTGTGTTTCCTTTCCCAAAAGCACACAGTGTTCCACTGAGCAGAGGTTATTTGGTGTGAAGTGACAGGCTTGTCCTTGAGAGGTTATGTCGAACGCTGGACCTGCTGAGTTTAGCCTTGTCATTGTGGCTTAGGCCAATGAATACATAGTGTTATATTTACGGTTTATTCATGTATTTGAATTGCATACATTTTCCAATCATTTGTATTAGTTTTAACACAAACCTAATGTGATACATATTTGTCAGTCATACATAAATGAAAGATTTCTGTAAGGGTACTAATAAACTGAATCCGTTGTGAATACACAATAACCCGATTCATATATTTATCATCAATAAATCCAATTTGTTTCAATGTTATACATTTGAACTAATCGAATATATTGCTTGTTCCACGTCAAGCCATATTTGAACTGTTTACACTTTTTAATAAATGGAATTTTTTTCACAAGGAACAGATTTATGCTGATTCGAAGCAATTTGAATAAATGCATTTTAAAATATGACTATTTAAATAAAATAAAATAGATGCAAAGTGTATGATAAACTATGGCACGATTTTTTGTTGTTGTTGAAAAAATCGTACCCATTTCATTAATGTATGACTGACAAATTTGTATCACATTAAGTTTATTAGTGTGTTTATGTTAAAAACTGTGTAATCCAAATGGATGAAAAATTGTATAGACAATTCAAATACATAAATCTTAAATTTAAGATCATGTCTTGAGGCCTAAATATTTAAATTAAAGATTTAAACGTTACAAACCAGCTGCAGAAATGACTGTTTTTTACATTCTAAATTTTAAATTCAACATACAATTTCAAGTTCTCATTTTTACATCCAAATAGAAATCTTAATACAATTTCACAAAAGAAAAGCCAAGCATATGATAGAAAATGAAGTATGGATCACTCTAAACGTGCACAATTTGAAGTTATGTCGAAACTATTTGACTAAAATGTTCAATTAAAAAATTATTTTTCTAGATACAAAAAAAAAAAAAAAAATGTGAAAGAGTTTAGATAAACCAACTTTGTTGAAACGTCAATTTTTTTCTTTGTTAAAACATGCTAATTGTCCACATGTACATTGAAGTATGATATTATTTACATTGCAACAGTAATTACCAGGCCATGGCTCTAACCTCTAAACTTACTACATTTGTTTCTTGTCTGACATGAAAATGAGTGAACTTCAACACTTCTTCCTCTTTCTTCGTCAGGTTGTTAAAGGACATGGTCCCGCGCGTCAGGCAGACGAGAAATTACGAGCGCTTCGAGTAGGATTCTGAGTCCGGACAACTCAACACACAAACACTCTTGTGGAGATTCTCATGAGTGGGAAAACACAACACATACACACATTTTTCCTTGCCTCGGGGCAAACGCAACCACAAACTCCCCCTGTAAATATGGTTTTGAAAGGGAAAACTGACAATTACATATATAAAGTGTGTATTATTGTATTGTTCGAGCTGGCAATGTGCCGTGGAGCTGAAACAAGACGTCTCAGAATGTGGCAACCAATTTGACATCTGATATTTAAAACCCAGATTGAATCACATTCAGTTAAACGTCTCTCTGAAAAGGATTTATGGATATTCGTAATTGCATTGGGGCGAGACTTATTTTAGGTATGATTTGCGCCGATTATCAAAAAGGAAAAAATGTTTAACATCTTCAAACAATCAGGTTATAGGGGGAGGGAGAGTTTTATCAGGTAAACTTAACACAGATTGTCTTTTTTGATTAGTTTGTTTTATTTAAGTATTTATTTTAGCTTGTTGTTCTTTAATAAAACTGTAAGATTGGTCACATCTGTGAAAACCTGTAAGAATTTCACATTCAATGAACTAAATAGACAAAAAATAAACAGGGACTCATTAGTTGTCTAACATACAATTTAATTTATTTTTTTACTTTTACATTCAAAATTAGATTTCAATATTTCACAATGGAAAAGCCAAACATATGATAAAAAAGAAGTGTAATTCATTCTGAAAGTGCACAAATTGAAGTTATCCCAATATAGTTGTGCTAAAATGTCCAATTAATAAATTGAAAGAGGTTGTGAAACTACATTTTTGTAGATAATAAAATGGCTCAGAGTTTTTCTTCATTGAGACCTTGTTAAAACTTAGATTTGTTTAGTTTTTCCTTGTTAAAATGTGCCATCTGATTGTCTACATGAACTTATGTATAACTCAACAGGGCATTTTCATATTGTTATTGTAACATTACTGAAATGAAAAGTAAATTAAACTATTGTAACATACTTGTCAATGTCAAAACATAACACATGAAGAAACTTTCAATATACTTATAAAGAGCACTAGTCTACAAATCAACTGCTATTAGAATAAAAACGTGCCGTTTTTGAAATGCCTCATTTGCTAGAATATTGTAATTTCACCTTTCGCACTCCATTGAAACAGTAAAGCTCTGTGCAGTTTAGTTGTTATAGCTTTATCCAGACTCGCATTTAGCTTTTGGTGGAACTTGTAATTATTAAATGGCACACAAACGCGTTTAACGTTACGTTACTCACAGTAACAAAGCCTTAAAACTTGACCCTTCATGATGTGAAATTATAAATTCTGAAGTATTACATAGACTGTTTTGCCTTGAAATTTGGCTATTTAAATGTGTATTTGGGACAAGCCAAGATTCGAAGCATTTTATGTAGCAATTAGCAAATATACGGTAGCTCCGCGGAGCAGATGGACGTAACAGTCAGTCAGATTAGGTATGTGCTATAGGTAGTAGGCTACTGTGAGAATTCGTATATTGGATTGTAGGTGAAAAGCACATTTCTGCTTTAACGTTTGTGCTTTTGGAAAACGGTATGACTTTCGCTGTTTTTTTCAGGTGTGTAGTCGAATTTACCGCCCTGTTCTTTATTGACATTTTAAATACCTTGAGCCCTTGTCAGCGGTAGGCTACTAGGAACAAGGACACGCCCCGGCAAATGGGACTTTTTCCTTTGCACAGTTTCTAAATCTAAAACCACATGTAGAAGTGTGCCGGGGACTTAAAACACGAGACCCAAAAATAATGAGCCGAGATTGAGGCCATTATTTGGTTAAAGACTGAATCCACACCACTCGAACAAATGCACAAATGCATTCGAACAAATGCAGGCAAAAGCCGATGTTAATCCACGCAGGGGCGTCGTGGAATCCGAATGTCATGTGAAACATGAATGTACAACTATGTTGCTGTGGAGTACACATGTATATTTACACAGAAATGTCTGTTGTCACAGAAAAAAAGTTTATTTGAAAAATAAAGATATATCCTACTGATTCCTCAATCAATGAAAACAAATGGTCAGTTTTTATTTTTTTGAATGTCTTTAAATCATCCATCACCCCCCCCCCCCCCCCACACACACACACACACAAACAAGCACACACAAAATAACAAAACTTAATAACAGTTTACAAATTAGTCTGATGTGTGAATGCATTTCAGTTTAAAACAAAATAAAAGCGACTATATTAACAGCAAAGTAAACCAGAACAATTGTGTAAAAAAAAAAAAAAAGAGTTCCATTCATAATTTGGGTTTCATTCCAATTTTTTCCCAATATAAATCCAGGCAAGAATTATTGGCCACGATTTTCAATAAACTAATCTAATATCTTAAAACGTTTGAGACGGTCATTAATATGAAGACCATAGCTACAGCTAAGCTGTACAAAAACTTTTGAAACGGTAGCATCATTTATACTGTAAACCCAATGTTACGGCTTTAGTGAACAAGATATATTTGTTTGATTGTGTGATTTTGCATGTCAACAACCACCAAACGTTTGGTAAAACTATTTTATGCTAAATGCCGACTCTACTATTCAACTACTATTTCGGCTTTTAGCTAGCTAGCATTCCGCCTTCACCGCTTTTTATTTCATAAAGGAAAACAAACCAGACAGTTCTAGTAACCATCAGAAGGCACATCATGTAACGAGAGGAAACAGACCATCGTTCTTGGCTGAAGACCATCGTTTTACGTACAAACGTGTAGATTTCGACAGAAACGCAAACATAAAATCTATCGTATAAGTTAGAGTGGAAAACTAGAAGAGACCATCTATATTTACAAATGTGCAAACGTTTACAGAAATCATACATTGGATAAAAACATCAAATGAGGTTTTTGCTGGCTTTCGCAATTAAACTTTGTTCGCAATGTTTGTCCAGAGTCAACAATAGAGGGAATTATGATATGCTTTGCTGTACTATTTTTAAATAACATTAAGTCAAATTTAACAGCTTTACGTTTTATAGTTTTCAATGATTTTTAAAATTTCAAATCTAAATTAATAGAAAAAATTATTTTGCTCTTTTGCAACAGACACTACTCTGGACAAGCATATGCACTTACATTTAAATTAGTCTGATAAATAATATTTCCCTCTATAAAGAATTTTCTCTTCTATAAATAGTCACATAAAAATCAACAGGCAGAGATAAAGATCTGTATACAAAATAAATTAAAAAAAAACTTTAAAACAGTTTTACAGTGTGTTGAAATATCTGGTGTCAATTCTTCGCTATAGTGCATTTTCATTCCAAAACACAAATAAGTAATAATTTTGATCCCCCCCCTATAATAGGTAGGCAAATTCAAGAATATAGACATTTTAAAATAAAATAAAAAACAAATAAAAACCAAGGCGGCCAATCTGTTTTTAACACAAAGAAAAAAGAAAAAAGAAAAAAAAGTAGAAGAGTAAAGTATTCTATCCTTGTAATGTACACTTTGCTTTTATACAGAATTTTTTTTATACAATAAAAGATCAAATTTTACAGAAATATCTGGGTATTTACTTTATCCACATATATTTGGGTAAACTGAGCCACTTTTTGGCATGCAACAAAGTGACCCAATTTAGTCAAACTCAATCTACTAGCTTCCTAAAAGGCACACTATGTAATTTTTCACCACTAGAGGTCGTTTATTTATAACAAAGGCGTAGCTTGAAGACGCCTCGATTTCGCGGAATCATGGGAGTTGTTGTAGGATACGATGGGACTCGGGCAGAAATCATATTCATGGATGACCGGTAATGTATTAAAGATATATTAACGTTACGAAAGTCGTTTGGAGCGGAACGATATATGATAATAATAATATGATAATCGCTGTAAATCAAGAAAACGAGATTTATACGATAAGACTGTGTTGAGCTGTATAACAACGATTAGTTTTCTGTCGATGAATGTATCCAAACAGTTGCTCACCTGTCTAATAAAAAACATAATATATTAAAGCATCTTTGGTGTTTCCATGGTTTCTACAAAATAAAAACGGAAATCGAGGGTAACGCGGGTATGATGTCATTGTTAGGCGACGCACAGACACGGTCCATGTCCTGGTTAGAATTGCTTATTTCTCTGGATTTAAACATTCTTAGAAACATTTTAGATAATGCAAGTACACAATTCAAGAAAATGTATAACATTGTTCTAGTGGTTTTTGGATATTTTCATCCAAAAAAACTTACATAGTGTGCCTTTAACGGTTAGTTTGGTCAACCGGTTTGAGTTCTAATTTATACTGGCTGTTTTTTGATGTGTGTTTCACTAAAATATCTTACGTCGCAGTTCTCTGGTGCAGTACTGCGATATTTACCGTGGATAGTGATCAACACTGAAAACTCCCAGTGTTAGCATGTGCTGTTACAAGTTGCCGTTTGCCTCACAGCAAATAAACTACCATGCAGAATATAGCGGTACGTTTCGGCGTCTGTTATTTACATGTGAACGCTTCATTTCACAGAGCCAGTAAGTGGAGTGTCCGTTATAGTGTCAACCTGGGGAAGTTTCTTCACGAAGTCTGCTTCCCCATGACTTTAAAACAACAACCGTACTTGCACACACAAACACACAAGGGGCAGTCATCAAAAAAAAGAGTGAAGTTCGGTCGAAGAGTCAGTCGTCAGACTAGGAAACTTGGTCCAATGATGAAAGTCAGTTTTTCCAGAGAGAGAAGAAAAACAGAACCTAAAAGAAAAACAGCAGAACGAAAGACTGGGGTAATACGTGTCACTACAGTGTTTCCTCCATGCCTGCAGGTGGCAGTGTAGAGTTCTGATTCCCTGCACTCCGCTTCAAGTATGTCAGGCAGAAACTTGTTCAAGTTCGCGCAAATAAAATAAATCCAGCAAAAAAAAAAAAAAAAAAAAAGGGTTTCTCCTCTCTCCATCCGTTGTTATTTCGGCAAGAAAGTTTTCTCTTAGCCGAGAGCTGCCGCACTCCAGCGTTTCACTTCCAGACGTCTCCGTTCGCTCGTGCATGGGAATAAAACAAGAGTTGAATTACTCAGAATTCTTTAATCGCATCACCGCACATTAAAACACTGGCACTGTCCGCATTGCACTATGTAACTGTCCGGTCCTGTCCAGTACGGCGGGTTTCGAAACACCGCCTGGTTGGTCGTATGGGGTTGCCGAAGTGTGCGTGTTATAAGCAGTCCTTGCACAGCGCCACCTGGCCTTTCATGTAGTCTCTGCAGGGACAGATGCGTGTGAGGGACTGATGAGCCCCGGCACAGCTGAATAGCAGCAAGTCGGACTGGAACACGCAATGCCGGGCCGATTCACTGTAGGCGGGAACTACGATATCACTGGCGGACTCCACCGTCTTACACTCCACACCATACCTGCCGGCAACAAATGGAAAGAGAGAACGGTTGAAGATATGAAATGCCAATAAGTACAGTGCCATGGTTTTTAGACACGCAGCAAGATTATTCCATGTTTTTTTGGGGGACATTGTTTTTATGTGCCATAGTTATAACATAGTGCTATTTGAAGGTCTTACAGAACCATGATATCATGCTTTCAGTTAATGCAAAATAAATGAAAATATAATAAAAAAAAATATGCATAAAATAAATAATATTTATAATTAAATATGTAAGTATTCATCATTTTAATGTAGAATAAATATTTATTAATATATTAAAAACATTCAAATACATATTTCAAATATAAAAAATATTCATGGAAAATTAAGGAAAAACAAAGTAAATATGCATCTAATAATAGTTATATTTAAATGTTAAATAAATAAATAAATAAATAAATAAATAAATAAATAAATAAAAATAAATAATAAGTATTAGAAATCGGTAAGATTTTTTATGATTTTGAAAGAAGTCTCTTCTGCTCACCGAGGCTGCATTTGTTTGATTAATATTATGACTGTTTTCTATTTGAATATATTTTAAAATGTAATTTATTCCTGTGATCTAAGCTGAATTTTCAGCATCATTACTCCAGTCTTCCTTCAGAAATCATTCTAATATGCGGATTTTATGTTCAAAAAACATTCATTATTATTTTCAATGTTGAAAACGTGTACAATTTTCTTTCAAATTTCTTTGATGAATAGAAAGTTCAAAAGAACAGCATTTATTTAAAACAATCTTTTCTTACATTATAAATGTCTTTACTGTAACTTTTGACCAATTTAACTCATCCTAGATGAATAAAAGTATTGATTTCCTTTTATTTCTTCCCCCCCAAAAATAAAATAAAAATTCTTAACATTCTAAAGACAATTCTAAATTAATAGTCCAAATCTGATGTAAATTTTGAGCAAATCCCACCCTACCTTAGCGGGAGCAAATAAACGGATTCTGAATTGTAATTCTAAATCAGACGTTCAATAAAAGGCCTGTGAAATGCAACACTGCCCTCTGCCGTCTGGATGAAGAACTGCGGTGTGTGTGTACCTGGCCAGATCCTTGTCTTTATTGAGATGCTGGAAGAAGGAGGGCTCACAGATCAGCTGCTCTTCCTGACACATCTGTTTGCAGGATTTTCCTGCCGGAGCCAGCTTCACCTGCAGGGTGCTCAGAGGAGGCCACATCACCTGACCGTGACAGAAGTCCTGCACACAGACGAGGGCGTAGCTTTACCGACCGAGCGTGCATTCTTTACACCACTGAGTCTAATTTCAACGTGTGTTTTCAGATGAAGTGATGCAGATCACACTCTCACGCACGCACACATCTTATAAGATTCAGGCAAAGGTACCTGGTTCTCGATGAAAGCGTTGACGCGCTGTAACATCCCCTCACAGGTGAACTCGTACGGCAGATACGGCTCGATCTGAAGAAAAACATCAGAAATGACTCTACTCAGATATAATGTGCTGGCATTACTGCCCTCAGAAGTGAGCTAAATATGTCATAACTTACATTTCTGATCTCCAGAACAGTCGATATGACTAACAAATAAATTAAGTTGTGCTTAAAAAAATACTAAGATATGACCTAATTTAGGTAGCTAAGGAAATGTGTGTATACATTTGTAACCTGGCCATAGTTAAGGGACAAATTTGCTGAAAAATTGACAAAAACTCAATTGACAGAAACTCCTTTAAAGGGTGACATCAGTGAGGAAATGGCTCATGAATGAAGTAAATAATATTTATAATATATTGATATAGGTCTACATTTATATATTTTCATATATTACATTATATCTCATTATATTCCAGTTAGTACTGGAACATGTTCAATTTAATTATTATTTCAATATTATGTTGTTATTCAATGCAAAACAAAAGTAATTTATATTTATATTCCTTATATTTATAATAAAGATTATTTTTAAAGATTATTATTTAGATATAACAATATTTTATATAAATTATTTAAATTAACATATGTAAAAGACTATATAAAATTATAGTTTATGTATTATTATTAGTAGTAATAATTAATTAATAGTTAATAAATTAAAAATATATTATTATTTGTAATGTGAAACAAAATATTAAAAATATTAATATACTTATATTCCTTATATTTATAATAAATAATATTATTTTTATATTATATTATATTCACGTTCACTTCTGAGGACTGAAACAAAAACAATATATTGATAGTATATTTGTATTCCTTATATTATTATTATAATATTACTATTATTATAATGCATTATTTATATTACAGAAATATTGTGTAAAACCCTATGTTAAATTATTATTATATTAATATATAATGTATTATTCACAATGTAAATCTAAATATTAATATATTGATATTATGATTTTATTCCTTAAATTAATAATACAAATTATATTATATTATATTCACTTTCACTTCTGAGGACTGGAGCATGTTGAATTTATGTGATGTTAAATATGTACATTTAGCTTAAGCCTATATTCATTTATTATTTCAATATTAATGCTTAATTTATTAGTTATAATGTAATAGTAATCTACAATTGTTTATATTCATAATATTATATTAAATAAAATTTTCATTCACTTGTTAGGACTTAAACATGTATTTTATGTGATGTTTAATATGTAAATTTAGCTCAAGCCTAAATTAAGTTCAGCCGTGAGATGATTCTCTGCTGAATGTTGGATTTTGGTAAGAATAAGCTCTTATCTGTGACTGCATTTTTAGACATAAAGAATATCAGAAAGTGCATGTGTGAAATTGTCCAGTGACGTATCCGTGTGGATGTACCTTCTGACTGAGGATTGCTTTAATGGCGTTCTCCACCTCTGCAGGATCATCTATGTTGACGGTCCAGACGTGTGGCCGCCCGATGTACACCTCAGCGTAGGGGTGCTGGGAGGTCAGCTGGGGTCAAAGGTCAAGTGGACGTCAAACACGACCGACGAAGAACAGCAAAAACTCAGCAAACTAATGATAAATGAAGAAGAATGAAGTACCTCTCTGAGCGTGGGTTTGCCCTTGAAGAAATCTGTGTTTTTGCTGCTTTTAGACGGGTCGAACCTTGGGTTCAGGAAAGCGCAGCCATTGGCTATGGCCTCCAGAGGGGCGGGGCCTTCGTAAGGAAAGGAAAGCCCAACAAAAAGCTGGAGAAGAAACAGAGAAGTCTAGTCATTTAAAACATTGTTATATTACATAATACATATTACATCAATTAAAGCAACAAAGAATTCACTTTGACTTCTGAGGACTGAAACGTGTAATTCATGTGATGTTTAATGTCAATATACAATTTCATCTTCTTTTTTTTTATTAAAAATAACTTCTGAGGACTGAAAGATGTAAATAATGAGATGTTTAACACGTAAATTTACCCCAAGCCTATATTAAATGAACATATTACTATTATAAAATTATGAAAATATTACCAATAAAAAAAAATAGTATATATATATATATATATATATATATGTGTGTGTGTGTGTGTGTGTGTGTGTGTGTGTGTGTGTGTGTGTGTGTGTGTGTGTGTGTGTGTGTGTGTGTGTGTGTGTGTGTGTGAATGTTTTCATTAAAACAATAATTATAAAAAATGTTATGCTTAAAATGACTAATTCCTATGAATAAAATATAAAATTATTAATTCATAATTAGTTATTAAATTGTAATATAATCACAATTATCAATAACAATAATAAGCCCAAGCTTATATTAAATTAACATTATTGTTTTCATATTAATATACAATTTCATTAATACAGTAAAATATATATATATATATATTGATATTGCATTATAGAAAATAAATATACTGATATAGTATTATTATTAACTTACATATTATTTACATGTAAAAAATATATAAATATATTGATATTGTATTTATATTCAACAAAGAATTCACTTCCACTTCTGAGGACTGAAACATGATGTTGAATACGTAAACGCACTAATAATTTAAAATGTATTGTTCATTATGTAAAACAAAATATTAATAGGCCTATAATCATTGATACTTCATATGCATTATGTGCTTAAATAAACAAAAGGATTTTTAGCATGTGCAATGTGTTTCTCTTCAAATAATTTAACATTCATTTTGATACCTAAATTGAACATAGATTTGTTTGAATCCATAAGCACAAGTATGAGCAATAATAATAGTGATGCTAGATTAGAAAACACCACTAAGGAACACATTTACACACTCTCGAAGGTGAAAATGCACTTATGTGGTATTTGCGGTGAAATTCAAGCCTGAACGAATGAAAGCTGCTTGTTTTTCTCATAAATCAGGCCTGATTTGCATCTAGAATCCTCATCTCAGCATGAGCAGGTCTGTTTTTGTACAGATAGATGTATTTAGTTGATACTTGAGAGGGAATTCTGGGACTTCCGAGACACTTTAAACAAGCTCGCTGAGGGAAACATCAAACGAACCATCCGTTGAACTTGACAGTTGATTCCCAGAGCCAATGAGAGCAAAGCAAATCTACCAGCAATAAACTCTCATTTGAACAGCTGCACTGCAGCAATCGCTATAAAACTAATCATAACCTCAAAACGCCAGCTTTAATAAAAATCAACAGTGAGAACAGGTGGAATCTCGCCTTCTCTATGATACACAATCCCTGTATAATAGCGTTGTATTCAGCTAGATGACTTAAGCAAATGTTTCCATGCGGTGCGGCGCATCCAGACTTGCACAATAATGTGTGTGTGTGTGTGGGTCGGTGGAAGTGTGACGCTTCACCGGACACACAATGGCGGATCTGTGCTGCGGCCGACAGATGAACACACGCTTCACGCGCTCGTGTTGACCAATCAAATTAACCCCGATGCACTATTCATGCAATCATTTCATTTATGACTAATTTAACCTCATTTACTTCATAAAACAGCTGGAAATATTTCTAAAAAAATATATAAAATTACTTAAAATAGTCTAGGCATTCAGAGTTAGCTTTACCTGAACAAAAATTGCATTTATTTAGCATATTTAAATGTTTTAATAAAATTGTATTTTAAATATTTATTTGTAATATAAAATATATATATATATATATATATATATATATATATATATATATATATATATATATATATATATATATAAATATATATATATATAAATAAATATATATATATATATATTTATTTTTTATAATATATACATTATTAATTTGTCATAAAAATGATTATCAATATTAATAAGAATAATAAAGTAATAATTGTATAATATTGTTGCAAATATTTATAAAATATAAAACAACATTAATAACAACGAAATATATAAAATATGAAGTTTAATATTACTATTAATAATAATAAAACACTAATTCTATAAATATAAAAACTAATTATGAGAAATACAGTTAGTCTATCTCTATTTGAAAAAAAGAACATTAAATATATACTAATGTAATGTGAAATAATATATTATATTACTATTAAAATTATAAATAATAACAATAATAACAAAATAACGAATAAAAAAAGCAATAAATGTATAAAATATGAAGTTTAATATTACGATTAATATCAACAAAACACTAATTATAAATACTAATATTTTTCATAATTACAAAATACAAAACACTAATATTTTATAATTATTTATATGTCTTGTACTTGTATAACTTGTATTTTATTTTTAAATAGCTATTTAAAAAAATGTTTGATAATAATAATACTAAAGTAGCAATAACAATAAAAAGTAACATTAAACATCTATAATGTTAAATATAATAATGGGTAATATTAACAATATTAAAACACTAATTATGGATATATTACTATTATATGCATTACAAAATACTCATTACATATTTTATTAAATTGTTATATAATAAAAATAATAACAATTATGATATAATACTAACAATACATATCATTGTTATTCACAATTTTGATGATATAAAATTAATAAATTATTATTATTATTATGTATAAACAAGGTATTAAAGATTTCTGTTGTTGAACTTCTATGGTTTACCAACAGGAGGCAGCAGAGAGGCATTAAAAAAAAAAGGCTGAAAGTCTATGGCTGAAATTGAGCCAGAGAAAGATTGAGATTTCTAGTGATTATTTGCATGTCTGAGGAACTCCTGGGTTATTTTGTTTATTTGTAAATTAAACAAGTGAGTCTGAATTCGAGTTCACTCTCCCTGTTCACTGGATGTAAATGTAGCAGCCTTGCTCACTTTACACAAAGCTGAAACAACAGGAAAGTTAAAAGTGGAGAACAAAGCGAGGAAAATAATCAGTGTGAGCACATCCTCTCTTGTGGTAGATCTTCAAGTGCGGCACTGGCCACAAAGTGATAAACCTCATACTTCAGTTTCAAGCATAGCTGGGTTGTTTGAACATAAAAAACTGGACATACTTGAGTTACACTACAAACTCGAGGTAGAAAGTCAGAATAAACGATTGTAGATGCCATATACAAGTCTACCAGTCTAGTTTAGCAGAAACATGGAGTTCGTTCGTTCAAACCTTGGTCTCGCGCAGGAGGAACTGGAGGTCGCGTCCGCTGAGGATGCCGTGGTTCTTCACGTAACCCGGCAGGTGGACCGTACTAGTGCCGTGGACCGTGCCGTGCACTTCCATGTACGAATGAATGATGTCCAGGTATTTCTTTTTATCCTAAAACACAAATAAAGACATGCATTTGAAAAATATTATGGATACTGGTAGATAAAATGGAATTGGTCTTGTTGTGCACAGCTCAAACACTCTGAAGCAAGCTTTCTTTTCTGCTGATGTAAGCAAGATCGTATGGGCGTGGCTAAACATTTTAAAATACATGTTGATCATATTAATAAACACTTATTTTATTATAATTGTTTATATATATTACAAAATGACTAATATTTATTTTTATTAAATTGGTATATAATCAAAATTACAAAAAACAATAACAACAACAATAAAAATAAACTGACAATAATAAAATTAACATGTAAGAATATATAAATGAACAAATTAACATTATATATAAAATATGAAGAATAATATTACATTTTAATATTGATAATATTCAAATGTAAAAAAATAACAATAGAAATGTTTCTCTTCCGCTGATGTAACCATGTAAGCGGGGCTTAATATTTTAAAACACTTTTAATAGTAATATGGTCTCATCTCAAACGAATCTTATCGCCACCAACACCACCCCACACAGATTTTTTTTTTTTAGTTCTCAGTGTGAACTCTTTCAGTTGAGCAGAAGTGCAAAAGGAGACAGGAACAGTAAAACAGGACTCAAGGGGGAAAGAGGATAAAATGAAGCTTTTTCTTTACAAACACTCAAAGAATACAAAGAAGCCCACTTCCTGTCAGAGGGTGGAAATAGAAACACAGCCGATGGATGGGTGTGTGTGTCTGTGTGTGAGAGTGTGTGTGTGTGTGTGATGAGGTCACAGGAACAAAATGAGAGTGAAAACACAACTAACAATTGAACTAAAAAACGAACTATATATAACTATATATATATATATATATATATATATATATATATATATATATATATATATATATATACTTATAATGAATTCATTGCAAATGTAATATAAAAAAAATAAAATAATAAAATGAATAATCTGTATCTAATTTTTTTAGTCTCACAATGTTTAGCTGGATTCAGGTCCAAGTTATCAGAACACAAACTACCAAACCGAATATCAATGATCTCCTTGTTTAATGATCAATTACTTCCTTGTTTCATCGACTAAAACATGCAAATGATAGACTACAGGAGCTATGAGTAGGAAATGCAAACACTGACACAAAGAGATCAGGAACTACAAACAGTAAATGTGTGCATTGTTCGGGTGTTGAATTCATTTAGTGCAAATAAGTTTTCGTCTCAAATGTAAGGCGTTCACATACTTAAAGAGCCTCTGTGTTCGAGATCGAAAATATACGCAGATGCATTACATGTGAACTTGTACTAATAATGCGATGAATGTATTTGTGTGTGTGTGTGTGTGTGTGTGTGTGTAAAGACACAGCCAAGACTTTATTTGCATTTCAAAAGCCTATACACGTATCCTCTGATCTCTAGACGACACACACACACACACATCTATGCTCAAGTTAGTTTCCATGGAAACCAGTACTTGAGAGGCAGTGCAATAGCAGGGGTCTTTCTCTCTTTCTCTCGCTGGGTGAAGGACGGCATCAGCAAAATCGCATGAGGTTAAATGCGAATGTAAACGTAAATATATCCATTCTCTTTCTGACCCTTAGAATTAAAGGTGCCATGTGTAAGAATTGAGGTAAAAATATTCAAAAAATGAGCTACACGCATCAAAAGAATGAGAAGAAATAAGGGTGATGATGTCATTAAAAAAATGACAAGTTATAGTGCTGCAGAGATATCAACCTGAATTAGCATGCTAAATTACTAGCCACGGCCCGACAGGTGTCATAATACCAGTTTCGGCCATGGGAGGCGGTATGCGGGCAACATAACCACCAGCCAAACTGAAATACACGAATAACTTACACGGCTTGTGGGCGTACTTGAACCTGATGTTTTTGATAGTTAGCTCTACCCACAGATCCAATCGGGTTTTCACCTGTCATCTACCAGAGACCGTCTCTATCTAGCTGATGATAAAATGTAACATTAGCTAATTATATTATGTTTATTAAATTGCTTTCCTGAGGTAAATCTGACATATTTGTTCTCCAGCTATGTTATTGACCTCTGCACGCTGATTAAAAAAATGATTGGTCGATATTATGTATGAGGAATGCATTTTCGTAAGTTATAGTCTACTGTATCTTTCAACAGTGTTCGTGTTTTTTTACTATTAGATAGTAGAGATGATCGGTTCACGTGCGCTAGGGATCTGTCGTGTAACATTTACAAGCGCCAAAACGGTATTTATTGTTTGAATTGCGTATTAAAATTCACAGAATCTGAGAGCTGAGATTTGTTTATATCATAACTAACCTGCTCTGTCTAGTTTGTCGGTCTCCGTGTCCTCTTTGCTTTGCGATTTTACTGTGCGTGACAAAATTGATGTGTGGCGTGACTGAGAGCGTGTGAAAAGTGTCAATTGTGTGTGTCTCACAGTGAATTTGTGAGAGTTGGCACCTCTGAATGGCGCTAGCTTGGTCAACATCAGCGAATGTTGTCTGTCAAATTAATGTAATTCAAACTAACAATAAAAATGTAATATGAACAAAACTAATATGAACATATTCACTGGTAAAGGTGAAGGGGAGTAGCTTGAAGATGTCATATTTAAAAATCACTTGACATCAACCAACCTTCCTCTGGAGTCAAAACGTCCTCTATTAGGAGTTGGCTCGGCTTCGGCTATGGCTCTAGGGTCGTTGTGAAGGTAGGGGCGGAGCATAGAGACTATGGCGTTTCTCGTTTGTTACTCTAGAGTAGACCAACTCACTCTCTGGAGGTAGACTGCCCCCATCTGGTATGGAATGTGGAGTATGAATAGATTTTTTGGCGGACATGACACAAGGCACCTTTAAAATGATGTTTTTTTTTTTTGAGACTGCACCTTTAAGAGATGTAAATGGGCATTGTTGCAATTAACTAACGTCTGTGTATCGGCAGACTTTCGTTCCATGTCCATTAGGGTAAGAAAAAAACTCGGTAATATGACTTCATTACACAATGGCAAATATGCAAAAACTTTCCCTGACCTTAAATCCAAATTCACTCTCTTATGCTCTGCTTCAACTGAAAGTAGTGGATTTAACTTAAGTGCAAATTTGTAACATCAAATGAAACATTTGCGAATAAAGCACAGTTTCCACCCCACGTGTTCAAAAGAACAATATCGTCACTTCCTGTGAAATTGGATCAAAATATCTGAAAACTTTCCCTGAAGGACATAGTAGAAATGGATTGAGAATTCATAAAAAGGTCCTTTCTGGAAGGAAGTGTGTGGGATTAGATGTCCAGAAATGTGTGCGCGTACGGAGGGATTTGTTTTTCATGTGCGCTCTGTCTCTCTCATCACATGGGCCGTTTCAGATCCAGATTGGCAGCGAAACGGTCTTAACAGCAGAACCGGCCGTGACCTTGCAGTGGGGAAACGCTGAAGTCATCGGAGTCGGATTGAAAACACTTTTTCTGGCGCGCAAAGATCGGAAAATGTGGCAAACCAATCTAGCATATAAACACAACAGAGTTTCACATGTAAACAGCCAAAAAAACACCCACCTTCCAGAAGTTGTCCACCTTGCCATAAACCAGCGACTGGTTTTGTCTCTTTATGTCGTCGATGTGTTTGACGTCACTGGCGTTCAGGTGCTGTTCAACCACGAAGCCCAGGAAGCTGTTATCTGGTGTGTGAGCTGCAGGGTAAACAGAACAACCAATCAGAGATCAATCCAATCAATATTAACTTCTTAAAGGGATAGTTCACCCAAAAATTCGGTCATCGTTTACTTGACCTCAAGTTGTTCCAAACCTGTATGAGTTTCTTTCTTCTGTTGAACACAAAAGAAGATCTTTTGAAGAATGGCCACCGTCAACTTTCTTGGTTGCCAACGTTCTTCAAAATATCTTCTTTTGTGTCAGTTCAACACATGAAACTCATAAATCCATTTTAGATAATACAGGACCAGCAGACTGTACTTTATCCCTTGCATTTTGAATATCTAGTTCAGTCATGAAACTCTAGAGGGCGCAGTCTGATAGGTCCTTGACAATCTGTAAGCAATCACATCATTATCGCATGGCACAAGCTGACTGGCCTCTGCTGATCCTGCAGCCAATGAGATTGCTTGTTCAACCCTCCACCTCCCCCAGCTCCACCTGCCTAGATCTGCTACACGATTTATGCATGTATATTTGTGCAGCCGCAGATCATATTATACATGCTCACAGCAGCGTGTCTGTGTTCTGATGCTAGACATGCTAAATCTATTCTGAGAGTTGAAATGATTGAACTATGGTTCCTTTTTAAAGCAACAACAAATAACTGTTTGCAAAAATGAGTGTGAATGTATTAAAATAGATAAACTCACACCTTAAGCCAAGTCAATTAGATCATTTGTGATTTAAACTGACATATTATAATTTTAGTGCATGATTTATAAAGAAACGGACAAAAAAACAATAATTAATTAACAAAACAAAAAGAATACGTTTTATTTTATATTAAATACTGAAGTATTATTTCATCAACACTTTACACTTGTTCCATTTTTTAACATTATTAACAACATTAGTTAACATGACAATGAATCTAATTGCTTAATGTTGAAATTAACATTAATTAAATGTTAATTTCTATTATTAAAATCAAAATGTTATTTAATGGACCTGAAATAACATGAACAATGAACAGCTGTATTTTTTATTAATTGACATTAGCAACGATAATCAAATACTGTAACAAAAGTACTGCTCACTGTTAGTTAAAGGGGTGGTTGATTGCGATTTCACTTTTTTCATTTTAAATGGTGTGTAATGTTGCTGTTGGTGCAATGTTGCTGCGCTGAAAGTTCAACGTAAGCAGAGATATCGTCTTTTAAAAATCATTTTGTAAATGTATTTTCCATGTATACTTTGCCGTAATTTTTCGATTTGATCAAGAACGCAAACCAATGCCAACGCTGTTTGTTTATAGTAGCCAGTTAGTTCGATGCTATGTTGTGTGTGTAAGACAAACGTGTACACCCAAAGAAAACGATACACTGAGTAAACTAAGTTTTGTGAATAGATAAACCAGGGCTGCCAACTCTCACGCATTGAGCGTGAGACACACGCAATTGACCCAATTCTCACGCTCTCACGCCACACCCCCGATTTCTCACGCTTAAGTGTCAACCCGGTAGGTAAAATGCCTGAAAGATGAGTTTATCTATATATCTACCTGTTGAGCCACTCGCGATCGACTAGTTATACCGCAAATTAGTTAAATATCCCGTAATCTAGAGTAAAGATATTGTGCTCCAAACCGCGCGCACGGCAGAGGTAAGACGATTTAAAAAACGGTATTACTCTGTCATTTATTCAGTTATTAAATGTTTAATCAGGAGAAAACCGTATCTCAAAAGCTATAAGCATTAGTAGCATTTTCAAATAACAGCGTATCGAAATTCTTATATATAATAATAGTAGAATAGAAAAGAATAGAATAATAATAATAATAAAATGTACGATTCAGAAACGTTTTGTAAGAGCCGTGTTTGGGGAGGTTCTGCTTGACTTTCTTCATTGCCGCTTTCTGGGTCTGATTCTGGCTCAAACTGATAACGACAGTAGGCTATTGACACTATTTACATTTGACCGGAGCACATGCAGCTTTCGCCTGTAAAGGTTATGGGCGTGAAGTTTCCGGACTACGTGCACTACGCAGTTTAGCCAATTACAACACACCGGCCCAACTAACCAATCTGAGCCCATTGCCTGTTTCTGAGGGGGTGGTTTCATAGAATCAGGAAGTCAACCGGTCGTTCAAATGACAGAGGAGAAAGCGGCTTACAATAAAGGTGAAATTTATGGAAAATAAGGCTTTTTTAAAAAAAAAAAAATACACTTAGACATGGTATATTGCACCGCATAAACACAATCATGCAAAGAAAAAAAGCAGTAAACCTTTAATAAATTAATTAAAATTAACTAATGGACTTTTTTGGAAAGTGTTAGCATTTTTTCTTTCCGAAACAAGAAATGACATGATCTAGCGTTGAACATCAGGACTGTAGTGCGTGCGGGAAGATGTTCAGATTAATTTTGTACAAGAAAGATCCATGTGGGTGTCCACGTTGCCAAGCGAGGAGTTGTTACCATGACAACGGTAGTCCAAGAGGTCGCCAGGGTAACGAGGCTTGGCAGAGAAACACCTGAATCCCTTCTGTCCAAAAAATTCTATCCTGAGATTAAGATTTCTAATTCACACACACACACAAGACTTAGAGTGAGTGTGAGTGTGAGTGTGAGCACGTGTGTGTGTGTGTGTGTGTGTGTGTGTTTGTGTGTGTGTGTGTGTGTGTGTGTGGTTATTGCCTGTGGGAGCAGCTGTAGTGTGTTGTCACGGTTACCCGTCAATTCCAATGAGAATGCAGGATGAAATTCAGAACCCAGGCGGCCCATAATGCAATTTGCACAATTTTGCAGAACCCATAAATGCCGTTTAAATAGAATCCTGTTCTCTTGCTCTCTTCATCGCTATAGTTACTGTAAATAGCGCACATACACTTGTACGAGAAAACTGACACACGTACACTCCAATGTCACCTGTCAACAGCATTCAGTTATCGCGTGAACAACAGCAGAACGTTCTTTCTGGAATACTTCACTTTCATGAAGTCATAAAGGCTTTCTCTAAACAAAAAAAAAAGGAGGAAGGTTTGTGATTTAATTGCGAAAGATGAGTCTCGAGCTTACAAACACACACACCCCCACCAACGTCCTTCCGAAGAGCTTTTCAAAACATCACGCAGCAACAACAACACGCAGAAAAGCTGAAGAGATATATCTCACGGTTTGCAGATGTCATCATGATGTTGTCAGTAATTTCCAGGAATGCGGGGAGTTTGTGTGTGAGAGAGAGTGTTTATTAAGTCTAGTAGTGGAAAAACAAAACCTCAGCAGATTACACACACACACGTAGTTATTCTCCTGTCACTGCAGCGGCGTTAAGCGCGATAGACATCTCATCCTGATGAGTTTTATACACTAATGTGCTGAGTTTGATTGTGGATTAGTTTCTTAAGGCGCTGTTCTTATATAAAAATTACAGGATATATTGAAAACATCTCAGGACAAAATAAGTGTGTTGGGTCTAGAATTGTCAAGATGAACTGTTTCTCAAGTGGTCTTGACGAGATACATTTTTTGGTTACTCATCTTAAAATGGCTGAATAATTTAACTTATATATAATTATTTAAATGTGCAAATATGTTATGTATTATAAATAGCTACACATATACATATAGGCATTAATTATAATAAAATATAAATTGATTTATAATACATATAAATATATTTATTAAACACTTATATATAAAATGTATAACATATATATATATATATATATATACACACACACACATTACGTATATGTACATATATAATATATTTAATTCAAGTTTAATTCATTATATTTATAAACTTACATAACATATCTACACATTCAATTATAAATTTACCATGTAATAGATATAAAAAGATTTATAATACATATAAATATATTTATTAAACACTTTTTATACATAAAATGTATAAAATTAATGTATAATATATATATATATATATATATATATATGAAAACACACAGTAAACACATACAAAGTTACACATCAGTTATAATTTTTCCATATGGCATTAGGCAAACTCTCTCACTGCAATTAATAATTCAACAGCATAAACAGATGATTGTGAACTACCGACTGCGACGGAAGCTCTTAATTAGGAAACTGTTGAAGGAGAAGTGTTTTAATGCACGTTGCGAAACGCAACACAGACTGATCTTCCTGCTGACTCTGAATTTAATTGTTCATATTTTATGCATAAACACATTCATATTTATATTCATATTTTCGGCTATTCCTCGCAGTATGTTTATGAAAGGTATCTGGAAACAAGCCAACAGGAAAAAAAAAACAACATATTTTCTATGTTCGCATGTGGCGGCGCCAGTGCCATGCAAACGAGAGAAAAGTTAGTGTTTCTCTCAAGCAAATGATTCAAGCGGAAGTGTGTGCGTGAAATCTCCTCTCAGTTTTACTCAGAAAACAGGAACTATCCGCCATGACAGCAAACACAGAGCAGCCACAATGACGTCATCTTTGCTAAAGAAAACCTTGAAAAGTAAAACAAAACGAATCAAATGGGAACTGAATTATGCTGTGCTGAAAGCCACTTCCTCCCTCGGTCTCGTGGCGCGCCGGCGATTGGCTCATCCGATACGTGTGTGAAGAGAACAATAGCACCTGCAGGACGGGCGGCCCGGAGGACGTTTAACAAAAGAAAACAGGGGCACGTCACTCTGGTCTGTCATACAGACAATATTTGAGGTCAACAGAAGTTTATCATCTTTCATTTGTAGTGCAATGAGATATTGCAGTGCATTGTGGGATGCGTCAAGGGGACAACCGAATAAAGAGTTTTGACTGACAAGTGTTAAGAATTAAGGTATACACACACGTGCGCATGCATCTGATGCAACCGGGTCGCAATATTTGAAGCGTACGGTTTCAGAATCGCTCGAGTTTGCTCATGCGTCTGAAACCCGGGCTGACTGACAAGACAGACGGTTACGTGTCACTCTGCTGTCAACGGTCATGTTCTCACAGTAGTTTAGGCTATAGATGCCTGTGGACTCACGGCCAGGTCAATTACACACACCTGTCAAGGGGACATCTTCTCCGAATCAACCTCCAGGAGATCAGATACACAATACCACACACAGACACACACAACACTGTCAAATATGTAGTTGGACTCTTACAGGTAATATTCAACTTGAAATGATGTTTTGCAATGTAACAGTTTTTTATGCATATAGCCCTGCATATTGTCATTACTGTAAACCAAAATCATATATTGTGATATTGTTATTAATATTAATATATCAGTTAGTACTGGCTTTAAATTTATGCTGATTGAAATAAAAATATTAAAAAATATTATTTAATTTCAGTACTTTTTAACAATTACAAAAACTGTAAAACGAGTGAATTATGGTAATGAGAATATGGTGGGAAAATGTGCTTAATTGAAATGAAAAATGTTCAAAATGCTAAAAAAATCAATTACATAATTTATTTATATGTAATTATTTTCATGTCAGTTGCGCAGAATTCCCCACAAACTGTCATTACCATAATGTAAAACAATTATATATTATTTAAATTGAAAAATGCTGGTTGCGTTATGGTAATGAGAATAGTGTTGGAAAATGTGCTTAATTGAAATGAAAAATGTCAAAATGCAAAACAAAACCGTTATATAATTTATTTATTTATATGTAATTATATTCATGCTGGTTGCACGTAATTCCCCGAATTATATATTATTTATATTGAAAAATATTTATACATCAAGCTCTACTGTCTTCAATTTATCTTTAGTTTAATTTAAAAATATATATAAAAAAAAAATTTAGTTTAAAAAAAAAAACTCAAAAGGAAAAATGATGGTTGTGTTATTGTAATGAGAACACAGTGAGAAAATAAGCTTAACTGTCATGAAACAATAATAATAATAAAAAAATACATTACCAATATTTATTTTTTGCATTTTGATTTTTTTTTCTAAGAACTACAAAAAAAGTACAAAGTAAAACTTCTTTCAAAACAAATTATGTTAATTAGAAAATTAAATAATATTGTGCAAAATGGAACAGTAGAAATAATAATAATACAATTTAAAAAAATAATAATAATCTGCATTTTGACTTTTTTCATAACAATTAAGGAAGTTTTCCCACCAAAAACAATACATTTTTATACATGTATATATTTGGTATTTTTGGTTTTAAATTGACTGAAATTATTAAATACTATAATACAATATTTTTCTTAAATTATTTTAATAATATGACAAGTTTAATTTCAGATTTGTTTGCAATTAAATCAATGTATAATCAAAATATTATAAAAGTACATTTTTCTTATCTTTTTTTTCTCATCAGGTACAGTACATCACACACACACACACACACACACACACACACACACACACACACACACACACACACACACACACACACACACACACACACACACACACACACCCCTCCATGAATGTGAAACCAATCTCTGCTCTCAAACGGCCTTAATCAGAAATAAGAGCAGTTCTGCTTGGAAAGCTGCGAGTGTTATGAGAATGTCAAAGTCTGTTGGTAAACAAAAGAGCCATTCAGAGGCCGAGACGATCGGAGACGCCACCCTAAACCCCCGGAACCCTAAAGCGGTCCAGGATAAAGTTTCCACGTCCAAAGGGTAAACTGGAAAAAGTTGAACACACACATACAAAAAGCCTCTCTCATGCACACTTACGAAACATGGTGTTGAACTGTTGGGGGTTCAGGTTCCACTTGCCCCACGGAGTTTTGTGACCTTTCGACTGGGCGTAGTGGGCGTGGTTAAACTCCGGCTCGGTCCCGAAGGAGTCCAGGACTCTCAGCATGCACCTGAAACACACACCGTCAAAGCTTGAGTGTTGGCATATAACAGCAGCGCACATGCTAGGAACTATCCATATGGCATTATGCAACTATAATAATAATTATATATTGCATTACGGTGAAACAAATCTTAATTGTCATGAAAAAAATAAATACACTATTAGTTAAAAGTTTTGGATCAGTAAGATTTTGAATGTTTTTAAAATAAATCTCTTCTGCTCACCAAAAAAACAAAAACAAAAAACATTAATATTGTGAAATATTATTACAATTTAAAACAGCTGTTTTCTATGCGAATATATAGTAAAGTGTGATTTATTCCTGTGATCAAAGCTGTATTTTCAGCATCATTACTCCAGTCTTCAGTGTCACATGATCCTTCAGAAATCATTCTAATATGATGACATAAAATATATTAAAATAGAAAACAGTTGTTTTAAATTGTCATAATATTTAACAATATTACTGTTTTTTTGTTGTTGTATTTTTAATCAAATAAATGCAGCCTTGGTGAGCAGAAGAGACTTCTTTAAAAAAATTAAAATCTTACAGATCTAAAACTTTTGTCTGGTAGTGTACATTATATTTATCTTTTGCATTTTCAGTATTTCTTTATAAGTATTATAAAAAAAAAAACTCAAAAGTAAAAAAAAAAAAAGACTTTCCCAAATCTGTCCATACACAAAGAGGATCTAAATAAAGTAAAATAAACGAATGCGGTCCGTAACCCCAGAGGAAGTTATCCGTTACCAAACGACAGTGTTCGGCAACAGCGAACAGATCATTTCTGATTTCTCGATAAGCCCTATCCAGACTGGAATAACAGCTCAGATTCACACGGGCGCGGAGAGGACGAGATCGACCACACACTGTCAGAAGGACACTGGAGATTGAGAGAAAACCAGGAGATCAGGTTTAGACTCATTTAAACGGCTTATGTGGTCAATGAAGCCCCGCCGTCTCAAACCAGTCTCGCGTTTCTCAACCGAGCCGAAGAAAACTTGATGGAAGTTCACGGCCACATACAGATGTTAAACACTAAAACACTTACTGATAGTGGACCCAGGACGGGCCCAGAGTCTTCTTGAACTGAGCCAGACCAACGATGTCTATGTAGATGAGCTCCACGATTTTATCCCCCTTCGTGGGGCAGCTGGACTTGTTGCCCATGACCTTCTTCATGATCCTGCAGAGAGACAGAGCTGAGTGAAAACGAACTGAACGGAGATGAACTGATACCGGAGCACACAGACGGAGACAGAGACTCACTCCTTAAGCTCGGCGAGAGAGGCGGAGATCCGGATGTCGTGTCCCAGCAGGTACAGCGTGGTGATGAGGTCACTCCACTGGACCAGCTCCCCCAGAGGACCCCCGCTGAACGCGTTCTCCGCGATCTTGAAACCAGACTCCTTCGTCAGGAGACCCAAGTGCACCAGGATCTAAGATAAAAAATAAAAAAAATTTTACATAAATGGTCCACATTTTTTTTAATTGAAATGTAAATAAAACAATTTGAATAAAAAAGTTTAACATAAAAAAAAATTATATAATTTTTAACAAAGTGTCATTAATAATAATGAATAATAATACTATTAAGCAAGAGTAAATATAATGATCTTAATATATATATAGAGATTTAAAAAATAAATAAAATCACTTTAAAGTGGCCAATTAATTAAATGATATGGTGATTAAGAAATCATTGATATATCCATTTTTATTAGAAAATATAAATTGTTTATTATAAAGAAATAAAATCTAATATTCCATATTACTAATAATAATTTTTTATGATAATATTTACTAATACAATTCATTATATTCAATGATTTTTTTATATTATTTTACTGCATTATTTTCATTGATATTAATCACTAAATTAACATATTAACATTGACGGTCCTAATTAAACCTGATCAAAAAGTCTGATTTGATTTATAGAGTACTGAAATATAATAGTTAACTTAAAAATAAACAAAACAATTTAAATAAACCTTAAATCATTGCATCAATAAATAATAAAAAATAAATATTACCCTAAATTCAGGGTCTCTTGAAATAAGCAACAGTAAATATAAATGTACTATAATATAATATATAAAACATATATAAACAATATTCTAATATAAAAGTACATTTAGGTATTAGTAATTATTAGTAAATATAATTAGGTAAGTAGTAATTAAATATTAATTCACAAATCAATATTTTTAGAAAATAAGTATAAGATATATTTTTAATTTTTATATGATTTTAATAACAATTTTAATAAAAGATATATTATTTTCAAAAATTTTTATATATGTGATTAATGAATAATGCAAATAAAATATGAATTAAATTGCATTTTTTTTTTAATTTCTTAATCGCACTAAATTAATTAAACGTCTGATTTCATGAAATTTAATGGTTAATATTTGACGAAAAAAAATGTTTTTTACAGTCTTAAACATGCTTATTGTGAAGAATTAAATGGAAAGAGAAGGTTGAATTCTGGGTAAAAAAAAACAGTGGGTTGCTTTATTTGGTTGAGGAGTATCAGCGGAGGATTATGGGTAACGGTGACATGCTTTTAAGCCCTGAGGTTATTTCAGGTTTTCAGAGAGTGTGTCTATCTGCAGTTGTGTGAATTATTCAATGGGAAACACAGGCTGCTTTATTAAAGGCCGCCATGTAGAGTCAATACTGAGATTCCCACGTTTCTCACCCACCTTTTTGCGCTTGTGGTTGGCGAGGTTTTGTTTGGTGGCGAGGGAGCGAACGGCACTGACCCACGGCTCCTCCATGCGTTTGATCCGCAACATCATCCAGCGAAACTCCTCGCGCCGCGACATCACGCGATACAGCTCCTCGAAACTCGTGCGGATCTCCTTCTGCACAAAAATACATAAACGAAACACTGAGGCTCTTTCTGTTTCCTCTCTCTCTCTCTAGTTATTAACTGAATCACAGCCATCACTGTATGCTGAGGTTATGTATGCACAGCTGCACAAATCACAGTTCATTCAGTTAGCTTGATAAATGAGGACATGTTTTATGGAAAGCTCATTTTAATGACAAAAGGCTAAAAGAAAACATTTTTACATTTTTTTTTGTACATTTATTTTTGATTAAATTTACTTTAAATGTTTCATTTTAAAATGTTCTAATTATTTTTATGAATGCATTCTTGGATGGAATTTTAATGCAACTACACCTAAAATAAAACCTTGAGTTTTTTAAACTTTTAACTTTTAGTTTTTAATAAAACTTTTAGTTTTTTTATTTACTTTTATTTAAAATAACATTTGATATTTTTGTTCATTTTATGGATGCATTTATGGATGTTTTAAGGTATTCTAGAAACTATTTTATCCCCAAATTTGTAATGATGACAGCCTAATCCAGCCACAACACCTAAAATAAAACCTTTAACCTATAATTTATTAAAACATATCTTTATTTAATTTCATTTTAATTTTTTGTTTGTCATATTCTAAAGACCATTTTACCCCCAACCTATAATTTTTTACCTATAATTATTTTTTATAGATGTACCTGTGGAGGTTGTCATAATCTGGAGACTATTCCTTAAACTACAGTAATTTTAAATAGTTTATATATGAAATAAAAAAAAATATATATATATATTTTGTTAATATATAAACTATTTAAAACTAGTTAATTATATATATTATATATATATATATATAATTATTATATATATATATATTTGAATTTTAAATCACTTGACTTATCACACCACCATATAAATATTTGAAATGTTTAAAATGTATACATGTATTTGTACTTTTTTGTAAAATGTAAAATGTAAATTGTTTAAAATTTGTAAAATGTGTAAATGTATTTTTATGAAATAATTTATGAAATGTTTATTTTATTTTGATGTATACATTTATGAATTTTAAAAACATATATATATATATATTTTTATGTATTGTTTTATTTTGTTTTTATTAAATAATTTTTATAATTAATTTAAACACACACACACACACACTGACCTGTGCATTTCTGTCGGCTTCATCCGCAATATTCTTGATCCTCCACAGCAGACGGGGGCACCAGTTTTCAACCTAGCACACACAAAAACAGACAATTTCAATAATGAGACATGTGGAAACAGACATCTTAATGATAGTCTATGCCCAATTTCTTTAAGTAGCCTTGCTTATTTACATATCAGTCGGCTCATTTAACTACCTGATCAATATTTAACATCAGCTGCTGAAGTGGAGACAGTGTGTTGATATGGGAATGTATGCATGTCACTATGTGTGTATAGCTCTTTCTAACGCATTTCAGATGTTAACACACATGCTGCGTCTGAAATCACGCATTGTCTGAGTGGCTACTACTGTTACATACTAATATTTTCATACATAACAGTCGCAAATAATATTAATATGAAAATGGGTAGTATGAATAAAATGTGAAGGCACTCTATCCGCCATGTTGTTACTGTCTGTCACGTGTCCTTCCGGCATCAGTTGAGTCGCTTCACATCCATTCATAAATGAAAGTGTCCATCGAGTGCACACTTCAGAATCTCGGAGGAAGTAGGTTATCCGGGGACTTTTCACCTACTTTTTTTACAAATACTATGTATTCGGACATACAGTACTACTTTAGGCGTACTGTTTTTAGTATGCTGTAGGGTAGGGAAGTATTCGATTTCAGACACAGCAACACTCTCGTTAAAATACGCGGTGTGGCTATGGGACAGTCAATTGATTCATAAAATGTCATTCGGAAGTTATGAAACATTTAAAATGAATTACAAGCTGAATTTTTAGGTTTTCATCACATTTCATGCATCATTTCTTTTGCATTTTACAGTGTATTTTGTGTGGCAAAGGGAGCAATACACATCCACTTGATACAATCCACACTCGGCTAATAACATTTAGACAATTTTAACTTGAATACAAGGTTTATTGGACATGGTACCATGGCAAAACCATTTAAATAATCTTAAAATACAATTGAACATGGTACATCAAAATGGCAACCATTTAGTGTCACTGTTTATAAATATTTTTTATTTAAAAATGTATTTATCGATGTTTTGTCATATACTGAAGACTGTTTTATCCCCTAACTATAACTTAATTTGAATGACTACATACTATCTGACCACTAGCCCTAAATGGAAACCTTGTTAAAAAGTTTATTTGATTAATTTATGACTACTTTATTAAATTAAATATTTTTTAATTTATAACTGTATTTCTGCATTTCATTATTTATTTTAATACAGAATTTTAATTTTAATTTATTTTTAAATAAAAATCAATGTGTATTTTATATGAGAGGAACGAACCTGCATTGTGTGGGTTGCGAGCCCAGATCTGTAACCATTAGGCCAACGTTCCTATCACGTCTTACCTCACTTAGATAAATGAAGAACGAACAGGTGGATCCGTCCACTCCGTAGTTGCCGTAGCAGGGGTCCGAACGCCACATGTCCTTCATCCACTGAACATGAGGAAGAAGAAAAGAAAAAGAGTTTGTTAGATCAGATAAGAACATAAACAAAGTTACGAGAGACTTTAGGGGTTTTGAAAAACTACTAAGTATGCAAAATCCCCAGTTGATCTTACAATCAGTTGTGCAGGAAGCCGTGTGTCAAGCACACAGTTTTATTTCCTGACAAGCTTTTGCAGGATATTTATAAAATTCTTAGATCGGCCTGACCTTCAGAAAAACCATTGGTTTCCTCTTCCTGTATCTAATTTCTTCTCACAGTGACACTCTCTGTAGGACAGAAAGGGACTTATTGATCGCACTGTGTGGTTCACTTCACACTTATCGATCTGGGTTTTTGAGAAGGATGGCACTGTGCGTTGTTTAAAGAGTTAGCACTTGACAAGAAAAAGTTTTCATTTGTACCTAGACAAGATATTTTACATTGTCTATGTAAAAAAAGAAGAAAATATGCAATTGTATTTGCATTAAATTTGCATATTTACGTTTGTTTTTAAAGAGTCAGCACTTGATGGATAAAAAGCTCAGATTCGTACGAAGAGAAAAACATTGTCTATCTAAAAAAAGAAGAAAATATACAATCGTATTGCGTTTAATTTGCACACACTTGTATATTTACATTTGTTTTTTTAATGAGTCAGAACTCAAACAAAACATTTCACTTTGTCTATGTAAAAAAATAGCGCTTAGTTTGCATACTTTTGTATATTTACATTTGTTTTGGTGTATAAATAGCCGAATATATATATTTTTAATCACAGAAAGTTGATTGAACGAGTTTAACATATGGTTTTACCAAATTATTTGCAAAAGTGATGGATTTCAACCTTCAAACTAAACCTTTAAATGCAAAAACCTTTAAACTGTTTTTAGACCTTCTAAGCTTCCAAACTAAAGTCAAATAACTTGGTTAGGCCATTCTCACAGTTACTGCAGTCACATTTTTGTTTTAATTCTGCATGATTTTAAGAGGATTTCCATATCGCAGGAATTTCCATGAGTTCTAAGACCTGTGATTATTGCGACAGAGGCCGAGCTCAGGTCTGATCTGACTGAAAAGGCCAACATGATTGGCCGACAAGGTTCGGGTTGCTCTGCTTGATGTTAAATCCCACAAAATTGGCCCCGTCTGGCTGCTACATCAACGTGCTGTAAAAAACCCAGAGGGACTCGTTCTGAGTATCAGGTGAGGTCACTAAGAGAAATGCAATTCCAAGAAGGAAAAAGCATTATCATGGTAAAAGTCAGCTCTGAATTCTTTAAGGGATTTTAAAGAGATTAAATAATGTAATCATACAAATAAAGATCTTTTTTTTAGTTTTTAAAATGTTTTTTTGTTCTATTACATTTTCATACATTTTCATACAGGCATTTCATATGTCATATTATATTACATATACTGCCCATATTATGCTTTTTCAAATATGACCTTTCATGCAGTGTGTAATGTATCTGTTTGTGAATGCAAAGTTCTGCAAAGTTTTAAAGATCAAAGTGCAGATAAATAAAGATATTGTCTCCTAAAAGAAAGAATAGATTCTGACCATTGCATAATGGTCTTCATTGGCTGCCTACAAAGAACATCTACTTTGGCGTAGCTAAAACTGGAAGAGTTTGGTTTGTGATGTTGACATGTCGAGAAGAAGCTGTTTTCAGTGTTGCTAAAGCAATTGGTTTCCGATACACGGTGTAACCAGTAGACCAATCACAACAGACTGGGTCATCTGACCAATCAGAGCAGAGTAGACCAATCCCAACAGACTGGGCTATCTGACCAATCAGAGCAGAGAAGACCAATCACAACAGACTAGGCAATCTGACCAATCAGAGCAGAGTAGACCAATCACAACAGACTGGGTCATCTGACCAATCAGAGCAGAGTAGACCAATCAAAACAGACTGGGCCATCTGACCAATTAGAGCAGAGTAGACCAATCACAACAGACTGGGCCATCTGACCAATCAGAGCAGAGTAGACCAATCCCAACAGACTGGGCCATCTGACCAATCAGAGCAGAGAAGACCAATCACAACAGACTGGGTCATCTGACCAATCAGAGCAGAAAAGACCAATCACAACAGACTGGGTCATCTGACCAATCAGAGCAGAGAAGACCAATCACAACTGACTGGGTCATCTGACCAATCAGAGCAGAGAAGACCAATCACAACAGACTGGGTCATCTGACCAATCAGAGCAGAGAAGACCAATCACAACAGACTGGGTCATCTGACCAATCAGAGCAGAGAAGACCAATCACAACAGACTGGGTCATTTGACCAATCAGAGCAGAGAAGACCAATCACAACAGACTGGGTCATCTGACCAATCAGAGCAGAGTAGACCAATCACAACAGACTGGGTCATCTGACCAATCAGAGCAGAGAAGACCAATCACAACAGACTGGGTCATCTGACCAATCAGAGCAGAGAAGACCAATCACAACAGACTGGGCCATCTGACCAATCAGAGCAGAGTAGACCAATCACAACAGACTGGGTCATCTGATCAATTAGAGCAGAGTAGACCAATCACAACAGACTGAGCCATCTGACCGATCAGAACTGAGTAGACCAATCAAAACAGACTGGGTCATCTGACCAATCAGAGCAGCGAAGAACAATCACAACAGACTGGGCCATCTGACCAATCAGAGCAGAGTAGACCAATCACAACAGACTGGGTCATCTGACCAAATAGAGCAAAGTAGACCAATCACAACAGACTGAGCCAACTGACCGATCAGAACTGAATAGACCAATCACAACAGACTGGGCCATCTGACCAATCAGAGCAGAGTAGACCAATTAAAACAGACTGGGTCATCCGACCAATCAGAGCAGAGAAGACCAATCAAAACAGACTAGGTCATCTGACCAATCAGAGCAGAGTAGACCAATCACAACAGACTAGGCCATCTGACCAATCAGAACAAAAAATGCTCTCGGAAAAAGGGGTTTAGAGAGACTGAATTCTTTGTCGAACCATTTCAGACTCTGTAAGAGCCTTTAAAATAGCATAATAGGGGCACTTTAATACTAAGAAGAGCCATATTACAGACTTTCAAGAATATGTATTAATGAATAAAATTAACAATTAACAAAAGCCATGGTGTCTGTAAATGACAAGTCCAAACGAAGTTTTTATTCTTCCTTATTCTTTTCTAACCTTTCCCAAAGCCCATGATCCTTGTAGTACTCAGCTCATTAATAACACCATAGCAGTTTAAAGCTTTCAAATATGTCTCAAAACAAATCAATATCTTGCTGTTAATGTTTGTAAGGGGAACGTCCCGCAGAGAGCTTTAAATTTTCCCTGTCTGGATTCAGGATGAAAATGGTTTATAAATAAAGTGCAACAGAAGAGAAGCCATCATAAGACAGTGGCAGCTGTGAAAGAGCGATTTTAACAAGTTTCAGATCGAGAAGCTTTTCTTAAGTTTGAGTACCGAGAAACACTCACCTTCAACTTGCCTTCACAATGAGGAAACCCATCAAGCGAGGGTAGTTCACATTTCTCCTGTGCTCCGTTCAGCAAGTCTGTGCACACAGAGAGAAAGAGAGGAAAGAACATAATAAGCACACAACAGTCCCAAAACTACACAAATCACAGCTGAAAATCAACAAGCTTGTTCAGCACACCGGCATTCGACTGGAAGATAAATACCATCCAATTATCATAATAATTATACACAATCCACTCTCAAATTAACTCTAACACACTCTATTAGGGTCCCAAACCCACATAGTGATTAAAAAGCATTCAAATTGTCTCTGAATTAAGCTGTTGCATCATATGAACTGAAGAAAAAAAATACAGAAAGCAAACTTTAACAGACTAATGTTAGCCAAGTCTTCAAGTTTTGCGTAGATGGGCCTTAATCATGAAAAACAAGCATAACACATTTGTAATTTGTTCCCTTTTAAGCAGAAAAGAAAATGTGAAATTTATGTAAAAATGAGATTCATGAATGATTTGCACACAAATTTGTTCTGCTTACGTTTCATGAAAAGGGCCCAATGTGTGATTGGTTTAAAACAGTTTTTTTATGATAAGTACATCTTGTTTATTAAATCTAAACAATAAACTTGTTGTAGCGCAAAATTTACTGCTAACTACCGTTCGGACTGAATATTACACAATGACAACTGAAAATAAACAAGCTTTTAAGCTCTTGGCCGGGGAAAGAGATCAATAATCCAGTTAACATGGTAAATTAACAGTGTAAAATGAACTCTTGGCCCAAACACCCTCATCTTGCCAAGTGTATTCAAACTATCTTCAAATACGTTCTGTTGTCACTTTGCACTGCGTGAGGAAAGGGAAAAAAAATTACAAATCTTAAACACAAGTTGCAAACGTAACCCATGTTGTAATTATAATTTTTTTAAGGTTATAAGGTTGATAAGATCAGGACTTCCTGCCATCTTGCTACTAAAAATAGCTGTTACATCATAGTAATTCTTGTCTTTTTTTAACAAGAAATCTACTGTGTTTACTAGCTGGATCGAGCAAACACTTTATATAACAACCCAGTTTATAACTTTTAAAACAACGTTACACCAGTAAAATCAACTAAAGAAAGTGATCGAATAAAGCAAGGAAGTTTGTAGTTCATTACAAAATTACTTCAAAGTTGCTATTTGCAAGGGTTAAAACATAAGAATACATTAAACTAAACCTTGTCTAACAGCAAAAAATGTGTACACTTAAGCAATTTCCTAACTCGTAAGTTCTGTAAGTTTTGGGTAAATTTTTCCGGGCTGTCTTTTCGATCATCTAATTTTAAGGGTGATAAGATACATTTTCGTAATTAAATTTTGGTATTACGGTAAATTTTAGTTAATATTTTTTGTTTAGTTAGATTTTAGTTTGTTAGCTTGCTTTTGTTTTTTGTTATTTATAAGACACCTACAATCGAGTGTTCGAGGAAGTGTTAAAAAACAAAGTACTTTATTACCGTTTTTGAAGCAATGCGTTTGCGGTAAAAATTGGACAGTCAGTGAAGCACGACGGCTCTGTGATCAGTAGCAAATGCTGCTCCGTCTGAAATCACTGTGAGCTTGAATAGCTTATATAACGTGCATTTGAAAAAGCAACACGTCAAAACTCTTTCCAAAGCATGAGAAGCATTTATGAACCTCGTTAAACAAAATACATCATTTAATAACATGCTTTTACTATAAACTCACTTCATAACATCAGTTGAGTGATTGAAAACATGCTTCTAAGAGATGATATGGCTTCTTGCATAGAATAAAACGCACAACATATTATTTCATAGTATTCTATACAGTGATAAAGGCTATGTTGTAAGTATAAATATACTATATTATCATGAAAATATCCTAGAAGGCCTGAGGAAACCATATATTGTCACAGTCGTGTGTTTATTATTAATGTTTAATCAAGGTCAAATGTCAAATTTTGACTCATATCTGACAGCTGCATTTTGTTTAACTACAATTCTGCACACAATTACATAAAGAAATGATCATAAAGTCATCAGCTTTTAAATAACAGTGGCACAGCTTTGTACTTTTATTTGCCCCTAAAGGGAAGTTAGAAGTGGAAGTTCAAACACAAACTTAACCTCGCTTTATCCTTTCTCTCAGTCACAGTTCCTGTCAAGCCATCAAATTCCTAAATCTCCTTCCTTCTGTGAAACAACGGATATAGATTTAGTCAACAACTATGTTATGAAAGTACCTTGGATCATGAATGCACTATTTGCAGATTCCAATGAAACGGATCTTTAGGGATGTGAGGTGCTGTGGACTAGGCACGCATAATCTATTGTACGTGTCTCTTTTCGAATTCAAACACACACCCACATTCTACAAACCCTGATCCAAGTACAGACTTTTACACTTTCACGGTTTCAGTACGATCCCTCGGGTGGTCCCGCGAGTAAAGAGTAATGCTCAAGGGAATAATGGTAATAATAAATCTCAGTGACTCAAGTTACAGAGTTTAAACTGCCAAACAAAGTAGAATATCAGCGCAAGGCTGACACAAGTATATGATGTCATCCTGCGGAGCTGCAGTTTTGTAAGTGGCTTTAAACGACACCAGACGATGAATAAGGGTCTTATCTTGCGAAACGATCAGTCATTTAAAAAATAAATAAAAAACTTTAAGTTTTATAAGCACAAATGCTCGCCTTGCTCTGTTCTGTGATGCACGTTCGTGACTCTCCTGTTCTAACTCGTTCATCAAAATGAACAAATCTTTTTTCGAGTAATTTCGTTCGTTGAATGAACGAAACCACTCGAAAAAAGACTCGTTCAAAATTAACAATTTTTTTTTCGAGTCAAAAGATTCGTTCATTTTGATGAACGAGTTCGAACAGGAGAGTCACGAACGTGCATCACAGAACAGAGCAAGGCGAGCATTTGTGCTTATAAAACTTAAACTTGTTTATTTTTTTTTTTTAAATGACCGATCGTTTCGCTAGATAAGACCCTTATGCATCGTCTGGTGTCGTTTAAAGCCATTTGAAGCTGCACTGAAACTGTCATTTGGACCTTGGACCGTTTGGTACCCAATGAAGTCCATTATATGGAGAAAAATCCTAGAATGTTTTCATCAAAAACCTTCATTTCTTTTCGACTGAAGAAAGAAAGACATGGACATCTTGGATGACATGGGGGTGAGTAAATTATCAGCAAAAGTTTTTTTAAAAGTAAACTAATCCTTTAATACAAGATGAAGGGAGAGGAGAGAAATACAGACGAGTTGAGGAGAGTTTTGAAGTGATGAGAAGAGTTGAGAAGAGATGTGTTGAGATGAGTTGAAGAGTTGGTACAAGATGAAAAGAAAGGAAAGGAATTCAGGTGAGATGAGAAGAGTTGAGGAGAGTTGAGATGAGAAGAGTTAAAGGAAGATAAAAGGTGAGAGGAATCCAGGTGAGATGAGATGACTTGAGATGAGAGGAGATAAAAACAAAGCAGGTGAGTTGAAATTACATGACATAACAGGAAAAGAGCGGAGAGGAGGTGAGGTGACGAGATGATACTAAATGAAAGGAGGTGAAACCAGGTGAAGTGAGATGAGATGACTCAACGTGAAATGAGAGGAGATGAAAGGAGAGAAAATCAGGTGAGATAGTATGAAAAGAGCGAAATGAGAAAAGAATAGACAGTAGAGCTGCATGATTCTGGATAAATTGAGAATCATGACCTTTTGGTGTTAAATGGAGATCGCGATTCTCCCACGATTTTGAAGAAAAAACCATTAGACGACTGAACAAAAATAACATGCAAACTAGAAGTTCTGACAAAATGTTCATTGCTTTAGTCTATTTAAACAATTATAATTTGAACAAAATAATTCAATGAGTCAATGTCAAAAAGTCTATAAACTTTTATACCAGTACACTTTTATCCCCTGTTATTTAAATGTTTGTAACACATACAGTAAATAACGATAATGTGTGGTTGGATGAAGCTGCTCCATACTGTACATTTACATGGCATGTGCTCTCTACGGATCAACGGCAGCGCGAACGCAGATTTGAATGTTGCAATGTGATGATTGTACTTTCAAAGGTTAACCAAAGTCCCTAAAGTTTTTGGTTAAACAGTATCACATTGCAAGCGCCAACAGTGTGTGAGCAGCACCGACTCTCATTCATTAACATGGGCAGCGATAAAACATGTGCCATTCACACTCGCAATGTGTGACAGACTTAAGACATAGTAGATTCATTGTCATTTAGGAATAAGATTGCGTGGGTGTTTGAATCCAGATTGCGACCTTTTAACGACTAATCGCGCAGATCTAATAGAGAGTACTAAAAGAGGGAAACAAGATAAGATAAAAGGAGACAAAAAGAAAGAAGAGACAAGTGGAGAAGAAACCAGATAAGATGAAAGAAGAGAAGGAGAAGAGAGGAAGAGAAGAAACTAGATAAGGCAAAATGAAAGCAGATGAGATGAGGAAATAAGATGAAATAAGAAGAGAGATAATATGAGTGCATTGGAGAAACAGAGTCAAGAAGAGAGAAGGAGAGATGCGACAAATGAGAGGAGAAGAAGCAAGACGAGTCAAGACGAGTAAGCGGAAAAGTTCATGAGGGGGAAAGATGAGATGAGAGGAGACAAGACGAGATAAAGGGAGGGGAGACGAGGACACAAACTGCAGCCATGCAAGGGTGTTAGCCATGTGATTTCCAATTATTTGATTTGCAAGGATTGGATCATCTTTCTGCTCTCTTTCTCTCCTTCATAAATCGCAAGATATGACGGCGCTGTAGAACAATGGCTGGCCGCAACCTAGGACAGTTACAGCGCACATTAAGAGCACTTCCTGTAAACGAAACAAACACCCCACTGAGGGAACACCAAACTGTAAAGGGCGTATATGCCATTCACAAATCCACATCGCTTAAGGTCACATGCTAAAAGAATTTAGGCCATTTTGTGAGTCCCATGACACAAATAACCCAAAGGTCAAGGGAGAAACAATCAAAATGACTCAATGAAGCACATTAGCCAAATTATCGCAGAAAAAGAGGGATGACTATGAAGAGAAGACAAGAACAAGCTGTGAAATATGTCTCTGAACCCTAACTCAATCGGCTGGTTGGGTGTGTTTAACTTACAAACACAATTTAGAGCTTAATTAGACATCAATCATCCCTTAAATGGATAAAAACAAAACCTGATCTGTTTCACATACACACCGGACATCCTCATCTACCAAAGAGGGATTGTTTTGCAAGACAGAATCGAATAACATGAAGGCCCATGCAAGGCATTATGGGATGCAGTGATGCCATCGGTACTGATACTAAGTTTAAATCCAGGCTAAATTTGAATACGGCATACTACTATTATTATATCTAGCATATCTTTTTATAGTACTACTATTACAATATGCATTCAGAACTTGCATGGTAAGCATAATAAATGATTTGCAATACTGGAATATGATTTGTCCCAAATCATAGCACACATTGGAAAAAGTACACAAACATTGTTTGGATGGTGTATGATTTTTAAAGTGTGCACTCGGGCATGCCCTCTCAGGCAAATGTTACCCACAATCCCTTGCGTCACAATTTGTTTGCAGTGATTTTCTATTGACTTTTTCTGTTAAGATGAGATGAGAGGAAATTAGATTAGACAAGAGACGTTAATGCCAAGGCATTCTGGGATGTGGTGACATCATCTGTCGCAAATCATATTTTGAACAGTTGAAAATAGTACGGCAAACTTACTTATTGGCACAGAATATGGCATACTAAGACTACTTCCGTGTGTGTATACGTTCATGTACTTTAGGCTAAAATTACCGTCAATCCCTTTAGCGCTATCAAAGTTGACTAGTTTTCAATGGTTTTTGGGACCTTTTCTGTTAAAGAAAAGCATCAGGAATTCAAGATCTGGCCCAAAGTTTTAAAATAATTAACATAACAAACTACATATTAGTAGTCACATGTATTATTTTTCTATCATGAACTTTATTGAACTTCCTTATTAATGTCAGGTGCAAAAACAATGATTGGCCAAAGGAAACGGAGAGAGAAATGGAACAATTTTGACTATTTCCTCCGCATATGCTGCTACATAAAAAACAGCTGTGCTTGACACAGGCTTAACATGCACCCTTGTAAACACTCTATCTCATAAACACACACACACACACACACACACACACACAGATGGGCGTTTTCCATCACACACTCCTCCAGGATAGTGCGAGACCCTGCACGTCAAACACAACAATCAAGCAGACAATGAGTGTGTCTTTCAACGAGATGAAAACAGCAAGAAATGGAGCAGCAAGAGAGGAAAAGCACTCAGGAAAGCTGTCTCTCTCTCTTTCGCGCTTCAGTGAGACAAATTTCCCTCAGAGCAGCCGCGTGTGTTTGTCTCTCTCACGCCAGAAAACACACACCAAGGGCACTTCTACAGAGAGTGAATGTACAGTGCTGTGTGTGTATAATCTCTGTTCTAGGCGATTTGAGGCCATTCAGTCTCCCTGCCAAGCAGGAATGGTTTTGCTGAAGCTTTCAAATGGATGTGACTTGCACACGTTTAATTTTTAAATGAGGACAGGTCATAGATGATTGCTTTTTAAATAAAGGTGAATCTCATGAAAATAAGTCCAGGCCACATTGAACATACTGTATTAAGTGTATATAAAGAGACATTATTTTCATCAAAATGTCCAAAAATTTGTCAAATTAAACATGGTCATTACAAAAAAAACTTGTATGTATACATAAACAAACACATGCATTTTTTTTTTTTGCATTATAGTAAAGAGAATGTGATCTTTTGCATCATGCAATTTTGAATTGGGGGTGGGGATAATGTCACAATGCAACAAAAAAAAAGTCCTAAAAATAGGCTTAAAGGCGCAGTAGGTGATATGGGAAATGCTAACTTTAGCCTGCTAGCATTGAAAGCATAAGATCCCACCCTAAGTGCAAATCGGCGTCCAAAGCCACGCCTCCTCCAAAACATATGAACGCACACAGTCCAGAAGTGAGACGAACAGAGGCAACGTTTTTGGATTACATCATGTATCATGTATCATTCACCGGTGAGAAAACAGTACAGTGAGTAACATTATTGCAAAAACGAACGTAAACAACTGTTTTCCTGCTATTCTCGCTCTCGCACAGCGTACGTGAAATGCGCTGATGACGAACGATGTCTGCGTGAACAGGCTGCGCAGTGGTTTGCAAACACACGTTGACTGAAAGCGAACACATGCTATTATTTCATTCAGACCGAATGCGATGATTGAATGAACATTTTATGGTCCTACGCCTTCCACAGACAATATGCATTTATAAAAATACATTTAGACCGCTTAACATAGTGATTGCTATCAGGATAGGAGGATACTTTCAACCAACATAACAAAAAAAACAACAATTGTACCCTTCATTTTCTTTAAGTAAAATATATTTTCTAAATTCTTCCTAATGATTTTGAGGTGAAACATGATCAAGCCATGTTCTTGACAGGTTACGTGAACTTATAAAAACGTACCCTACGTAAATAAATAAATAAGTAGGTAGGTATTTGATAGAACAGCAAAGTCCAGGAAGTGAGCTCAGTAATGCTGTTTTATGACCCGGAACGGTCGTTCCAAGCAACTCATCCCAAAAATATAGGAGGTGAAACCGTTCTGGATAGAGAAATGTGCCAAAATTACCCCACGTCACTGCTGTAGGTCTGATTTGCAAATACAGAAAGCTTTTGAATGAAGATATTGGGGATTCAGAAGGTTCCACAGAAAAGCCTTAATTTTTCACTTTTTACACAGGGATTACTAAAACTGTAACCAGACAAACGTGTTATTTGACATTTTTTGGCCCTTATTTAAGTTCCACTGTGTGCTGACCATCTCTCTGAATCGGATCATTATCCCACAGGAGAACAGTCCAACACAACGGGCCTTTCAATACCGAGCACTGATAACTATCACATTTCTGACTACACAAGAGCTAAAGAGTCCAACAATGTGACTGACAGACAATTAGTTACACACAAATGGAGACAACACAGAGAAAAAAAAGGACGTGTGCTCTCACATCAGCAACACACTACTTCACGACACACGAAAGTATCAAAACCGACAGATGAAACTCACAAACAAGACCCTCCGGGACAACACACACACACACGGGCCGAAGACAAGCCTTGGTTCTTTCTGACATACTCACACTTTTGGGGAAAACATCGCTAAAACATATCATACAAAAATGTTCTATAAGCTTACTAAAATACCATCTTTATTAATTTCTAAACATGCTAAATGTCGTTTATTTCAAAATCGATGGAATGATGTCTTTGAAATACAAAACAGGAAGTACCCATCGTGGTTGGCTTGTATAGTTGGTGAGAAGAGCTTTACGTTAGTTGTGGTCAGTATTACTGAATAAGCCAGTTCCCCTAAACGGGGAAGCCATATCCGTCCCGGATGCATGAAACCAACAGCAGAAACGCTCCACAGCCAACCACAAACTCTCTGGAGACCTCCGTCACAGCAAGACCTGGTGATAAACATCCAGAACTGGGAAAGGATGAACGCTCTACGTTCAATGGCCAAATAATCCGAGCCACCAAACAATCGGAAGCTTTTCTACAACAATATGTTCAAATGACACTAGATAACAGTTTCCAAATGACAATGTTATAGGAAAACAAAAGTTAAATATTTAAAATTATCACTGTTATGTAGGGATACATGATAATAGTTTTTTATTTAATTTTTTATCAGTATTGGTTTATATTGATTGAGTTCTGTTTCACTTTTAGAGTATTTCAAACAACTGATTTAACTTATAATGTTTGATTTTTCATTCATTCATTCAGTCAAAAATCTTAACTTTTAACATCACCCATCTATCACTCACAACATGAAAATAATTATCGGCTAGATTTTTCATATCGGAATCCTTAAGTGGTGTAAAAGAGACAAAAAGAAAACCAAACTAGAATTTGGGTCAAACATTACCTGAAGAAAGTGATAAAACTTGGCAAAATTTGCAACCCTGAATTTAAAGGGATAGTTCATCCAAAAATGAAAATTCTGTCAGTTTTTACTCACCCTCATGTTGTTCCAACCCCGTAAGACCTTCGTTCATCTTCGGAACATGAATAAAGATATTTTTGATGAAATCTAAGAGCTGGATCACTCCTCCATAGGCTTCTTGAGGGATTGAAACTTGCCGGCCTCGAAAAGTTATTAAAGACATTGTTAAAATAGTCCAAGTGACTACAGTGGCTCAATCTTAAGTTTATCAAATGACGAGAACAGTTTTTGTCCGCAAAAAAACAAAAATAACTTTATTTCAACTATTCATTTCCTTCTCTCTGGGCCTCGAGTCAGGTTACTAGTTTAACAACGTATGATCTGTTGTTGTACGCCACACGCATCACACACATGACAAGCGTCGGCCAATAGTGAGCCTACGTGTGACGTAGATCTACGCAATTACACTAGTTTAACTGACTAGAGGCCCAGAGAAGGAAATTATTAGTTGAAATAAAGTCGTTATTTATGTTTGTTTTTGCACACAAAAAGTATTCTCGTCGCTTGATAAACTTAATATTGAGCCACTGTAGTCACTTGGACTATTTTAACAATGTCTTTAATACGTTTTCGAGGCCGGCAAGTTTCAATCCCTCAAGAAGCCTATGGAGGAGTGATCCAGCTCTCAGATTTCATCAAAAATATCTTAATTCATGTTCCGAAGATGAATGAAGGTCTTACGGGGTTGGAACAACATGAGGGTGAGTAAATATTGACAGAATTTTATTTTTGGGTGTTATAACCCTTTAAGCTGATCGAGCTTTCACGTAAAAATCGAAAGTTCAATCGCTTAGAAAAGTAGCAGGACATAACATTTTAGGTATCATTCACATCTGTTTAGCAAACGTGTGGGATGAATTCATTTTTAAACTTGGTGTTAGAGAATAGCGTTAAAGCATTACTAAATAAAGGGCCGTTCACACCAAAAACGATAACTATAATTAACATGTTTAATACGCATTTCATTTCAGTGAGACACGGGAGGTCCACACCATAACTATAATGATGATAACGATATAAAGGAGCAATATAGTTGGAATCACTTTCAGAATTATTTTTTTACAGCTGTTGAATGATAAAAACATTGACAGCCAATCAGAAACCACCAACTTTAAAGAGCTCGAGCATTTAAAGCGACAGACGTCGTAACTGCAGCAGTATAACTGCACATATATTGTGCGTTGGTGTGGATGCTAATATGGTTATCTTTATAGTTAGCATTCTTGGTATGAACAGGCCCAACTCTAACTTTAGCTCCGTCTCTTCTCGCTAGCAAGGATGAACGTGGTCTTTGTGCTATTGTTCTTAGCCTGCAAGTGTTTAGCTTATTAATTACACGTTGGCCTTGCGTCCACCAGCGGCATCTACGAGCACAATGAAGCCAGCCATTCTGTTTGCTAACAGTGGGTATCTCTGTCTGTGTCTCTCGTTCTCCTCCTCTCTCTGAGTCAAGAGCCAGAACCATAGAGCTTGCCAGCGGCGTCATTTCAGCAGCGTCTAGAGAGACGGTAACAGACACCGCTGGCGCAAACAAACGCACACACAGACACGGGCCGCACGAACACCTGGGCTCTCTTCGCTACTGGCACGCGATGCCGATAACCTCTGAGAAAGAGAGAAAGCCTGGGTGAAACGTGCTATGTTTGGATAGATAACATCGGCGGGCATCAGTTCAACGTTTTTTAATCGGGTGGATCCGCAGACGCAGATGTGAGATAATGCCAATCCAGGTCTGATGTTATCCTGAAAGTGGAGATAGTGAAAAACAAACATTAACATAATTACGTGTGTCAATTTTGAGCTAGCACTAAACAAGTTTTTCCAATTTTTCCAAAGAACTCTCTCAAACCTTTATAAAAATTTAGTAAAAATGGTTTTAGCTTCTGTTGACCCTGCTTTGAAAATAAGTTATTTTCTAGCCTCAGTTTGTTGTGACTTAGATTCGTTGATGCAGATATAATATGCTAATCCAACTCTGATGCATATGAAAGAGACAACAGTGAGAATCCTACATAAGAAAAAAGGACAACGTTCACATATTTTAAAAATGATAATGAAGACAATATAAACGTAGAAAATAGTTGGAAAAATAGTTGGAAATATAACAGGGTCTTTTAATGTAACTAGGTTATCTTTCTATACTGGAAATAATATTTTCCATTTTTTCTGGGCCAACAACAAGCTTCAGTTTGTTGTGACAAACATTATTATTCATATGAAAAACAGCTAAGCTAACAGGCTGCTAGAACTATGAATGCTCCCAAAACAAACTCAACAAATAGATTCGGTCTCTCTGATCTCTTTATAAAGTTTTTCAGCCAATCAGAAAACAGATTCAATCCTACATCGTAGGGCTGCACGAGATTGGAAAAACACGGACATTGTGAGATATACAGTATATTGCGATATGATGAAAAAATTCACAAGATGACTTGAATAGTTCTTTTTGGAAAGAATGAATCACTCTAGAACTATGCATAGAATACGCATATAAAATAAACAAAATTACAAGCAGAGATAAATACAATAGAACAAAGACACAAATCAGATAAACAGTGCTTTGTGTTTTTCAGGTAAGACTAACAGCATTCATGTACAGAAATTGAATGATCAAACTCACTATAGGCTAAATTAAATATAATTAATCTTTGTTACAGCTACAAAAGTGATTGTTTTTTTCTTTTGTTGTTTGATTAACATCAATGACACAATGACAGCTGGAATGTTGCAGCTGCTGTCACTTTGTACGTTCACGTGAGCCATATTTGACTGTGTTAACAAGGATACCAGCCGAGATGGGCGTCTTGACATAATTTTGCGTGTATATGTCCAGTTAATCACAAATAGACGCGAAAGAGAACGGAATTCGATGTTCGTTGTTTTCAGAACTGAACTCTCTTCAGTGTCTTCTTGTGCTCAAAAGGTTTAAAATCGCTTGAATTTTTAAACTGACAGGACCTTAAAAACGTGCAAATTATAAACTTTCTCTGTATGATGGTTAAACTTCGAACCGTGGTGCCTGGTCCGTATGGATTTACAATCTCTATACTTGACATCGCACATTCTTTGATTTGACTATCGCGGCTGCGCACGTCATGACATCGATGTAAAAAAAAAAAAAAAACTTTCAAACACTGCAACAAAGACTGCAGGAAGCATAGCACTTTTGAGGTTAACAGCAGGTGACCTACGAACAAAAAACCCTTCCATTTCTTCAAGTTCTTTTTTTTTTCTTCAAACATTAAATGCACCCATTTAGAGAAACTCGGCAAGAACGAGCAGAAGGTGAATGTTCTCTTGTGTGGGTGCAAGAGTTCACAAGTACATTCACGGTTTTACAGTTCCAACATGAAGACCACAATGAGTCTTTGTGCGAGCCTCTTAGACGGTATTGCTAAGATTTGTCATCATGTTGATGGACTATAAAGACTCGTTTGATAGCTTTGAGAGGCAGGACTTTTCTTTCATTTCTTCACTAGCTGCCAGGCCCTACTCTGTTATTCGTCATGGAATAATAGCGCTTGGGACTGCGAGTAAAGATTCAAGCTGCTGTCCTCCTGAATTATGACTTACATCTGAAAATGTTGGTTTGAGTTCTCAAAAACATCTATAGCTATGTTTCTATCACCCTGTTTTTATGCGCATTTTGACGCATCGCATCATGAGACTGTTTTTGGTTCACATATCTAACCCCAAATATGATAGTGATGCTTGACTTATGAAGTGCTGTTTATAATGGCAAAAGAGCTAAATTATTTATGCACTGCGCAATCTTTGCAAATCAAGTTAGGGCACAGGACACAACACCACACGCATCACATACTGTAATTTTAACCTCCCTTTACTGCTCAATGTGCCTTAAAGCAGTTTAGCTCAGTTTGAGATATAAACAAAGGACGCCAGAACTGTCATCGCAGCGGTCTGTCACAAAAGCAGTCAGAAAGAGAGAGAGTTAGCGATATCCAGCCACTGTCAAGCACCAGATGACTCAACAGGGGTTTGGCCTATATTAAGCACAGTGAGTCAGAGGGCGATGGATCACATCCCCACACACATCAAGTCGAGCGACAGAGAAATCACACATACAACCTTTACGGAAAAGCACAGAGGCGGTACCAGGTTACAGCGAAAGCATGAGATGGTAATACCATGGTATTTTAATATAAGCAAGGAACTGGAATGATTACCATATGTTTTACATGTTACCTCAAGGTACTTCAAAGAAAACCATTGTAGGTTTCCTAAAAAGATGGTATTACAGTGGTACTACAACTGTAAATGCACAAAAATAGCATTACTGTGGTAACTTTCCAAAAACCACGTCATACTGTGTCCATACCCAAATCATGGTATTACTGTACATGCACAAGAAAATATGGTATTGCTGTAGTAAATATCCAAAGCCATGGCAATGGAACTTCACACATAGAAAAACATGATGTTACTGTGGTAAATGCATAAAGATATAGTATTACCATTGTACATGCTACTATGCAGAAGTGGTAAATGTCCAATGGTAAACCATTGTATTTCAGTTGTACATAAACAAAAGAACATGGAATTCCTGTGGTAAATGTCCAGAAACATTGTATTTCGATTGTACATATCCCAAAATCATAGTATTACTGTGTAAAACATGGTATTGTTGTGATATTTATGAAAACTAACAACAGCAACCATAGTTCAACTATAGTATTTGTAGTGAAACCAATCTTCCAAAAGAAACATGGCTACTAGAGTTTAACTATAATAACGCCATGGTTCATTTTCATGTTCTAAAACATGGTATTACTGTGTAAAATGTACAAAATGATACTGATACCCTTAAACAATGCCTGTGATGTTACCAGTAGAGACTGTGATAGTATGGTACAGTGATTGCAACAGGTGGTAATACCATTATACTTTGGTATATTCAATATAACCAAATGATAGAGAAATACCATAGTTTACCATGGCAGATGTCTAAATGACCACAGCATTACATTTACAACAGTCATCTGATCAACAACAGTCTCCCAGACAGCATTGTGCCAACAGAATACTAATCAAACTTTCATTCTGCCAATTCAAACTTCGCTTTAGTGACAAATTCAAGCTACATTAACTCCCAGCTCTGTCACTACAACCTGAAACAACACAACATCAGCGGATTGTAGTAAAAATCAACTAGCGTAAGTGTAAACCACAAAAAACACCCAAGCGGAACCTAGAGGAAACACATGTTCCTAAAGAAAATTACTTCTACTTTTAATGAACACATAAAAATGGACAAAGCAAAGGCCCATCCTACATTATTTGCTGAGTAATATCTTATTGTTTTTCAAACCAAAGACACCACCCATAACAAGCCCTTTCTTTCTAGCAAACACTTGATGGTGAAACTACAAATAGTTAGTTATCTAACATGTCGTTAATCATCTTGTAGCTGAAGAAAAATCAATAGAGTCCAATAAAGAGGGCAGGAACTGTGAAATAAAACCATGAATGTGTGTGTGCCGCGATGTGTAAAGAGTGCCGTGTTTTCTCAGAGATCTGGGGAGGGACGCTGACTTTGGAGAGAAAAAAAAGGGGGGGGGGGGTGGGGGGCAAAGAAAATTAGAAATGCTCAATAGGAAGATTAACAGAAAATATTTCAGTGCAAAGAGTAAAGTATGATGAGAAAGACCATCTGTACCTGCCACGTTGACTTTCTCTGGGCTGACAGGGTTCGGTCCAGGGGTCCCGGTTCCATTGGTCAGGTTAGTACTTGTGCCGTTGTATATGATATTGTCCACTTTAGACTCCAGCTTTGATAATCTCTGCATTATATTATCCAGAAGAACAGCTAGAGTCTTTTTCAGATCTGCACAAAAGAATATTATACACATATGATTAGCTAAAAGAATACAGTAGAATAAAGGCATTATTAATTATTTTATTATACACATAAAAAAATACAATAAATATATATTTTTTGTTTTTATTTTATACAGATTATTTAAATTATTTATTAATATATATATACACACACACACATATAATATTTAGAATGTTTAGTAGAATTATATGTAGCGATATATATAAATGAATATATATACACACACATACATACATACAGGCTTATTTTTCCAATGTTTTGCATCCAACTGAAATTTCATAAGAGCATAAATATGCAACTTATATGCAAATATCTGTAAATAAGTCCAAACACCAAGATTTGTTTTTTTCTTAGATTTTTTTACTTTTTCTGCCACAAGTTTCAGACTAAGCATTTATCCATCTTGTATTCGGTACAAATAGAATAGAATAGAATAGAATAGAATAGAATAGAATAGAATAGAATAGAATAGAATAGAATAGAATAGAATAGAACAAATCTTTATGGTGAGGAAATAGGCATTGTGCTCATTTATATTTTCATACCCCCACACACTTAACTGAATGAGGTCAACACACCTTCAGCATTTCAAACATGTTTTAATATGATTTCAGCTGAAACCCAAGCTTTCTGCAGAACAGATGGATTAAGAACCATCCATATGCTCAATAACTCAATAATCTGGAGTTTCATCTTGATAACACACTATGAAAGATGATTATGTTCAAATGCAGAGTCAGAGGACGAGTGGGTCGTGGAATGATCCAAATGCAATTTTGAATCAGAATCCCGAGATCCATATGGTAGAGATTGATTCTTGATTCAGTAATTCAGTTTAAAGAATCCAATAAACAAACACACCACATGTAATAAACTATAAAAATACAGAAGGAGGACGAATAAGTATCATTCTTTTACCATGGAACATTTCTCCTCTTAGGGAATTCTGGGTGACAACACCTCGTGGCAATTCGTGGCAACTACTTGAATGAAGAACAAATATGTTATTAAACTGATTTCCAGTGACATAATTCTGTGACTAAGCCTTAAACTACTTGTTCTTGTTTCTCACTCGCATCTCAAAAAACAAAAAAGGATGAAGGAATGAAGAGAAACAATGCATCTCACAATGCACCACTAGTGAAATCTTGTCCAATCCAATCAAAGTCCCAAATGATCCAATTACAATATTTCCAGCTAAATATTATTTTTCATGCAGAAATGTGTAACATTATGAAAGTTAAACTTGTGAATGTCTTTAGCTCATTTAATCTTTTTCTCTCTGGCTCAAATAATTGTCCAAATCCAATCGGATTTATTCTGGCAGATGGAGACAAGAGTATAATCCATATTTCTATGTCACTGAGTACTACCTCTACTCACAATTATGATGACGTCATGACATCATCATCACACGTCCCAGGACTAAATCCCTCAGAGAGCAGTAAACCGTTCGGGGCCAGTCACATTCGCATAACCGGCATGTGACAGTAAAGGTGCTGTATGTCAATTTTTGACAGTACTAAAGCATTAACATACCATAATATGTTTGCAGAGACTTAGGAAACATTCTAAGTTCAGATACTTGTTTTTACAAATACTTGTTGAAATGTGAGGGGGCGGGAGGAACAACTCTACAGTATTTTGAATTTGGACTTCAGTACCCGTTTCAACCACTAGCTGTCAATCTCACAAAAAATCACAGTACAGAAGTACTTCTTTGTCAGTTCCACTGTTTTGCGGGAATGACAAATGTTACAGATTATACTGGCATCATGACTTGAAAAACAAGAGTTTTTGCGCCGTTTTGAGGGAAAACAGTTAACTACTTCTACCGATATTTAAAAGCATCCAACAACAATATTCACATGTAAATTAATTAAAAAATTGTTTGGATAATAACTTTAAATATAAGCCATTCATTCGAAATGAAAAAAGTGGATTAAAATCCATCTTTTTACATTTTTCATCTTTTATAATTATATCACATTATAAAATTTTGAGAAAAATATAATGCCACAAATAACAACAATCATTTATAATAATAAAATATACATAATGAATATGCTTTCATTGTTTTAAATGGAGAGGCACCAGTCGGCCAGACAATTTTTGTCCGATTTCTAATCTGGACTTGCACACAAACTGCATTGCAATAATTTCCTAAAATGTAATTTGTGCGGAAATATTACAAAGTCTGTAAACAGGACGTTGACACAGACCAGAGACGGAACGTGCTGAAAACCAGTGGTGGACAGTAACGAAGTAAATGTAATTCGTTACTGTAGCCTACTTAAGTAGCTTTTTTGCGTATCTGTACTTTACTGAAGTATTTAAATTTGGGGAGACTTTTACTTTAACTCCACTACATTTCAAAGTCAAATATCTTACTTTTTACTCTACTACATTTTCAAAATCAGTCGTTCATTTTTATTTATGAATGGATAAAAACAGAGACTAACGTAGCTGGTCAAACGAGCCACCAATCACAGTACAGCGCGCAAGCTTTGTTTTGAACTTGAATTGGCGGTATCTACTAAGTACGAACCAGAGCCAGTTGCGAACAGACGGTTGCGACACAGTAGCTGTGTCCGAAATCGCTCCCTCGTTCACTCATTCACTAATCCCTATGGCATTTGAGTGCACTATATCTGCAAGGAGTGAACAAAATGAAGTGAGTGAATTCGACATATTTACACTGTGCGTCGGAGAGCTGGAGCTGTCACAGAAAATGCGACGTCACACGTAGCTGCTACTGATAAAACTCCTTTTATCTTACGTTACATAGCCTACTTTATAAAATAATTAACAACGATCTCGCCGCAACGCGGTCACGTGATTCTTTAAATCGCGTTGCCAAAAATTTTAAGCTGGGCAGACAGCAACGTGTGTGTGTGTGTGTGTGTGTATATATATATATATATATATATATATGCAGGTTTATGTGAATGTATCATAACTTTAGGATGTTAATTAAGACCATAGACGCTCGAGAAAAATATATACAGTATATGCATTATACGGGAATAGTCCCCTTCCCTCCAAAATGAAACAAAAAATGTATTCAATTCAAATATATATATATGTCATTTTGTTAATAGATTGGTGTGCCAAGCGTGACATTAGTCTTCACATAGAGAGTCTTGTGACAAATTATAATAGGACATTATAGACATAAAAAAATCATAGTACTTGGATACTTAAGTACATTTGAAGGCAAATACTTTTGTACTTTTACTCAAGTTAATGTTTAAAGGCAGCACTTCTACTTTTACTTGAGTAATATTTTACCTTGAGTATCTTTACTTTAACTCAAGTACATGGTATGTGTACTTCGCCCACCACTGCTGAAAATTGAGGCAAAGTTGAGAACACAGAAGGCTAGCAGAGCAAATACTGTGTCAGGTGCTCACTGTACGAGATGCTCAAAATATAGGAAGAATAATTGGGTGTGGGGGTTTATATGAATGTCTCTGAAGGGAACTGGCTGTCTTCAGAAAAGTTTTGATGGCATTTTCTTTTTCTCTTATCTCTCTATATTAAGTAGTTTCAATAAGCACAGAGGTACTAAAAAAACGGTATTCATTTAGTCCATCTGCTGAACTTATTTTTGCAGGTGTGGCATAATTTCATAAATTACAAATCTAAAGTCAGACCACTCTGTTTTTGTTCTAAATCTTGAAAAACAAAATTCAAAAACAATGCGCGTAGCATTTTTGTTTGGATTGTGATTAAAATGCAGTGGTTGCCTCTAATTTCAAATGGCTAAAGATATTTTTATGGCCAGTTTATTTAATAAAATAATAAAAAATCGGCAACTGGTATCAGAATCAGCCAATTTGCTTGTAGAATGAAATCGTAATCGTCCATGAAAAATCATGATAACTAATTTTAAACTAATGTTCATGATCTTATTTTCAAAAAGCAGAAATTAAACGATACTTAAAAATCCGTTCTGCATTTTTAAGTATGATTTAATTTCTGCAAGAATTATCATTATTTGTGCTTAATATTATGTAGTATATTTTTAATTATTTAAAAAAAAGTTATTTATTTATATACATACATATATATATCAACTTTTTTAAATAATCAAAAGCATACTACATAATATAATAAATAATGATACAACAAAAGCATTAATTTATTTTCAGACAGAAAAGAATCTTAATAATTTTCAGTATTTCAAAGCGTATACCATCCTAACATAAAACCACCTTCGATGACTGCCAATTTTAGAGTGGCCTTTTATTTTGGCCAGCCTAAGGCACACCTGTGCAATAATCATGCCGTCTAATCAGTATATTGATATGCCACGCCTGTGAGGTGGATGGATTATCTCGGCAAAGGAGACGTGCTCACTAACACAGATTTAGACAGATTTGTGAACAATATTTGAGAGAAATAGGCCTTTTGTGTACATAGAAAAAGTCTTAAATCTTTGAGTTCAGATTATGAAAAATGGGGGCAAAAAAAAGTGTTCCAGTTATAATTTCATTCAGTGTAGTTTAGAGGGTAAAGATGGCGCACAAAAAAAGTTAGATTTAGATGAGTCTAACCCAGATCTGAAAGACAGAGCTGGATTTGTGTTTTTACCCTTCATATTACCACGGTGTGAGACATATCTGACCTTACAGCTACCATTTCGGTCTCTTTCTCTAGCTCTCTTTCTCACTTTCACTTCCAACGGATAATACAAATTGATCTTTCACTTCGGCCTGGTTTAATCATTTTTGGGTGTCTGTAACTCTCTCATCACCTGTCTGTCTGTCTGTCTGTCTGTCTGACTTATTAAATGAAAATGAGATGCATTAATGGAAATAAATATCCTGGAGCTTCAGCGAGACGCGATGTAGACAGGAGACAATATATTGACCAAGATTAGATTACAGAGAGCACTATATAGATCCACATTATAAACAAAAAGCAGTTCTGCTTTACAGGAAAAGCAAAAAGCGGACCAGAATACAATACTTGGACATACAGCAAACTAGCTACAGATGCAAAGCTATACATGGAGACCAGCTAGATTTTTGTTTCATTGTTTTGTTTCATTCACTCTAAATGTTACAACCGGACCGTATAATCGATGTGTGACAACACCTGTAATAAGGAGGGCTGGGATTGGGTAGGTTTGACACTTATGAATGCCTGTATGGCCTTGTACACTTTACTTTCGAAATAGCTGCAATTGACCGTTCGTAAAGACCCGCCCCCTTTAGTTACTGTTGCTATGTCCGACAAGCCACGCCGCTCACACCATGTTCTCACACAGTGAAAAAGCGGAGCAGAGGACACTGACAACGCGCTGACAGACCAGGTTACTTTTGATATGAAACAAAAGTAACAACTTTCCAATTTGGTCATTTTTTAAAGAAATTTAAACAATAAATACCGTTTTATGGCTCTTTAATGTGTCTGACAGATCGCTGTAGAGCCTCAGTTAAAGCTGCTCGTGAACCGATCATCTCTTCCTTCTAGTTAATTTATAGCATCAAATAAACATGAATGAACAAGAAGGAATGTTATTTTTACCTTTGGAAAGATGTCAGTACACTTAGGGTGCCACAGTGGGCGAGTGATGTAATTGGTGTGCGGCGGAACACCTTGCAACACCGATAATCGCAGCAAGCCTACAATGAACCAAGGCTCACTGTGGATCACAGCCAAACCACTAAGAATTATAAACCAAGAAGTTTACAAGTATGTGCTTGTCAAATGTGTTTAACACTTGCACATGATTTCCTTGTAGAAATTTATATTGACTTAATATTGAAACCTGAGTTTTTTGTTGTTGCCCGAATTCAACACCAAGTGAAAATCGCAACAATCACTTAGCAGAAAAATTGGTTATTCAATTAATAGTCAATTTAACTATTAAGGGCTGCCCCCAAATAGTCAACTAAACATTAGTTGACCAATATTGTATTAGTCGGTTAGTCGCAGTAGAAGAAAAAAAATCCACAGAAAGTGGTGAAGTTACACAGTTTGTCAGGGACAGATTGTTAACAGGGATAAACTATAATTTCCTTGTGGGGGTACAGGTTTAGTTACAGTATGTCGGGTATGTACAGAATGTCGGGGCGGCAGTGGCTCAGTGGTTCATGTAGGCCCAACCCCATGTAGGACCTAACCCCAGCTGCTCCCGACGAGCTGGATGGCGCCTTGCATGGCTGACACCACCGTCGGTGTATGAATGAGTGAGTGAATGGGTGAATGTGAGGCAAATATGTAAAGCGCTTTGGTGGCCATTGAGTCTGTGAAAACGCTATACAGGTCCTTCTCAAAAAATTAGCATATTGTGATAAAGTTCATTATTTTCCATAATGTAATGATAAAAATTAAACTTTCATATATTTTAGATTCATTGCACACCAACTGAAATATTTCAGGTCTTTTATTGTTTTAATACTGATGATTTTGGCATACAGCTCATGAAAACCCAAAATTCCTGTCTCAAAAAATTAGCATATTTCATCCGACCAATAAAAGAAGTGTTTTTAATACAAAAAAAAAGTCAACCTTCAAATAATTATGTTCAGTTATGCACTCAATAGTCAATACTTGGTCGGGAATCCTTTTGCAGAAATGACTGCTTCAATGTTGCATGGAGGCAATCAGCCTGTGGCACTGCTGAGGTGTTATGGAGGCCCAGGATGCTTCGATAGCGGCCTTAAGCTCATCCAGAGTGTTGGGTCTTGCGTCTCTCAACTTTCTCTTCTCAATATCCCACAGATTCTCTATGGGGTTCAGGTCAGGAGAGTTGGCAGGCCAATTGAGCACAGTAATACCATGGTCAGTAAAACATTTACCAGTGGTTTTGGCACTGTGAGCAGGTGCCAGGTCGTGCTGAAAAATGAAATCTTCATCTCCATAAAGCTTTTCAGCAGATGGAAGCATGAAGTGCTCCAAAATCTCCTGATAGCTAGCTGCATTGACCCTGCCCTTGATAAAACACAGTGGACCAACACCAGCAGCTGACATGGCACCCCAGACCATCACTGACTGTGGGTACTTGACACTGGACTTCAGGCATTTTGGCATTTCCTTCTCCCCAGTCTTCCTCCAGACTCTGGCACCTTGATTTCCGAATGACATGCAAAACTGAGCAACAGTCCAGTGCTGCTTCTCTGTAGCCCAGGTCAGGTGCTTCTGCCGCTGTTTCTGGTTCAAAAGTGGCTTGACCTGGGGAATGCGGCATCTGTAGCCCATTTCCTGCACACGCCTGTGCACGGTGGCTCTGGATGTTTCTACTCCAGACTCAGTCCACTGCTTCCGCAGGTCCCCAAGGTCTGGAATCGGTCCTTCTCCACAATCTTCCTCAGGGTCCGGTCATCTCTTCTCGTTGTGCAGCGTTTTTTGCCACACTTTTTCCTTCCCACAGACTTCCCACTGAGGTGCCTTGATACAGCACTCTGGGAACAGCCTATTTGTTCAGACATTTCTTTCTGTGTCTTACCCTCTTGCTTGAGGGTGTCAATGATGGCCTTCTGGACAGCAGTCAGGTCGGCAGTCTTACCCATGATTGCGGTTTTGAGTAATGAAACAGGCTGGGAGTTTTTAAAAGCCTCAGGAATCTTTTGCAGGTGTTTAGAGTTAATTAGTTGATTCAGATGATTAGGTTAATAGCTCGTTTAGAGACCCTTTTCATGATATGCTAATTTTTTGAGACAGGAATTTTGGGTTTTCATGAGCTGTATGCCAAAATCATCAGTATTAAAACAATAAAAGACCTGAAATATTTCAGTTGGTGTGCAATGAATCTAAAATATATGAAAGTTTAATTTTTATCATTACATTATGGAAAATAATGAACTTTATCACAATATGCTAATTTTTTGAGAAGGACCTGTATAAATGCAGGCCATTTACCATTTTACCATTTAGGAAATCATAACGTTCTCCTATCATCCATCCCCCTCAAATATGGCTTATCATTTGAAACATTTAAGTAGTAGCAAGCAACTTAACTTGGCCGCCTGGTCTAATGTTAACCTAGATCAGGGATGTCAAACTCAGTTCCAAAGTTTAGTTCCAACCCTGCTTCAACACACATAGCCTACCTGTAGTTATCAAATAAGCCTGAATGACTTGATTAGCTGGATCAGTTGTGTTCAATTAGGGTTTAAGCTAAACTCCTTTGTTTGACACTCCTGACCTAGACAAAAGGCTAAATAAACAATAAATATTGGATCTTCTGAAACATCACCACATTTTATCTACCAAGTGAAAAACGCAATTACAACCAAAATACAAACAACAAATTCTATTGTACCGTGTCTAAATACATAAAAAAATAAAAGACTCATTTTAAAGCAAAGATTAATTTAGACATGACAACATAATGTACAATTTGCAAAATGTATATTGCTTTTGAGATTTACCAAAGATAGCGTTTTTTGAAAAAACAAATGTTGAGATATTAATTATTGAGATGAAAATTATTGAGATAATAATTATCAGACCCCCTGCAACACCATCACGAATCCCCTGTTGCCTTGAGAAAATTAAGTACTTTCTCCTCACACTGGTTGAGTTACCTCTAATATCATGGGCCTTAATTAGCATTATAACCAACCAACTAAGGCATTTGTTGCTGATAATGTTACCAAGGCTACGTCTTACACGTCTGACATTTCACCTGCTGGAGCACGGGATGCAATCGGGGTCAACTCTCCTACACGAGAAACCCAAAAGTAACATGTGTTTACTTGCACCAAACACCTCTGGAAGTTTCTTGACCCCAGTAAATAAAACAAAAATTGCGACTTCACCTGTAAAATAAGCTGTTTAGTGCAAGAAATGCTGGGTGTATTGTTTGCAAGAAGCCGTGTGGTGTGTGTCTTTGCTTCTGGATCAATAGTCATCCGTGGGCCGTAATGAGGCCTCTTGCCCAACGGAGCACCTCTATTAGCGGCATGAATAAGTTATCGACGGCTGTGTTCTGAGAGAAGGGCTAAAACAGACAACGCCGCAGCTTTCTTCTGCTTAAGAATGATGACATTGTCTCTATAAACATTGATTGTTATGGTTGCAGCCCATCACAAATGCGACTTCTGCATGGCATCGCTACTCAGCTGGAGCCTCAGGTAATAATGGGAGCTAAATATAGATTTAAACATGCAGTGGAGGAAAAAAAAAAAAACACCGGGAAAGACAAAGCCAGAGGAGTTATAACAAGCCGTAGTGCAGCAGCCGTGTCGATTTATACGGCTGATATAAAAAACGGACTTTTGTTGGATGCAAATTGCCCAACTGCAGTGTTCCCATCTCCCGCAGTATCTTGGATTCCTGCAGATTTTCTTCATAGTAAAGCTCTCTATTCCTCACACCATCTTCAAACAAATTCAAATGAAGGCTTCTCATGGAGCTGCATATGAGCAGACAACATTCTGAACTTCTATTGCAAGCTGTAGATGAAAGTAGCTTCATTGGTTGCGACTGACCAAAAAGATATTCAACGTTCCCAAACAAAAAATTAGAAATACCAGTGATGAGATGTCAACAAAGAAATTAAATCTACGATTGCAATTCTCAGTTATTCAGGTCGTAACAGTAGTAATAATAGCATAATAGTAGATGTAGGTCAAGTAGATTTACTTCTGTAACTCAAAATGTTAACACCTCATCCAGGTGGCTTCAACAGTTGTGACTGACGATGAAGATCTTCAAAATTTACATCAATACATCAAGAATGGATGAGAATGGATGATTTGTTTAATTTTTAATTGTGAATATCGCAATCTTGCAATTACAATTCTTAGTAATACAGGTTATAGTAGAATGTTCTAGAAGATGTATTCGGGTTAACTGGATGCATTTCTGTAGCTCAAGTTCACCAATCATTCCAGTGGCTTCATCGGTTGCGACTAGCAATGAACATCTTTGACATTCCCAAACAAAGAGCAATAAGAATGATGAGATGTCAAATACGAAACTTACTAGACAGACCGTGATTTCGGAAACAGCTAAGGACTCACCGTATGCCGTCATGGTGCCTACGTAGGGTCCGTCCATCACACTCTGGTTCTCCTCAGCAAGGGCTTTGATATATCGCTTGCTGAGATCCAATATCTGCATGCGTAGCTGCACGCTGCTTTCATGCGTCGCCCTCTGCTGGATTGTGAAATGAAGCAGCATCATCCCCCAAATGAAACCAAAACTCACAAGGAAGAATCCCAGCTTTTGGGAGGACAACTTCCACAAGTACACAGAGCCCATGGCGAGGAAGTTTGTTTGAGTATGTGGAGTGTGTGTGCAAATCAGGATGAGTTGAGCCTCATGGTGCTCAGGGGGGCGGAGTCTCTAGTCTTTTTTTTCCTTACTGCAGTCCATTCCTTTTAGCTCAAGCTGTCAATAACACCAGAGACACGCCCACCAGAAGCTCCATCGCAATGAAGACACTGGGGGGAAAAAACAAGAAAAGTCAAAATTAGTATAAAGGCAAGGTTTTTACCAAAAAGAATCAACACAATTGTTTGATTTTTGTAGTAAAGTTTTTTTAATTGGTGGACAATTAAATTGGGGGGGTGGAATTCCAAAGAAGAGTCGTATCTAAAACCTACAGAAACTACATAGATACTAGTAGGTGGACTTGACTTGGCCAGTAAGAAACTACCCAAAAGACCCTAAGGAATAATCCAGAAGACCCAAGCAACCACTCAAAGTGACCACCCAAAAGACCCAAGAAGTGACCCTAGGAAACACCCAAAAGACCCTAATAAACATCCAACCCTAACAAGCACTCTGATGACCCAGATGATCCTAACAACCACCCAAAGACCCAAGAAATTACCAAGATGACCCTAGCAACCACTCAATTGACCCAAGTAATGACCAGGATGACCCTAGCAACCACTCAAATGACCCAAGAAATGTCCCTAGCAAGAAGACAACCACTCAAATGAAAAGAAACAATCCAGAACAATCCAGATAAATGTAGCAAAAGCATGCAAAGGAAACCATTTTGTTTCACCTTTGCTGCCAGACAATGTGACTACAACTGTCACATCATAATCGATGACCACATAACCAGACTCACAATACGGTCTCTAGTGTATCACATTGTTGTGGGATTAAACAGAGACCGTTTCAACAGACGTAACAGACCGTGCGGTGGCATTTCAATGAGGGGATCGAGTCATAAAGACCCGCCCCCTTTAGTTACTGTTGCTATGTCCGACAAGCCACGCCGCTCACACCATGTTCTCACACAGTGAAAAAGCGGAGCAGAGGACACTGACAACGCGCTGACAGACCAGGTTACTTTTGATATGAAACAGAAGTAACAACTTTCCAATTTGGTCATTTTTTAAAGAAATTTAAACAATAAATACCGTTTTATGGCTCTTTAATGTGTCTGACAGATCGCTGTAGAGCCTCAGTTAAAGCTGCTCGTGAACCGATCATCTCTTCCTTCTAGTTAATTTATAGCATCAAATAAACATGAATGAACAAGAAGGAATGTTATTTTTACCTTTGGAAAGATGTCAGTACACTTAGGGTGCCACAGTGGGCGAGTGATGTAATTGGTGTGCGGCGGAACACCTTGCAACACCGATAATCGCAGCAAGCCTACAATGAACCAAGGTTCACTGTGGATCACAGCCAAACCACTAAGGATTATAAACCAAGAAGTTTACAAGTATGTGCTTGTCAAATGTGTTTTAACACTTGCACATGATTTCCTTGTAGAAATTTATATTGACTTAATATTGAAACCTAAGTTTTTTGTTGTTGCCCGAATTCGACACCAAGTGAAAATCGCAACAAGCACTTAGCAGAAAAATTGGTTATTAAAATTGGTAACAGACCGTGCGGTGGCATTTCAATGAGGGGATCGAGTCAAATCAAAGGATGAGAATGTTAAAGTAAACCTCGCCTGAAAGGCTTCCAGAGAATGAAAGACAAATAGTTATTTTATGAACACAAATATACTTGTTTGTATATGGGGCAAAGATTTAAATATAGTCAGCAGAAGGGTATGCCACTGACATAATGTGGGCACAAAGGCTGAATACACACCATCTGTGTAACCAGTTTTAGAAATGTTGCACAATCACTTCACTCTTCTTTCAGAGCTACTATAAATGACCTTTGATATTTTCTAAGTTAAAGTAATAAGCCACTCAATGACAAGGCGTAAAGCAGTTATTATAAACCTATTAAAATCACTGTAATGCACACTCTTGGGTAACAGGATAAAAGTTATAACCTAAATAGTTACAGCTTTAATCTAGGATGATATTGTCGTTAGCCTAAAAGAGCAGTCACATTTACTGTTGCTCTGTGAAATTTCATGAGTAAAATTTCAACAGGAATCCGTGGTTCAGGAGTTTCGTATGATGAGCGAAATCTGCAAGAGGAACATTTTCACCCTGTTCAAGAATTTGACACGCTGACCAACAGAAAGCTGTTTGGTTTGAAAGTGACTTCTCTCTGAGCTGTGCTTCCTACATCACTACGATATTGACAAGAGAAAAGAAACCCATTTTCACACAATATTTTGCTTATAAACACAGTCAAAGCTCAGCCAATTAAACTATTCATTCTGCGAATCCATTTTTTTTCTTTACAATCCAATAGGAGCAAAATATACATATACGTAACTTATGTACGGATGTTATTGACAATAGCTGTAAGCAGCAATTATCGGGGCCATGCGCAAGACGACTATAAGACATGCCAACATGGCTCGGAGTGTCAGACCAACTTCAGCAAGGAGCAATTAAATACATTTTAAGATGATTTCAGGCAAAATAGCTAAATTATATATACAGTAAATAAAAATATGATTTAATGGATTATCACTTTTGACCAATAGGTGGTGCAGTTATGAAATTGATGTGATGTGGTCAGAGTGAAGTGACAATGACACATACAAAGTTTGGTGTCAATAGGTCAAGGCATTACAGAGATAAAGCCTGAATAGTCCTTTTGGCATCATACCTCAACTTTGCTGCTGCGGTTTATGAAAATGGTTTCGTATATTAACACGAAATCTATAACTTTTAGTCGGCACAGTCTGGAGATGATACGACTCAATTTTGGTCTAAAAAAATGTCTAAAACTTTCACCTTTAGGGCATAATGCTAATGGCACATATTGAGTTTTAACATGTTACACCAATGCATTCGTTAAGTATAGAATTTTATATCACAATACTGTATTGAAGTCAATGGCAATTTCATGTTTTGTTATATTATAGCGCCAACTAGAGGCACAATTGCGCAATTTTTTTGATTTGTTCTCATAGTGAGCCCATACATGTGGGTGTCAAATTTGGTGAAAATATCTAATTTCATTTTTGAGTTATAGACATTTATATGGATAAACACATAAAAAATGACCCACACCTGACTTTGTTTGCATTTTCTTGCCACTTACTATTAATATTTTGACATTTGGGCATCAGCATATGGTCAACGACCTATGTTTTCAAACTTCCTACGGTGGTTTCGTCTCGTCTCGGTCTAACTGTTTAGAAGATATTGGCAAATGTTTTAAAGCGCTAAAACAGTAAAACCTAGCATGTTTGGTATTGTTGGACTCGGAATGGTTTCAGGAACCTAAGGAGATGACTCCAGTTATAAGCATTTGCAAAATACATTTTGCTACTAAGTGGCACTGGTCTGAAACTTCTCAGGCTCCTTCAGGGCATCGTATTGATGACCCATACAGAGTTTTGTAAATCTAGGACGAGTTCGGAAAAGTAGGTTTTTCAAAAAATTAAAAATGGCGGAAACAATTTTATGATGGAAAATGACGTCATAGGGTGCTTGAGCTAAGGAATCAGAGGGGAAAAGAATTTTGTTTCTAGCCGTTAAGGTTCAAAAGTTATTAGCATAAACATGAGTGCAACTTTGGACAGTTGGTGGCGCTAGAAGGATAGAGTTAGTGACTCCAAATTTGCTATGCTGACTGTTCAGACTGTCCTCTATCAGTGTGCCAAATTTCCTATCTTTTCCACAAGCGGTTCTATGGGCTGCCATAGACTTCCATATGGAAGAAGAAGAAACGGAAGAAGAATAAGAATAAGAACGCCAACGATTTCAAGAGGTGCCAACGCACTTTCAGTGCTTGCCCCTAATTATTTGCTTGCACAGTAAAAAAACAATTTGTGAATACACACAACTACACGTTAAAAAAACTTCACGTTATTTAATTTACTTGCAGTTTCTAAGTGAAAATTGTTTCTGCACAAAATGTCTGTCGACAGAACTATAAAACTTTAAGAACTGTCATAGCCAGGCATTGTTTGCCGAAAAGAGAATAACACATACATTTCGCTTTAAAGGCAGAACAACTCAAAAATCAATTATTCACAAGTAGTCTAAGTGTCTCATAAAACGCAAAAAGATAGCAAGCGGGAGTTTCATAATGTGGTCATGAAATACAACAAAAAGAGAAAAGAGAAATGCTATGAAAATGATTGTACTAAAGATGTAGTCACAGTTCAAGTATGCACACATACATCAGCATGGTAAAATCTTTCCATGACAACAACTGCCTTTCTTTGCCAAACAGACATGTTGGATGCCATGTCATGTCAACAACCCACATGCAACCTCCCAAACACTCTCTCCCCAATGTACTGTTGTACAAAATATCAATGAATCTTTGATACAATTATTGAACAAATACTTCAATATGAATCACAAAAACAGAAAACCTAAAAATCTACAATACAGTTGACGTGTATATCGGTAAACCAGAATGCCTTTAGGAAAAAGTAACAAAGAGATGCCACATGACCACAAAGAAACCAGGTCAAGACCTATTTTTCCATTTGGCTAACAAATCTTACTAAATCTGATACTGGTGTGTAGCAGAGGTAGATACAACTCCCAAGGCAAAACACATAAATACAAAAATACCCTACTCATATCAGATCACATTTAATAATTACTGAACTAAAATTATGTTTAAGAAGGTTACACCCTTCTATTGTTATTATGTCGGTATTAAAGCTGCAGTAGGTAACTTTTGTAAACAAATATGTTAAAACTGTCATTATGTCCTGAAAATAGAATATGAGACAGATAATCTGTGAAAAAAATCAAGCTCCTCTGGCTCCTCCCAGTGGTCCTATTGCCATTTGCAGAAATACACCGCTCCCGGTCAGAAACAACCAATCAGAGCCAGGAGGAATGTCTTAGCAGTAGGCTTGGGCGGTATCCAAATTTTTATACCGTCAAACCTCCTCCCTATTTTACCGGGGTATACGGTATTACCGTGAATAATTAAAAATTATGACATAAGGCTCAGACAGCGTCACCAAACTGTTGGCTTGTGTCTACACCGTTCAGAAACTGAATACCAGATCGGGCATAAAAAACACACAAAAAAAATCAAGGCCAACCCGTGCACGTTGTGTCTGATCCCTGTTGACGGCATTAAATGTAATATGAGCCAAAGCCCTATTTAGACTCGACTATTTTTAATACGTGGGCCGTTATAATATGTTGCCGCCAAATAATTGTTTAACCCAGGTGCTGAGGGGGTGGTAGATATAAATACCATTTATAAATGAGCAAAAATGGGCAATTAATAATATTTATTTATTTTAATTATGACAATTGTATTCATTTTATTAATTCATTTAAATTAAATTAACAAGCAACAAGCAAGAAGTGCATTTGTAAATCCGGTGACACGCGTCCATTGATTTTTATTAATACAACTTTTCTGTCAGTGCTGCAAAGATTAAGTTGACGATCGCCATCTCCTAGTGGACGCGCATATATAGAGAGAAATACAAATCATGGATTACATAATCAGAAGGTATAGGCTAGCCTTTTTCTTTTCGTTTTGAATTGTTTCGTTTAAAGAAATTGACGATTGATATCTCCGTGGTTAACGCGCGTATAGAGAGAAATGCACATCCTGGATTAATCAGAGAGTATGCTTCCTATATTTCTTTTCCTTTTGAATTGTTTCGTTTAAAGAAATTGACGAATAGCCATCTCCATAGTGAACGATAGAGAGAAATGCACATCATGGATTAAATAATCAGAGAGTAGGCTAGCCTATTTCTTTTCGTTTTGAATAGTTTCGTTTAATTTGATGATCGCCATTTCCGTATAGAACGCGCATAGAGAGAAATGCACACCTTGGATTAAATAATCAGGGAGTGGCCTATTTCTTTTCGTTTTGAATTGTTTCGTTTAATGAAATTTCAAGCTTTATTTAGATATCTGTCATGTCTGTGAGACATACACTGAGTTTCGGTTAATTTATGATGAGATTTCAATGCAAGTGACCGCGGCGCGCCAGCGCACGATCATGTCATGATTATGTTGTCTGCTATATTTGATTCTTATTTATTATTGGTTGATAAAAAAAAAATATTAAAATTAGGATACAATTTATACAAAACGAAATTCACTTTAAAGAAAGGCCTTTTACAAAATGAAACTTAATTAAGTGGTCAATGTCTGACTCCCGATGCATCCCATCTTACTCGTGCTGTTCAGTTTTCATTATCAACGTAAAAAAAATAACATTATAATATTTTAACAAATATAAACGAATGTGCTTATTTAATGAACTCGGGGCAAAATGCATCCTCGCAGCACTGAGTGGGTGGTTTTTTCGGAGATTCGACATTAGGTTAGAGGTGTTTCCATCTCTCGCGGTCACCTTTTTTATTGCAACATTTACAAATTGCCTCGTCAGTATTTACCGCCTCTCCCTTCTCCCTCTCTCTCTCCTCCACACTGTCACTTGATGACAACTACATAAGCATTTTTAGGCATTGAATGAATTATATTTATTTATTATATATAAGTGCCGGTAATGACGGTATTGAAACTGATACCGTTGCTATTTTAAGACCCCGCGGTATACGATATTACCGAAATACCGCCCAACCCTACTTAGCAGTGTCAATCCCGCTCGCCTACGCGCTGATCACCCCTCTCTTACACAGCACGAGCGCGTACCGTCGTTCATGACTCTCCTGTTCAAACTCGTTCATCCAAATGAACGAATCTTTTTTCGAGTCATTTCGTTCATTCAACGAACGAAATGACTCGAAAAAATATTTGTTCATTTGGATGAACGAGTTCGAACAGGATCACGAACGTGCATCACAGAACAGAGCAAGGCGAGCATTTGTGCTTATAAAACTTAAAGTTTTTTATTTATTTTTGAAATGACCTATCGTTTCGCTAGATAAGACCCTTATTCATGGTCTGGTATCGTTTAAAGCCCTTTGAAGCTGCACTGAAACTGTCATTTGGTCCTTGAAACGTTTGTGTCCTATTGAAGTCCATTATATGGAGAAAAAGCCTGGAATGTTTTCATCAAAAACCTTAATTTTTTTTCGACTGAAGAAAGAAAGACATGGACATCTTGGATGACATGGGGGTAAGTAAATTATCAGCAAAAGTTTTTTTAAAAGTGAACTAAATCCTTTAACGTTATCTTACTAGCTATTTATAACTTATAGAAAGAGTGCAACGTTATAAAGTTACATGTATTGCAAAATACATAATGATTTGCGAATCAAGTTTGTAGTCAAAGTTTGGGCAGGCCATAGTCAATGTAAAGCATATTGTTGATGTTTCGTCCCTATTAGTGAATGTTCCATAACTGTTTATAATCCGCCGTCATCGGTGGTCCTGCTTACTAGCCTGCGGGTTCACGGCAGGCTCCTCTGTGAGGGAGGAGCTGTGGAGGGAGGAGCTGTGGGGGAGGAGCTGTGGGGGAGGAGCTGTGGGGGAGGAGCTGTGGAGGGAGGGCTGTAGCGCAGCAGAGAGCAAAGGGGTTGGACCAGTAAGTTATGCTTGTTCAAATTTTCAGGCTAAGTCAACATTTTCTCAAAACGCCCTACTGCAACTTTAACTGTAGTTGTAACAGTTAAACTAACAGAGCACTTTTTATGTTTTACTATTGTGGTTTTACAGAATAGCAAACAAATACTTATTGGTCACTTTTAACATTTTTTGTTGCTTATCCATCCACAGACTTATCTGTTTAAGTATTGCTACAAAGTACTGTTGATAAAAATCTAAATAGAATTAATTCAACAGACAAAGCATAATATAGGATGTTTTGTAATTGTTACTCAAAAAATTAAGTGAACTGTGTAAAGTCTTGCTTTAAATGTGAATAAATGTGAAAGGTGTTGAAAATACCAGAAAATTACTAGTAGATGTGTGCTAAACTACTTCATTTTAGTCTTAGTTCAGGCTAAAGTGTCAAGAAGCAAACTCTGCTGTTCTTGTATTAACTACATTGTTGTTTTTACCAGGATAAGGTGTAAAAAATTCATGCAATTGAAGTATGCTTTTAATATATATCTTTAATTATTATTACAAATATCTATTAATATAATTATAATGTATTATACGTATTTGAAATGTGTAAATAAAGGCATGCTAATATTCTTTTTGAAAAAAAATCCTCCAGAGAGGAGAAGATAATATTGAAAAAAACTTTTGACCTTTGTTCACACTACCTGGAGATAAGCAAACATATTTTGTTATCTTATACAGTGCTATCTTATAATAAACAGAAGGCTATCTGGGCTTAAATGCCTCTAACAGAATTTCTCAATTACATCATAATTATATTAAAACTATTCTGTTGCACATTAATGCGCATGTAAATAAAAAATGACAGCACCTTTTTTTACAGAGAGAACCTTGCGTGCTCAAATGATATAACCGAACATGGAGACATAACTACCGGGCTAATTATTAATCTACATGACAAATGCATCGGCAAACACAAAGCCGAACTTAAGTTCTCAAATATGGATTAATTGATTCTTTGCCAGACTTTGAATTGAATAATTTTGCAGATCAGGTAAATGATCTATTTGTTGCATATTGGAATTACGACATTGTCAGAACCTCCACAAATTCACATCATCTTTCTTTGGAATTCAAGGCATATTGCATCAAGACGGATACGTCAGTTTTCTAAAGGGTTGAAATGCTGCCCAGAAGACTACAACTTTCTACAGCTAAAGTTGAACCCTGCAGGGCGCAAGTGCCTGAAATAGAGTGGAACAATATTCACAGAGAAGTGCCTTTTGCCTCGGAAACTTATGTAACCATGGGACAGCTATGGAAAATGCCTATGAAAAATTTACAATAGGCAGTAATGTTTTGAACAGTAGTTGGTCAAAGAGGTTATTGAACAGTACTGAGAACATTCAAAAGGGTTAATCTGTTGGTCTGACAGAATTTAAGTTCAGCCAACTTGAGTGGGTAACACACTCAAGAACTTTAAAATAAAAGTAAAATACTTGAGTAGATGCAAATTAGTCCTGATTAAATTTGCAAATGATAGATGTTATTGCTACTCAGATTACTAAAACTTTGCCAACATTTTAATGAAATTCTATGATAAAATTATGTATTTTTTTTTTCCAAGACCTGATACTAAAGTACTTTAGTAGTTGCAAATAAGTCCTGATTAAATTTGCATATGCAAGGTGTTATTACGACTCAAACTACTAAAACTTTGCCATCATCTTAATGAAATTCTATAATAAAATTACTACATTTTTTGTACATTTTTCCAGTCATCTTAATTTGATCACACTGAGTGCTGAGAAATATTCAATGGAATTACTATATCCAACAAATTCCAGCTCTAAGGATTCCTTTTAACTCCGAATCAAGTTTATATTGTCAATGTCAACTAAAGTAAATGTTCGAGATATCATCTGTTAAAGTAATCAATCTACAGTGTAGTGGCAAATATAGATATACACTCAGGTTGTCCTTAAACATCACAAGTAACCATGAGTTTCATGTAACTTACTGTTCTTTAGACTATTTACTATATATTTTTATTTGTATTCTGGTTAACTAATTTTAATTTGATTACCGACTGCATGGAATCTTGCATGTTTACTGAATAAACATTGCTATAATACACATACCTGATTACCATCTGTGAATGTGTTCTCAGTGTCGGACCACAAAACTAATTACACTGTGTTTGCGCTTAAACATCACAAGGAGGCGAGTATAATAAAATGTAGTGCTGTTAACATTTCAGGATTTGTTGATTTAGGATTGCAATATAGGCCTAACCTTAGTTCACAAGAAGTGTATTTGAAGTACATAATGATGAGGCCACCAAAACATCAAATATTTTTTTTATTTGCAATTTTTTTTATTTTCATATTTTAGGATTTACTACACTGCTCTTCCTGTTGGTCGTACTTCAGGTTTTTCATGCAGACTTTCAAATAAAGTAACAAGCAAAAATCTGTCACAAAAAAGAGAATTGAAATTGATGACATCATTCTGCACTACACAGCTTTTTGTCCAATCAAATACTCTTCAGAATAAAAATGTCCCAACTCTAGAAAATACACATTGCGTATTTAAAATGTACAGTCTTTCTCTTCTGGGAAAATGAAACAAAAATATTGATGACATCATCCTGCACTACACAGCTTTTTGTCCAATCACATGCTTTTTATAATAAAAATGTCCCAACTCTAGTAAATACACAAGAATGAAACTACACTTGTAATTTCATGGCTTTCAAGTTAAGATCTGACAAGTTTACTAACTGAAATCGCCATTGGTTACCAAACACATTAATTAGGATTTTAGGATTTAGATGTTCCTGTAATATGGCCCCAAGGCACGGATAACATCCTAAAAAACATCAACTACAGAACACAGACTTTATGCAATTAGGATGTTTTTAAAGGAGCTTCAGCCAGAACATTGCAACTGATTTTTGACAGCCAAACACAACAAGGGTTGATCCAAGTGAGCGAGTTACTCCGGGCAAAAAAGAGAAACTAGTCTCCGTTCCACAAGGAAATGAATAGTTGAAATAAAGTCTTTAGTTTAGCTTTTTTTGCGCACAAAAAGTATTCTCGTCGTTTGATAAACTTAAGATTGAGCCACTGTAGTCACTTGGACTATTCTAACAATGTCTTTAATAACTTTTTGGGGCCTGCAAGTTTCAATCCCTGAAGAAGCCTATGGAGGAGTGATCCAGCTCTCAGATTTCATCAAAAATATCTTAATTCGTGTTACGAAGATGAACGAAGGTCTTACGGGGTTCGAACAACATGAGGGTGAGTAAATACTGACAGAATTTTCATTTTTGGGTGAACTATCCCTTTAATAAACGCCAATTTATAATGGATATCAAAACAATGGCCAACTGACAGTTTCTTGTAAATGCCTGTTGTGAAAACCAGGAACACAACATAACTAGGTAAAGAGTACCTGAGTCAGTACCTAGTTAATGAGGCTCATTCTGATTGGATGACATGTCATTTCCCCAACTTAAAACACATCAAACCTCCTAAACTGGTAAAACAGACTATCTTCTCACACCTGGAAATCAGTCGCTTTTTATATTGTTCACACCCAGTGCAACCCACATATCCGTTCCACAAATTAGCTCGCATAAAGCTTCTCTTATACAGGTTTAAGAGGTTTGAACATAAAGATTACATTGTGAAATACAGCAAAGAGGGCGGAAAAGTACCCCGTGCAGTCGAGATGGAGGCAATGTTGACTTGAAATGGATGGCCAAGGTCATCGGCTTTGATACCACAGATTATAGATACTGTACTATTTACAGGCCATCACATGCAAGATTAGGCTCAGTACAGGAAGAGGAAGTTATAAAGATGTACAGCAATAAATCCCTTTTAAAGAACATTTCTGGGCCTGATACAACATGAACATTGTGCCAGTTATCTCAGTGTTTCTCCAACCATGAGGTCAACTCATTTAGACATTTGGTGTTCTGAGGAAAGCTATAATAGCAATTACTATTGCACACAATTAAGGCTATGGAGTTGAACAAATCCTTAACCTCAAGTATTAAACTTGGTCAAGTATTAAATGTCATGCCGCTATGGACATGAATAATACAGTGTAATTAATAGCCAAGAACTGAATCTGAGAATAATTTCACTTTGTATCTCAACAACCATAAAAATGATCGACAAGTATGCACCTAGAAAAGTAAATTGATGGGGTGAGTGCACAGCTGTGACTTTGAAGTGATTAAACATGGGCTGATATTGTTGGAAATACAACAGATTACTGTCTTTCTGTGTGGTACAGACTAAACATCAATATTACAGTTATAAAACAAACACTGCACACATTATTAAATTATGCAGTGTGTTCTGTGAAACCCAGAGAAAGACAGTAATATAATATGTAATGCAGAACTGTAAGTTATTCTTCATAACTGACAATGACATATCAAAAACCTATAACACTCTAACTGTGGTCTATATGCTTTATGAATTGATACTTTTAGGACTCAACCCTAAAACCTTCTGTTTGCCACCTCATCTTTTTAACTACTACACCATACAACTCCAGAATTACAATTAAACCATTTTTCAATACCATATAAAGCTTAATTGTTAAAGGCCTAGGCTGGCAATCAAAAGGTTTGAACCACATTGGTTGATCCAATCACCACTTCAACCTTGAGCAAGACACTTAACCTCAGGTTATCCCATAATACAATTTTAAAGAATTACTAAGCTTGTACCATGAACTTAATTTAATTTTCAACCCTTGTAACTACATTATTATCATATTCAAATACCATAGTATTTACATGGTCCTCCACGGTAGCCTACTTCAAATTATACAATAACGTGTAAAAATGCAATAAAAGTTTGTTGTATGTGTACACTTGTGTACAGGAAAATAGTATAACCTGCACATCAGTAGGTGTCCATTAACAAGAAAAGTACGAAATGCGTATCAATGTACCATAGTATTCTAATGTAATCTAGGCTACCATACACTATACGTATTAAAGAATACTGAAAAGTATGATTGTTTAGACGTGGTATCATGATGGAACTGTCATGTCTTTTAAACATATAGCATTGTAGTACCATAGTATTCTCGGAAGTACCTTGGAGTACAAAGTCAATAGCATGATACATGAATTTCAATACTATGGTAGCCTATACATCAAAGTACGATGGTATTACCATCACTTTACGTCAGAAATGCCACATTGTGTTCCTGTAAGGATTATTTGTAAATGTATAATCAAATCACTGTAAAAACACCTAATGTATTTGTGATAGATAGATTTGCGTGTATAAATAACACAAATAAAGACGTGTAACACATATGCGCGTGTTCCGCAGTGGACTGCAGGGCACCAAACGCCCCGCTTTCATTTCATACGCGTTTATAAGGCAACCCAAGCAAACACTCACCTGATTAAAGATTTAACGTTATGATATGGATGTTAAAGGCTGTAGAAAAGCCGGTGTTTGCTCTGTGATCGGAGTCGGTGTGGTTCCAGGCACCTGACAACGGTCTGTGTGTTTCGTTTCGCTGTCTGATCACATTGAACACAAAGAGCGTCGAGACGCACAGGAGACCGCAGGGAGCGTGGTGATTTTACCTACGGGGTTGAAAACGTTAAAAAAAAAGAAGCTTTCTAAGGATCCCTAACTTTGTAGAGCATTGGCCTACATGTGTAATTTTTTTCACATTTCATTATTGATTTTAGATAACTTAAAAACAAAGCAAAGACTCCACAGTGTTGGTTTTTCCATCCAACAAGTGGCTGGAAAATAAACAAATGCATACATTCACAATAAAAGTAGCATAATTAAAGTAGGCTATCACAGTAGGCCTATCATAAAAGTGCACGCGTTTCCAAACTTTAGGCTATATCAATCTTTTTGAACAATAGATTTTTCCGAAACCATATGTCAGGGTTTAGGCTACAAGAGAAAAGTGAATGAACAATTCATTTGAGTGAGATCTTTGTGATAAATTGCTACTTAAAGGTTATTTATTTTTTGCCTAATTGATTCGGTTCTCAATTTCAACTCACTAGTCCGGTTTCAAGTAAACCGCGCACTTGAGGGGAAGATTATCAGAGAATATTGACTTAGGCCTAAATACCGGTCCGTTCTTCACACAAAGCGTTGTATAACGTCTTAGGACTTGAAATATGGACTAGCCTACTTTTATGTTTGATTTTGTGGCCTTTGGTAGCCTATTTGACATCTTCAGCATTCGCCATGCCCTTTGTAGCCTATTCCACAAAATAAAGAAAGTTGTGTCGGCCTTTTCTCAAGCCGCGGAAGTATGGAGTGTTTTGTTACGCACTTCATTCCACCAAGCGTTGTTTGTTTTCTTTTTATTTATTTAAATCCAGATAATTGATTAACAAAACATCGATTGAAATTAAGTTAAAATTTATACAAAACGAAAAAACTTGAATACAAATTTATGAAGTTGTCAAAAACCTACTATCTCCCGACATATTGTAGGTCTATTCAATCCATTTCCAAGCCCTTTATGACGTATCATATTTTCTTTCTTAATTAACAGATTACATTAAGACAAAACACAAACAAATAATATCATAACATTTTAACAAAAATATAAAACCAAATAAATATAATTAAATTACTACAACAAAAGTCATAAGGGCTTAACCACGTGAGGGTAAGACTGATTTTAGATTAAATAAACATTTAGGCTATACTGTTGGTTTTTATATTTGGGCTAGGCTACGAAGTGTGTTGGTGTATTCTGCCATCTATTGGACGTTCAATGGACTTATTCAAAAGCTGTTTTGGATTGTCATTGATTCCCAAAGTGAATGATTCAAATCATTCTTGTGAAACTATTCAATATAACGAGAGAACATGTTTCTTTAAAACTGTTAACAACACCATGACGGCTGATTTCTTAAAGTTTTTTTTCACATTCATAGGCTAGGCCTACTCACTGTCAAAACCACACAACATTCTTCCGTGGAACTTCAGGTTAATGTTGAACGAAATGAGGGTGAGTAAACCATGATGGAATAGTCATTTCACTTTCAGGAAAATTCAACTGAACAAAGCTTGTGAAAAGAAAATCTATTCAAAAAGGACATTGATGATAATTTGGTCAAACTATTGAGTGTTTCTTTTCTTCACAGATACATAGAGGACCTGGCTCCAACATGTCATTATGAGGCAAGGGCAGACATAGAAAAAATACATTTGCTGAAAAATCATTGATGGAAACTGGCCTATGAATTCGGTCTTGGATGGAAAACGTTCCCGTGAGAATAGGGAATGAGTAGGCTATTGCGTAAGTAGCTTACACTATGGGGAAACTCTTTTTCTCGAGAATATTGAAGCCCAATTTTTAAAAAGCAGTGCAGCTGCACAGAAGACATACAGCTGAGCGCCTTAGCTCGCTCATTGGCTTGTGCTGCGGCAACTGCACGAACCTAGATGGCGAGTTGGCTAGGATGCGCGAACCAATCAGGACGCTTCAGAGCCCGCCAGAATGGGCGTGGCTTATAGCAATATAAGCCCCCATTTTGCCATACGTACTGCCGGTACATCTGGGAACTTAATTGTCGATTTCGTCACCGCCCCTTTTTAAGGGAAAATAAATAAGACTTTCCATAGACTTCAATACAAAATAGCTTCACAAAACAATGAATAACTTAAGAAATCACTAAGATTAAACATGTCAAGTAATTATATGTTCACCCTGCCTGCCATAGAGTGTGAAAGATACATCAACAAACTTGATTTGGTCAATTTAAAAACATGTCCCTTCATTCTCCCAGCGTCTCCCAGAGAGGGGGGTCGAGGCGAGTTTAGCCTTCTGTCCCCCTTGAGGAAGCGCACAAGTAGGTAATTTCTTCCCAGTGATTGCCCGGCCACGTGAGCGTGAAATGCTGCTATGGCCGCCACATATACTTTGAGCGTGGAGGGGGTGCGACACTTTTCCAAAGGCTCTTGTAGAAAGGAAAATACTCTTGTCACTCCACATGAGTAGGGGTGCACAAGCAGGAGAACACTGACCATTTTAGAGCCATTTTAAAGACGCCTGGTTTAAGGCGCTCTTCCTTCATTAATGGTATTTAGAACCTTATCCGGAAGGTTCCCGGATACCCGTTGAGGGGCCATACATGAAGGGCCCACAGGTCGGGAGGGGGATGCCAGATCGTCCCGTTTGCCTGCGTGAGGAGGTCTCTCCTCAGCGGTATCGGCCATGGGGCTGCTCAGGACCGGCTGAACGGCGTACAGCGTACATGCGTACAGCGGGCGGCGTGGCCAGTTCTGGGCCAGTTCTGGGCCAATTTCTCTTTGGAGAATTTTTTTTGGCAACAAGCGTTGTCTTCTGAGGCGAAGAGGTCGACCTCTGCCTCGCCGAAGATGCTCCATATCATCTGCATCATTTACGGGTGAAGAGACCATTCCCCCGGGGGGACATTGTCTCTGGAGAGCATATCCGCAACCTCGTTTAGAATGCCTGGCACGTGCGTTGCTCTAAGCGAGCAGTGGTTGAGCTGAGCCCATAGCAGGAGGTATTTGGCCATGGTGTGAAGGTTGTTCGACCTGAGACCGCCTTGGCGATTTATATAGGAAACCACTGACATGTTGTGTGGTGACCTTTTATGTATGGGAGGAAAGCTTTTAGTGATAGCTTTTATTGACCGCTCTCATCTCTAGACAGTTTATGTGTAGGCACCTCTCCGGGCTCGACCAAAGGCCGGAGATGGGCCTGCAACCTCTGTTGGAAGCATCTGTTGAGATCACTTTCCTCTTCAAAATCACGCCCATACTCACGCCGGACTGATACCAGTCGGCTGCTTTCCAAGGAGCCAGGGCTCTGACACAGCCGTGGTTCACTTTGATGCGTAAAGATTGAGTTATTAACTGCGCCTCCGATTGGGCTATAACCAGCCAATTGTCGAGGTAGTTCAACACTTGCACTCCCCGTTTTCTCAGGGGGTCGAGAGCTGCGTCCATGCATTTCATAAACGTACGAGGTGCCAGGGATAACCCGAATGGTAGGACTGTGTACTGATAAGCCAGCCCCTCGAAGGCAAATCTCAAGAATGGCCTGTGATGGGGTGCTATCTGAATGTGAAAGTAAGTATCTTTCAGATCCACTGAGAAAAACCAATCCCCCGGGCGAATCTGCTGGAGGATTTGATTGGTTGTTAGCATTATGAACGGGCGCGTCATTAGCGCTTTGTTCAGGTGTCTGAGATCTAAGATGGGCCTGAGGCCACCATCTCTCTTTGGAATGAGGAAATATCGACTGTAAAAGCCCGACTTGCTTAGTGATTAGTGGACTGGCTCTACAGCTCCTTTCACTAACAGTTTTGACACTTTGTCAATCTACATTTATTAGATCTCCAGCGTGATCTGGAGGGAAAACTGATACTGTTGGGACAGTGCTTATGTGCAGGGGTGGGTACTATATGTTGGACACACAGCCCACATTTATTACAGACAGAAAATATCTCTTTTCTTGCTTTATTTTGGTCGTAGTAAAAAAGGCATTTGTTTGCATGTGTGCATGTTTTAAAACAGACTCGTTTACTGCAATATTGACATTCCCAGCCGCCTGAACTAAAGAGGGGACTGGGAAATGTGTAAAAAGCTTTTTGTAGGTTGGTCCGGCCTCGGCGGGACTCAAACACTCTCTTTTCCTTCCTGTCACAGTGGCCACGAAGGCTTCTGAGGCTCCGGGTCCAACGCAATCTTGGGTCAGGGTCCCCGTCGCTCTGGGAACTGCTGTCGCTTTGTTAAGCGAGAGTGGTGGCAGACCTCAGAGGCGGCGCCCTCTTGTGGTGGCCCAAAGCAGAGCTGGATTGTTTAGGGAGGAAGTGACGCATAGCCTGCAACGCTTTCTGACCCTCGGTGTAACGTTCCGCGAAACCTTTGACTGCTGGGCCGAACAGACCGGTGGTGGAGTTATGTGAGTCCAGAAAAGCTGCCCTATCTGCATCTTTCATCTCTGTTAAGTTCAACCAAAGATGACGTACAAGCACCATTAAATTCACCATGCACCTACCAATCGCCTGGGCGGTTGATTTGGTGGCTCGCAGAGCCAGGTCTGTGGCGCTGCACAGGTAACTGAAAGCTTCCGGTCCAGGTCCAGACTCGTCCACCGAGTGGAGAAGTTTGGCCTGAAAAACCTGGAGGACAGCCATGTTGTGAAGCGCAGACTCAGCTTGGCCAGCGGAGGCGTAGGCTCAGCCATCGAAAGCTGAAGTGGTGCGGCAAGGCTTCAATGGGTAGGTAGCCTTAGCTTATCCCACAGCGGTGGCCGGGCAAAGGTGTGTGGCCACCGCCTCTTCGAGGGGAGGAATCGCTTTGTACCCTTTTTCCACAGCGCCGTTGATGGTCGAGAGCGTTGAGGAGAAGGAAGGCTTTAGACGAGCTGAATGCGGCGCTTTCCATGACTTAGTTAGCTCGTCTCGTCGTGCACTTCTGGAATGAAGGAGGCGGGTCTCTGCTGAGGGGCCTGTCAGCTCCCCTGCAGGAACCATTTGTCCAGCCTGCTGCGCGTGGGCTTCATTGGCCTTAGTTAACACACGAAGAAGCTCTGCGTCAAAGCTAGAAAGTCTTCCTTTCAGCATGAATAAACACTCTTACATATATTAATCTCCCTTCTCTTAACTGCTGAAGATTAATTACACATTTCACTGAAAATGACAGCCCTATTCCTGGACATTCCACAATTCTGTGCGGGTGTAACAGATCCTCAACATGGATCCATTTCTTGAACAAGTTTGCACAAGTCATATAATTTCATATTATGTACAGATATGTAAAATGTCTGGAAATGGCCACTGAACTCACATGGTAAAATGATCCTCCTGTATATTTATTAGTTTCCATGTGTGATGATACGTGTGCATGTCTTCAAAGGGTTTGACTTGGTGTGTGTTTCAGATAAGCTTTATGCTACGTTTACAGTAAGGAATGAAGGAACCAGTTCTGCATTTTTTGTGGTTTTGTTGCTATGGAAATGGACAGTGAACACTTGGGTAAGTCTCCAAATCAAGCAGATTGTGTATATTTGAACTTTTGCAAGGTAAGAGGTCTCATAAAAATGCTGATATTTTCCTGAGGGTCATTTCAAAGTCTAAATATGTTCAATTTTTTGAGGACCATGGCCAAAATGTAACGCCTAATCGGCTGTTTACTATTTAATTAGAATTTTAGAGCTAAAATGTCATGTAATTGACACTTTTATGTAAGTCGATCTCTCTTCTTGTGCACCCCTAAGGAACATTGTATTGCTCAAAGGTTGCTCTTTTAGTGCTCAGGGGACTTAAATAAAGTTGTCAGTAAAGTATTGCTCTGTTTCAGGTCTAAAATTCCTCATGAGAAATAAAATATGTACAACTGTCAGCATACAGTTCGGGTACAGAGCTAAAAAAAAAGTGGATATCCTCTCAGAAAATTCGGTCTTGAAAGAACCTTGTGAGAAATGTTTGAGATCATAATCAGAAATATGAGCACAGTTTGAGACATTGTTGAGATGTCTTCTGAAATACATGTGGGATTCCTGGGGTCTTTTTCCCATAAGAAACACTTTGCTTTAAAAGTTTCTCCCAAAATTCTTTTTGAGAAACAAAAAAAATATACAAATAATTTGATAGTTCACCTTGACGATCTTAGCACAGTTTGAGATTCTAATGTGAAACATCTAAGAAGTAAAAAACTTACACAGAATTCTTTATTTGCTCACCATTTAATTTAATTTAATTTCACTTAAGCCACTACAAAAACATCTCTCCTGAACCAGAATTCGAATCCTGGCTTTTCCTGATCCTGATTCCTCTCTCCAACTTTGCTTCTTGTCTTCACATTGTCCAATCATTAAGAAAGGCAAAAACAGCACAAAAAAATCTTTAAACTGATGCTGATTAAGCTCCATCAACACACAGAATAGAATAAGCATCTTTTAAGCCAATACATCAACATCTCTCATCATGGGGGTGGAGGAATGGATTCCGATAGCTGGATTGTTTGGCGTCGGATTCCGTTCCCCCTATGTTTCTTACACAATGAGGTTCTAATAATTACAAAACTGATGTTGGTTAAGCTCCATCCACAATCAAATTTTTTTAGTCACTATATCAACATATCTCATCATGGGGGTGGAGGAACGGATTCCCAACAGCTGGATTGTTTGCCGTCGGATTCCGTTCCCCTCATGTTTCTTACACAATGAGGTTATAATAATTACAAAACTGTGATTTACTAGTGCAGATAGCCTTGTGGGCGTCGCGCTGACATGTAGTGCTATTGTGCCTTGGGAGACCCGAGTTCGAGTCCCCGGCTCGCAGTGTTTTTCCTTATATAGTCCACCCCTCCCTCCCTCTCTCTCTCTCTCTCTCTCTCTCTCTCTCTCTCTCTCTCTCTCTCCCTCCAACTTCACTTCCTGTCTACATATCGTCCAATCATTATGAACGGCAAAAATGGCAAATAATAAATCTTTAAATCGATGCTTTTGAGCTCCATCAACACACAGAATAGAATCAGTCTTTTTTAAGCCATCAGCATCTCTCATTATGGGGGTGTGGGAACGGATTCCGAAAGCTGGATTGTCTGCTTTCGGATTCCGTTCCCCCCATGTTTCTTACACAATGAGGTTCTAATAATTATAAAACTGATGCATGTTAAGCTCTATCCACACTCTATCCACACACATAATAAAATGTTGTGTTTTTTCTCTCTCTACCAATTTGCTTCCTCCCATAATGATGTCATATAACAAATCCCAGTTAAAAATAAACCAAAACCAGTTAAAAATAAAAATCAGTCACCATTGTTATTTCAAACCCGTAAAACTTCTGTATCTTCAGAACACAAATAAAGAACTCACATATTAATATCTTTATATATGAAAGTCATTATAATTCATCTTAAGTCATCTTAATTTCATGTTTTCCGTTCAAATTCTGTGAGCCTCTGCAAAAATGTATGGATGTGTGAATTGAAGCTTTGAACCTTTCTTTTAATAGATGAACCGGTTTTATAGCTAGTTCATGCTTACAAAGAACCTAATGATCAAATCAGACAACAACAATTTTAGAATTTTGCTAGTCAGTAATAAAATCAAACAGTTCCAGGTTTATGAAAACCAAGTTCAACAAATGGATATACAATAATATTTAAAAAAACAAAGAAAAAGAGGAAGAAAGGAAAAGCAAATGGCGAAGCAAAGTATGTGTAGAAGGGGAAAGAAAGGAAGAAAAAGAGTATTATAGACCTTCTACAAACATTTAAATAATGGAGCGAAACAGTAATTATTTCCAGTGTATGTGAACTAGGACTTATTTAAAGAGTACTGAAATATTAAAGAAATGTTATTTGTGATTTTTCGTTTCTCTGGACTTGCAAACACATTTTTGAATATTTATTAAGCAACTCGTAAAAAAGGTGATTAAGAAAGTCAGGCGCAACGTGGTAAGTTTGATTGATATCTTTAAGAACAGTTTTGCTGGTTCCCATAACAACCCTTTTTTAAAGATCACGGAAGAAGGAAAATATATTCAGGTGCCGTGTCATGCTAACATTTCAGGAACAAATGCTAAAAATAAATCGTGCACTTGACATATTCCATTGTTGACGCTTTGCAATTTTCGAATGAATGATATTTCACGTCACATTTCTGTTCGGTTTCTGCTTTTATTTGTGGCGGAAAGGATTCTTACAACATTCGCCATGCTCGTGCTTGGTTTAGTGGAAGCAAAAGCTTGTTGCATGCAGGGATGTGTTCCCACACACACAGACATCCACACATTATTTCATCAACACACTCACGTTTTCTTTTTCAGTGACACAAAGGCCTCATTAAAGGGTATAAAGGGTTTCTCTCGCTCTCTTTTCTGGCTCACAGTGGGCGGTACATTAACAAGGGGTTTTATTTGCAGTATGCTGCCTATATAACAGTGCCACCTTTGGCATGGAAACATTTAGGATTGCATACATGGGCACCACTTACCTGGGGATTTGATGGCACCGGAATGCGCTGTGGGATGACAACAAGCCAGTGGAGGGAGGGAGATGTTCTGGGCAATGTTCTGCTGAGAAAACCCAAAACATTGTTGCAGACCAGGTACAAGGGGTCATGGTCAAGTTGCCTCTTTCAGCAGGATAATGCACCCTGAACATAAAGTTCAGGAATGGTTTGAGGAACATGATGAAGAGTTCAAGGGGTTGCCTGGCCAACAAATTCCTCGGATCTCAATCAAACCTAAAAGAAAATGTTATCTTAACACACATTTATATGGCCACCTAGAGTAGCCTGTAATTTAAAATGAAAGTGATTGATGAGTCATGAATCATAATTTATTAGTTATAACGTTTGTGAGCAGATTTCTCACACAAATTCATGCATATACGAACAGTGAATGATACACACAGTTTTGAATACAAAAATATAAAAGATTCAATGTATAGTGCACATTATTATAAGCAGTATGTTAGTCTTCCATTCCTGCAATGGTGTCTCTGCAATCCGACGCATTTCAGCAGTAACGTGTCCTTTACATGTGGCGGTCCAGCACTAATCTGAGAAGGATGGACGACCCAAATGAATATGATTAAAATAAAACAATGGGAACATGTGGTGCGCTGCCCAGAATGCAGAGGAGGGTGCAAAATCCCAGCACAAGAGTACAACAGTAAAGAAGATTTAAATAGAGACAAAAAGAGGGAGACAGAAAGAGAGAGAAACTTTTTGAAGATGTCATATTTTTAAAGTGGGCTTCACACTCTGCAAAAAACTTGAGCATCCTTCAGGGCAGAGTTGTCCTTACAAGACAGATTTGAAAAATGAAAAAAAAAAAAAAAGATTTTGAAAGCACAGGAAGGACAAGATCAAAGAGGAGAGAAGAATAGAATAGAATAGGATAGGATGCCAGCTGACAAAAATATGTTCTAAGAACATTTAGCTAATTTCCCTGTTATAAGTTATGAAAGTATTATTTCTGAATGTTCTTCTGTGACATCCAGTTTTTAAATGTCTTAAAAATGTTTTTTTTTCTTGCTATATGGACGTTAAGGGAAAATTCCATTTCATCATTTTGCAAATATTATAAAACGTTACTTTTGATGTTTAATGTTTTAATGTTTTCAGAACATTCTGGAACAAGTAAATACATTTTAAAAAAATGTTAAATGAACGTTTTAGAAAAACATTCCATGAACCATGTATAAATTATTTTTTTGGCTAACTTTTTAGGAACATTATTAAAGACCACATAACACATTTTATAATTGTTACTGGAAGAACTCTTATTCATAACTTTGAGAGAACCTTGCCAAAATGTTAGCTAACGTTCTGAGAACATTCCCTGTTGGGATCACCTAAGTGAGGTATAGAATTCACAAGTTCACAGTTACAAAAATGATCCGAAATTGTCAGAGGGGAGGGCTCCGAACTCTGAATTTTGGCCCCGAACCCAGAGTACTCCCCTCGTATCTTTGGTTAAGATATAACCAGGCGAGTGTGAGGAGACGGGGTGGTGGTGGGATGCAGAAAACTGTCAATGAACATAGGTGAGTATATACTATATAGGCCTCATCTCTTGCTGATTGGTTAGAGAATTTGAATGTGTTTCATAAAGATAAGATGTCTGTGTGAGACATGATAAACAGGGTGGTTAGTTAGTGTTAAATTATTGTCCCAATAAGTAAAATTGCCTTCAACTTGCCTCATATTTTGTCTCTGTCTTTCCATATGCCTACACAGACACAGAGGAGATGCGGTTCTTAGGCTACTGAATGCACTAGCATAGCCTATTTTCTAAATATATATTACACAGGCTATAAATGTGTATTTCCCCCCAAAATGAACAGTCATCAGAAAATAGCACACAAACACCCACACTAGACATGGCTCATCCCAAATAGAGAGAGTGATGTGAATATAAAGAATAGGACAGTTAAAACAGATAAAAAGGCTATGAAAATCTAAAATGCAAAGACTTAAAAAGCTTTGAAATTAATCTCTAAAACGCATTAGTGCCTTCAACAGTGTCTTTTTCAATCCACCCGCAGCAGAAACGCATTTCTACAGCTGTGGCTTTAACTCTCTCCTTCCACTGCATGCATCCCTTGCCTACACGGTCATCTGAATCAACCGTCTACTAAATCTAATGAAAGCGTCATGCTGGGGAACTGCTGGTGATCTTTTTGAAAAGCGTCAAAACGCCGTTTCGCACCGTTATATGACATTTCCAGTGCCTGAGTTAGTATGAGATTCGAACAAATGATGCGGAATAGAAAACTTTACGCTGTAGCCTATTTTCTCAAGAAATATCAAGTTTTCGAATGATTGGAAGAGGGAAAGTCTTACGATTCTCTGTGTTCCTGTGTAGGCTAATTTGCACCGCAATTGAGAGGGTTTCTGTCAACACCGATCCATTCATCAGGATATTAGCCTACACCAGGTTGCATATTATTCAAATTTAAGTGGGCGACTTGCCAGGATTCATGCCAGGAATTTCTTGCTCGCGGAATCTTTGGAGGCTCACGTCGCGCAATTCAAATAGTCTGTTGGCGCCCTTTAGCTAGGCCTACTGTTTATTTAGCCGCCAAGTCGTTTTAAACAAAACAATACAGATTTTCCCCCCATATATTTTTATGTATAATAATAAAATCAAATAAAACAGCAATTCGAAGTAGGCTGATTGTGTTTTGTTCATTTCCTGACGGAATTTATATTTAGTTTAGCCTATAACCGCGTCTCATTTTAGCACCCAGTGTCTGTTAATTGCTCTGATTAATGTCAAATAAACAGCTGCTTATGTTTTTTTCTTTGTAGCTTGCAATAATAATTCTAAACTAATTCTAAATGATTCTAAAGGGCTTCAGCGGCTATTGTTGCTATTGGTAATTTCCTAGCAAACATCTGTTTGCAATCGTCTATTTAGGGCAGGCTGACTAACAAAAAGTAATATCTACTTGGTGTGCAGTGCGATAACGAGCCTTATTAGCCTACCACTTAACGGGCGGCGTATTGTTGCGTCCTCAACGAACACAACTTACGTTCACTATAGCGTATTTAGCGTTACGCTTCAACGTACATTTACGAAAACATACACATTCGCATCCTATAGTATAGATTATCTTAACATTTCTGTATTTATTTGATTAACAGGCCTATAGTTTTACTGTTTTCATTATTTATTTGTAATATTAATATTAGCCTATTCCAATAACTAAATATTTCTAAACACATCTATTCATCGGTTTAGTTATTTAGTAAGTTTTTTTGTGGAATTCAAGATAGGCTAAACACATAGGAGGAAAAAACTGCTGCAGGCAAGTTGTGATTCTGTGAATAAATATTCATTTGAACATTTAACACTGTCATTTGAAGGGGAGTTCCACCCCACCAGTGGTTGCGCAGCGGTGCACCCTCTCTCGTTTTTCTGAAGGAGTATTTCTGCTGTGGGTGGTGGTATTCAGTTCACTTCGCTTTCACCAGATGCTGAGTTCATTCTCCAGTGCAAATATGGAGCTGGGTAAAATCACTGGAGATGCAGGATCGGCGCACATTGAGCTTTGTGCACAGAGAAACCACTGAACACATAATTTGAGGGAATAGTCCGTTTATATAATAAATAAGTATTTGAAACGTTGTGAAGCCTTTCATAATGTGGATTATAGTACTGTGGATATTTGTCCAAGTTTTGCTTGGTACTTCAGTCGAAGCACAGGTAAGATAAACAAATGTGTTGCTTTTATAAACCCATATCTCACATCACATCACCTTCATGATTTATTTGAATTTAAAGCCTTAAAAACTTTATATAATACAATACATTTCAACGTTAAACATAATATCTTAGATCTAAATGTTTTTCTTCTTATCTTGTTTATTGTGAAAGTTTGAATCTTTAATCTTTAATTGCTACCTTTCCATCTAATTTAACCCTTAAATGACTTTTAACTGTGTAATCTAACATATATAATTCAGTTAATATATTTGACTTAAATGAAGCAGTTAATTTTGATTTTACAGAATCATTCATTTTAGATTGTTGCCTGACAAACATTGTGAAGTCATATATGTAAAGTCAGACAATTTGAATGTTATTTATCTGGAAATGTGACATAATTGTATGCAACATTGCAGAAATTTTAGGAGTGAATTGTTGGATTTAGTATTTATTTATTTTTTGACGGATGACAACAGATTTATATTATAACTGCAAGCAAACAAGCATGCATGTCTTCTGATGATTTTCATGACGTTTTGCATTTATGTATAAAGCTTAAAGGTCTGTTGGTGGCTTTAAAACTCCATGACATATCTGATTAGAGGTCTAATCAAATCCAATATAAATAAGTCAAACACTTAGACTACTTAAGTCAAACACTTCTCTTGGTTTTGTCTCTGGGCAGCATTTGGACCCTGATGTAGGCTTAACAGCTCAGGAACAAGTTCTCCTGCTGTATGACATCAAACTGCAGTGCCTGCAGAACATCTCAGAACACAACCCTGCTGGTAAGACTCCGCTTGGAACCTTTTTTCACTCTAAAACCAACATCATTTTGATGTTCGGTGGTAGCTGAGAGGACAGATAATTTATAATAACTGAAAGAAATATGCAGGAGTGTTTTTGTGATGGAGAGATGCTTTATCAGATACAACAATTGTAGAAAAAAATAACATTACAATGTCCAGAAATCAATATCAGTTGTAGCCTACATTGAGAACTCATGTTTAATGTGATAGTTTTATTCTTACACATATATAGATCCACAATTAGCATTTGGATTCCCATGGTCTAGTGGTAGAACTTTTATTAAGCGTGTCAGAGGTTCTGGGTTCTAATCTGTCCTCGCATAGATCCCCCCTCATTAAAATCAAAGATATTCATTAATGACTGTATATCAAGAGCAGTGACACGTTTGTGTGCACTTTGTTTTGTGATTTCAATGGAACGATTAGAGAGTCTCTGCAACGGCATAAGATTGGCGCTCTCATCTGTGTGAAGTCTGCACAAGCCAAAAGACAACGTTCCGCCTTTGATAACATTGGCACCGAACACTCAGCATGATTTAAAAAACAACACATTACAGAGCCAGATCGCCTCTTATTAAACATCTGTGTGGGGTGATAGGGACAAGTGATAGGGACATTTAACACCCGTGTCTCCCGCAAATTACGCATATGCAAATATGGGAGGATTGAGATAAAAGGGACTCTAAAGTGCATTTATGCCATTTGTTCATTAGTTTAAAAGATTTTTACGTGTCAATTCACATCTGAGGCCTAATCCATTGAACAGAATCTGAATCTGTTCAGAGGACTTATCTGTCAAAATCTGCAGCCATGATCCAAGATCTGTCAAGAACAGAAGGTCTTTGGTTGGTTCATGTGGTTTTTGAGTTTGGATCTCTCTTGCTCCTGTCCAAATTCGTTTGGTCTCTCTGCTTTGATTCTTTATTTAGACACTGAATTATCTTACAATCAAATAACCATACATCTGGCCCCTTATATAAGCATGCATAATATAGTTTTTGTATTCAATCTGATGCAGATTCAAGGATATCGATCTTGGCTGATTGATTTTCAGTCGCTTTTCAAGTTGGCGTTGTTCGATTATAACATGTAAATTAAATAAATTATGCAAATGACATAAAGGTCACAGTTTTTCAGCCTAGATGCAAATACACATAATGTTGTTAAAGAGCTGGACTGATAACCAAAAGGTCGTGGGTTTGAATGGATGCACGCCTTAGCAAGAATTAAACAATTGAAACAAATTTCATTAAAAAATTGCTAGTACGTTGTATTTTTATTATAATTTACATTGTTGCAGCACCTTTTTTAACCCTCTCTCTGAACACTCTGTTTTAGTTGGAAATGTTAAATCCCTTATCATAAGCGGCGAGTATCGAATGATTTCCTGAGGCGCTAGCTGTAACTAGTTTGAGCACTAGTCCGGTAATGACAGTCAAAAAGAACAAGCTGATCAACCCGAACCACCTTCACAACATTTGGCAGTACTTTTCACAGTGGTAATTCTGTATTTTATATCTCTCTCACATTTCAGATGTGGTATAACTCATTTAAAACACCTGATAGCTCTGAACTGTTCAGAAAGCAGGCGTTAGAAAAACGGTGAGAATTAAACAAACGGTTGTGGTTGTACTGCTGAAGATAGTGTTAAAACACATTTTAACCACTGTTTCCTTAGTTCGTACGCCTTGGGAAGGCTGAAAAAGGGTGGTTTAAATTCGTGATGGAATAAACAGCATCTCGTGGACATGTCCACAACACACTATTAATGCAACTCAACCTGGCCTCTACAATTTTTTGTGTTTGGGTATAATTTTAATGAGGATTATTGTGACGTGTTCATCCTGGAAGAAAACTCAAGTCTACAATCGAGGCATTTCATGGAGTTCAGAAACAGTGTGCACTGATATCAAGAATAACTCCCTTTGGAGTGACTTTGTGTATTGTAACTTTGCAGACCTTTTCATGCTCAAACAGCAACATTACACACTAAGGACAGATGAACATGTAAACAAGCATAATAAGACACTTATTTTTTACAGTGTAATGCACAGCAGCCTCATACCATACCATACCATACAAATACCATATAAATATAATAGTCTTTTAAAGCCATTAAATGTGCTGAAACTTTCAAAGTGCAATTGCTTTTGGATGTGCCACAGCTACACAAAAGCCCACAGAACAGATGAAAAACACTGCACTAGTGCACATCTATAACAATGCTTCTGAAATCTGAAGGGAGTTTGTGATGTCACAGATTAATGGTGTAGTGCAGTTTATGAGTCACCCTGCTGTTTAAAGAAACTGACGCACGTGTTTTTTCCTCAATTTTCCTGTTGTTGTTTTTTTTTTTTCATTTAATTGTGTTGGTCTTACCATCATCCACGTGCAAGCGGACCAGTCATGCCAAGATAAGATTGTGAAAGGTTACTGGTTACCAGTGTAATTCTGAATTAGGATGCTGAGGCCGGTGTGATTAAAGAATGCAAGAGATTATTTGTGCACATATGAATCATCACAAAGAATGGCAGAACAAGAAAATATTCACTGCAGGGAACTACACTAACATTTTCCACTGGTGGCACTTGCGCTACTAACTTTTTCAGTTACTAGCGCAAAACATGATTTGGTCGCACAAATTATTTATATAGTAAGCCGCTCTGGATAATAATGACCAATAGTGAAACTGTATTGCATACAGATGTGCTTTTTATTTTACTCTCCATCTTTTAAAACACATGCCTTCTTGTTTTCTTTAAAAATGGTTGGGATAGATTTACTGCAATAGAAAATACAGTAGCCTACACAATGAAGTGCTAAATTAATTTCTTTTGGATTTCACCATGCTATGGTTGGCACAGATGGGCAGACTTCTGAACTCTTAAGGAAAAGTAAAATAAATATAATATGTCATTGTGAAGCTTCAATGATTCGTGTTTGAATTGTTTTGACGCAGTTACAAATTTGGACAGTCCTGCAATTGAAGGCCCACAGAATTTACAGTAGGGCTGCACGATATTGGTAAAAAAATGACATTGCGATATTTGATTTTTCTGCGATATATATTGCGATATAAAAACAATTTCACCAGATGACTTGAATAGCTCTACTTGGAAAGAATGAATCATTCTAGAATGACTCTTGAGTTCAGTGTTGGACAGATCAGTTGTTATTTTAACCATTCATTAAAGTGAATCGGTTCAAATGAGTCAGTTCGCGAATCGGACGTGTCATTAACGGACCACGGCACACGTTGTGTGATTATCCAGGCAGTTTAGGACATCGCACAAGATTTGTCTCAACACAGAAAACATTTCATCACCAGATAGATTTTTTGTTTTGTTTATTGAAAGAGTGGTTTATGCCATCTGAATGTGTGGAAAGCTTTTCAGAGAAGATGAGGCAGCGTTATTTTAGCAAAATTCACAACCAGTGGTAGTTCAGAAAAAAAAAACTTCGGTCCTCCGACCTTTTACCATCGTGTATTCTCAAAGATATTCAGTCAACTCAATTCATTATTATGAGCGAGGGAGGGAGAGAGAGCGCGCGCGCGACTGGGGCTTTCACTCTCTCTGCTCGTTCTCTCAGTTAAACAAGCGCGAATCCGCGAAGCCAACTTGATGTGTTGAATGCTCAGAGCGCGTTATAAAACGTATTCTTAAAATACACATTTCTGTTTTAATAAATGCTCATAGTAAATCATAGCATATTGCCTAAAACATTAGGTAGGTACAAAAATAATCAAACGGTGATACATTTGCGACCCATTAAAAATTAGGGTCGCAATGGCATTTCAAAAGGTCGCATATGCGACCATTTTGGTCGCAGTGTAGTTCCCTGCACTGAAATGTGAACCAGACTCTCTTGTGAATGTAGACACTTCCATTCAGCTGCACAAGATTATACATGATCTGAGCTTGAATCTCGCTATATCCTGCAGTTTATCCATCAAAATCTTCTTATCAGACAATAATCTCACACATGCCATGTCATGTCTCACACAGCTGAATATTTTCAAATCCAACAAGTAAAAATGGTGTGCTATTAGATTTTGCTATTAGTGAATGCAATGCTGTCAATCTGTTTGTGTAAAAATGTAGGTAAGGGCCAGATATACTTCAAAACAAAGTTTGTTTCGGTAGTTCGAAACAGCTTGCAAAAGCAAACATTCCAGAAAAGTTCGCTCTGACAGGTAAACTTCTTCGAACTACCATTGGTCAGTGGTGATTACGTAATATATGGGTGTGGCTCAGAGTCTCCGCCTTCTTGGACGTGGAAATCTTCTCCAGTTTATTTCTTCTGTTCAGTCTGTCGAGGTTGGACGTCCACAAATAAAAGCATGAACACACTGGAAATCCACTTTATTGTCGAAAATTAAGTTGTAATTCTAATCGAAAGCGACACTGTCATTGTTTTTTTCTTTCATGTTTAATACTTGGAGCTGCTTGATTTAAAGCAATTTAAATGCTATATAAATAAATGTGATGTGATGTGACTTGGAGTGCAAATTGCAGTGGATGTGCAAAATATATCCACATTGTTGTGTTTATTATGTTGTTGAAAGGAAAGCGTTTAGCACATATTCACAAATTCATCTAAAAGCCGCTCTCAGCAGTGTGGGTGGCGTCGGGATGTTGCCGCTGCTCACTTAGCCTGTCGGAGTTGGCTGTATAATCCAAAAAAACGCGTAATGCAGGATCATTGTAAAAACTAAAGGTGCCTCAAATATCTTGTCGGATACTCAAGGAACTTCAAAATGTAATTTAAGTGCATCATAGCTCTTTCTCCTATATAGTAGGGTTACTGGTGGAGCATTTGCTCACTTTGGGGTTCTTGCTGGAACTTATGAGATCCTTTAAGCACTGTGTAGTTCAGTGGTTCCGGAGTCACCTTTTCATTACTATAAGACCTCGAAGTGCTTTGGGGGAAATTAGAGGAACTTCAATGCTATAAAAGGGTTATTGTAAGATATTTTAACATTTAAGTAGTTCCTGGAAGATGTCTTATGTCAAAGCCAGCATCTGGAGCAACCCAATGGTTCTGTGAGGCCAGAATAATATTATTATCCTATTAGGCTATTATTATAGGCTACTTAAGTTTGATTCAGTATTCAATGTGTTACATTTATTTAGTATAGGCCGATTTTATTGATTAATTTAAACCTTAAACAACAACAATAAATAATAATAATAACATGAAGAAGAAGAAGAAGCAGGAGGAGAAAAGTTTTATTATGTCACGAAACTGCTGCTATTCCTCTGCTGTCATCGCTTCAGTGATCCTCACGCATGTCGCGCGCAACAAAGCTCAGCTGATCATCATCGGGTTTGAAAGTAACGGCTCCTCTCATCAAAGCCTGCCGTAGCTTCAGACGTTTGTTCGGCTCTCCGTTACAAGGTTTGTAAACTCGCCAAATAAATATAAATACAGAGTCTACTCACCATATATTCAAACACATATATAATCTAAATGTATTATAGTTACTATGTTTTTACAGTGTTTACCACTCGTTTATTGCACAGTATGTGGTATGAAGGTTTTAGCCGCGATGCTAACTAATCTAATGAACTAACGAACAATTGGAAATAATTGACTTATTGTCTTAGATTGTTTTAGTCATTCAATTCAACCTATTCTGTACAACTGTGTCTTCAAATTGCTGATATAACTAATTAGCTAATAGGTGATTCCTGGTCCCATCATTGGCGTTTGTTATGAATAACACAAGTGCTTAGGCTTTATTCTGCACGTTTTCTGGCCAATAAATATTATGTTGTGAATGGATATAATCAGCTTTGTTCTTTTGTTTCCCCAGAACAACCAGTACATTTCTAAAATAACAGTTCAGAGGCAACATTGTATTACAGTAAGTTACCTGCACCACATGCAGTAGTACTTTATTACTATGAACTTTTCACGTGAAATTGTATATTTTGACTGTTTAGCCTACTTGTGTTTTTTAATCAGTTATTCTCTGAAAATCTTCCCTCATGCTCACAAATCTCATTCATGTTACTCAGAAAAATAATATAACTTCAAGTTTAGTCTTTTTAGACAAAAAGCTATTACATGGCTTCAGAAGACTCACAACACAACTCATAACACATTTTTCTTTTCTTTTTTTCATATTTTTAGGATCTTTTCTGGGACATTTTTGGAGCTTAACAGAATATTTATCCATTTTTACTTAAATTGTTGATTTGAATTGAACTAGACAAGTGTACATAAGAATGGTTTCATAAATGATTTACAAAATTTTTTTTTTTGCTTGTGTTTCATGCAGTGAAAGCGAGCGGTGACTGGGGTTGCGTTATGCCCGAGATCTGCTTTTGGGTCCACAGACAGAAAGTCAAACAGGTTTGGAATGTCACAAGGCTGAGGAAATTATTTTAAGTTCACAACTATCACTTTAATAACATTACTAACAGTAATTTTTGTTCTTTGCAGGGACCTCAGTAAGCTGAACTACAAGTTTGAAAAATAATAAAAATCCTCCTGTAGACCTGAAAAACGTCTCAGGTTACGTATGTAACCCTGGTTCCCTGAGAGGGAACGAGACGCCACGTTGAGACGCGGAGGGAACGCTCTGCGTGATTGCGTCTTGAAGCACGTGTATAATCAGTCCAATGGAAGAGCGAGACGTCATAGGCGGGTGATGTCATAGACCAGGAAGCTATAAAGCACACCAGAAAACAGACCGCGACAGCTTCTGAAAAAGCCTGAAGCAAGTCGATCAGGGCATGCAGGAAGTATGGCAGGAGAACGCAGCGTCTCTAGGGAACTCAAGCTGCGTTGAGACTCGGTGGGAACCCTATACCCACTACGCAATAATGAGAAATGCCCGTTCTGTGTGAATTCCTTGCGCACACTAAGAAGCAAGCAGCCTAGCCCCGGGAGTGGAGAGGTTTAGGTCATAAATCTGACAAATGTATGTGGTGAGGACCAACCTGCCACATTACAAATGTCCTGAAGGGAAACCCCTGAGATAAAAGCCTAGAGGCAGCCATACTCCTTGTAGAATGGGCCTGAAAAGCCATAGGTGAAGGCTGTCTGGCCGCTTCATAAGCAAGTGAGATAGCCTCAACTACCCACTTGCTCATTATCTGTTTAGATGCAGGGCAAACTATCTTAAGTTACCCGAAGCAGACAAATAATTGTTATGATATACGCCACTGAGCAGCTCTGCGGACATACGCAACCAAACCCCGGACAGGGCATAACAGATTAAGTTTTTCCTGATCTGGGGTATTAAAGGTGGAGGCCTGGAGCACAAATGACCCGCACATTTAGTAGGGAACTAAGAAATACAACCCAACCTGGGGTGAAGAAATACTACCAACAAAACAGGTGCAAAGCCAAGAACCTGCAGGCCTCAGCCTCATGTACCGCGGAAAAGACAAAATTAAGGATCTCTCCTCAGAGATAACCCACCATAGAAACATTCATTACAGAAATCAAGTACTGTACCAACAGGGCAGAAACAAGATTCAGAAGGCGTTCTCTGCACCAGACAGAGAACAGTTTCCATGTCAATGCAAATTTAGTCTTCTCGTGGATGGAGCTCTGGACTGCAGTATGGTCTCCACGACCTCGGTCGAGAGACCTGTATCTATGAGCTGGGCCTCCTCAGAGGCCGAGCCCACAGTATCCATAACTCCAGAGCTCCCAGGAGCTCTCTGGCTGACATGCGGGAGACCGACAAGATCAGGTTCCTTAACTCCCCCGTGTCCTAGACCGGCCTCTTCGGCGACGCGGTCGTGAACTTCGCCCAGCAGTTCTCGACTGTACAGAAGCAGACTGAGGCCATCAGACACATCCTGTCAGCTGCTACTCCACCCCACCGCCCGCGGCTCCTCGGTCTACTCGTCGCCGTGGGCGTCCTCCTGCGTCTGCCCCTGCTCCCGCGCCGCAGCAGCAGCCTCCATCTAAACGGCGCCGTGGAGCCAGTCGCAGGCAGGGCGCTCCGCCCGTCCAGGCCCCCGCCAAGAGGGGCGGCAAAGCCAAAGGTAAGCGGCCCTAGGACGGGCGACCCAGAGATGGAAGGGACTGCTCTCCAGAAGACGATGACTGCATCGCTCCCACCCCCGGAAGAGGGCCGGGTGGTAAATCCTTTGTTTCATTTTGTTTGTGTTCCGCCGCTGGCCTTAAAACCAGCGGTACCCAAATTTTCAATAAAAGAGCAGTTTCTATCATCTCTGGGTCCGAAGAAGACCTGGAGAGCAGTGGGGCGTTGGAATCCTCACCACTCTCATCCGCCGCTTCTTTCGCCAGCCGGTAGCTGTGTACGGTCCGAGAACGCCACCGAGCCGCCTTCCGCACCTCCCGCACCTCCTGCCCCGTGGAACCCGGTAAGTGCTGCACAGCACACTCAGACCCCGCTATGGGCCGCCTCCCAGAGAGAGCCTCCCGAGCCGCGTCCCTGTGTTCCACCTCGCTGCCCCACTCCGGGTACGCCTACGGTCCCTTTGGTCCCGCTTGTACGGTCTCTGCGAGCCTGGTTAGCGCTCCCCAGTCCGTCTCGCTGGCTCATTCGAACCATTAGGCTCGGCTATGCGATTCAGTTCGCCCGGCGTCCCCCCAAGTTTCGGGCCATCCACTCCACTATAGTGAGAGCAGCCGATGCCCATGTCTTGCCCATGCGGAGATCGCAGTCGTACTGGCGAAGGATGCGATTGAGCCGGTCCCTCCAGCCGATATGAGGTCAGGGCACTACAGTCAAAAAACTCAAAATAGCCCCACACTAACACGGAAGCATAATTAGGGTCTCTACCTGCAAACCGAAGCATTGAGAACTTTGTAAGTGTACAGACAGTTTAATAAGAAGATACTTTATAAAGACAGTACACTTCTCGTATACAAGAAGGAGCCATCTTTGGAAAATAGTCTCGACCAGTCGAACCACGAACGACGTGGACACGAACTGGGGCAGGCGGATTAATGTGTGAATGAAAAACGGGCTTTAATTTAGACTAGTGCTGTCAAACAATTAAAATAATTAATCGCATTAATGTCATAGTTAACTCGCAATTAATCGCACATTTTTATCTATTATAAATGTCTCTTGATTTATTTTTGTCCCATTATTTTTTTCTCATTTCAATCCTCTTATCAACATGGAAAAGTGGATCGGCAGTAAATTTGTTCTTGTTGTGGTATCCATGTGCTTCTATCTGAAGTACTCCATTTAAATTATAAATGTATAAGTCAATAAACAATTATGTCTGTAATAAATAATAGTGTTCAGTAATTATTTGAATGAAACCTAAAAAAGCATTTAAAATGAAAATAAATATATTCATATATTTTAATTGAAATAAAAATAAATAAATAAATCCTCGTCAAAGCCGCCGGAGAATTCGCATGTTTGCTTGGACATCAGGTGGTATTTCAGACTGGACATGCGGTGATGATAGCTCAGTTCACAACTACAAAACACACAGATCACTTTGGTCTTGTCAATGGAACCAGTTGGTAACTTTTTAAAAGTAAACTTTCCATTCAGAATCTCATTGGCATCCATTTCGGCGTCTCGTGCTCACCATTCACTCAAAACGTAACGTTAGCCTACTATTCTTTGGTCGGCTCACAAGCCCAAACAAGTGTGTGCGGCGTGCCTGTTGTTTTGTTTCTGGTCTAGCTACATCCGGTGTGGTGTTGTAGTTTTTCTAACGTTACTAGTTGTTGCAATAAAACCTGCACAGTTTGCTAGGCCAAAAAGAACGTTAATCCTGCATTAAAAAAATGTACGCCGTTAAAATAGGTTTGCGTTAACACCGTTAATAATGCATTTAACTGACAGCACTAATTTAGACACATGAAAGACGGGATGAATTCTCCTGTACGCAGGAGGGAGTTTGGTTCGGACTGCCACCGGACTAAGGACTTTGGTGGCCGCTAATGGGCCAATGAATTTGGGAGCTAGCTTGTTAGACATGAAGCGAAGCGGAATGTTCTTGGTAGAAAGCCACACTTTTTGACCAACGACGTACACGGGAGGCTTTAGCCTTGGTGCGCGTGCCCACTTGGAGAAGAGTCTCACAGGCTCTGTTCCAAGTGTGGCGACACCTCTGGACGAAGGCATGGGCGGAGGGGACCGCGACTTCGGATTCCAGACTTGAAAAAATTGGTGGCTGGTAACCTAAGCTACACTCAAACAGAGAGAGGCCCGTGGAAGACACTGGTAACAAATTATGGGCGTACTCCACCATTGAGAGTTGCTGACTCCAGGAGGAAGGATTCTTGGATACGGAACATCGCAACACTCTCTCCAAATCTTGGTTGGCTCTCTTGGTTTGGCCATTGCTTTGGGGATGAAACCCTGAAGACAGACTGACACTCACCCCCAGTAATTTACAAAACTCTGGACACAAACTGGGGCCCCCTGTCAGAAACCACGTCCATCGGGAGGCCATGTAAGCGAAAGACGTGATCTATGACAGTCACCGCTGTCTCCTTGGCGGTGTCACGCGAAGCACACAAAAAGGTAGATCCAAATGCAGTGTTTATTTAAAGGGTAATCCGTACTCACAACCAGTCCAGGCAAAGGTCAAAATCCAAAAAGCAGTCCATAAACAAGAAACAAAACAAGACAAGACCTCTGAAGTGCAAACAGACATTTAAGCAAGGACTCGACAACTAACACAGAAACAGACAGGGTATAAATAGACCAGTGCAAACAATGTGAGTGGGAACAGCTGTGTGTAATGATCAGTGATGAGTGACAGAACAGGATGATGGGAAATGTAGTACATGAGGAAATGTGACGATCAGGGAAAGAACCTCTAGAAAACCCAGGGAACAAACCAGACACTGTGACATAATCCCCCCTCTACGGAGCGGCTACCAGACTCTCCAAGACCCGCAAAAAACAAACAAAACAAGAGTCCAGGTGGGAGGTGGAACGGTGGAGGATCAGGGGGAGGGATGGGGGGCCAGGTCCATGGAAGGGAACAGAAACAGGGGGTGATGGTTTAGCCGGCGGCCAGGACAAAGCAGACAGTCCATCGGGCGGCCAGGGCGAAGCCGACGACCCATCGGGCGGCCAGGGCAAAGCCGACGACCCATCGGGCGGCCAGGGCGAAGCCGAAGACCCATCGGGCGGCCAGGGCGAAGCAGACGACCCATCGGGCGGCCAGGGCGAAGCAGACGACCCATCGGGCGGCCAGGGCGAAGCAGACGACCCATCGGGCGGCCAGGGCGAAGCGGACGACCCATCGGGCGGCCAGGGCGGTGAAGACCCCTCAGGCGGCCGGGGCGGTGAAGACCCATCGGACGGCCAGGGCGGTGAAGACCCATCGGGCGGCCAGGCCGGTGAAGACCCATCGGGCGGCCAGGGCGGTGAAGACCCATCGGGCGGCCAGGGCGGTGCCAACCAGGGCGAAGACGACCACTCGGGCGACCAGGGCGGCCACGGCACAGGAACAGAAACCGGCTCAGGAGCAGACACCGGCTCAGGAGCAGACACCAGCTCAGGAACAGACACCGGCTCAGGAACAGGCTCAGGAACAGGCACTGGCACCGGCTCAGGCACCGGCTCAGGAACAGACACCGGCTCAGGAACAGACACGGGCTCAGGAACAGACAATGACTCAGGAACATACACCGGCTCAGGAACGGACACCAGAACTGTAACAATCACAAGAACAGACGCAAACACAGAAACAAACACTGGCTCTGGAACAGGCACTGGCTCCGGCTCAGGAACAGCAGACACTGGCTCCGGCTCAGGAACAGTAGACACTGGCTCCGGCTCAGGAACAGCAGACACTGGCTCCGGCTCAGGAACAGCAGACACTGGCTTCGACTCAGGAACAGCAGACACTAAAGGTATGAAGGGCGTCTCCAGGATCCGAGCTAGACGCTCTAAATAGCCGATCAGTGCCCCTCCGGCCACGAGAATGGGCATCTCCTGATCCGTCTCCGACTGGGCAGACGTGGCGTGAGCCGTCTCTGTCTGAGCAGACGGAACGTGAACAGTCTCTGACTGGGCAGACGGAACGTGAACAGTCTCTGACTGGGCAGATGGAGCGTGGACAGTCTCTGGATCCGCAGATGGACTGTGTCTCTTCTTCGTCCTCCGTCCATGAGAGCGAGAGGGCGCTGGGCTGGACGGCGCCAGCGGTGAGGGCTCTGGGCTTGACGGCGCCAGCGGTGAGGGCTCTGGGCTGGACGGCGCCAGCGGTGAGGGCTCTGGGCTGGACGGCGCCAGCGGTGAGGGCTCTGGGCTGGACGGCGCCAGCGGTGAGGGCTCTGGGTTGGACGGCGCCAGCGGTGAGGGCTCTGGGCTGGACGGCGCCAGCGATGAGGGCTCTGGGCTGGACGGTGCCAGCGGTGAGGGCTCTGGGCTGGACGGAACCCGCGGTCATGGCCTCGTGCTGGGCGGAACCCGCGACAAGGGTCTTGTGCTGGACCAGACCAGCGGCTCCGGATCAGGAACATGGCATGGCGGAGGACGGTGTCGTGGAATTTGTCGACCACCTCCTCCCCTGCAACCTCCCCTAGTTCCAGAGAACTTGGCCAGACGAGTCCCCTCGAACGACTCACCATCTCTAACGGAAGTGGTCACTGGAGATCTTGCCGCCGCAGTTTCCTCAGTCTGATGGGCCCATAAAGAAAAACATTGAAAGATGTTTAACCGGGGCGCTTCCTCCCAGGTTTGCGAACCTCCTCTCCGTGGTCCCCTTCCTCCCCCATTCATAGGAGGAGGGTTACGTAAACCCGAACTGCTGGATCTATACATGGTCGAGTCCTTCTGTCACGCGAAGCACACAAAAAGGTAGATCCAAATGCAGTGTTTATTTAAAGGGTAATCCGTACTCACAACCAGTCCAGGCAAAGGTCAAAATCCAAAAAGCAGTCCATAAACAAGAAACAAAACAAGACAAGACCTCTGAAGTGCAAACAGACATTTAAGCAAGGACTCACAACTAACACAGAAACAGACAGGGTATAAATAGACCAGTGCAAACAATGTGAGTGGGAACAGCTGTGTGTAATGATCAGTGATGAGTGACAGAACAGGATGATGGGAAATGTAGTACATGAGGAAATGTGACGATCAGGGAAAGAACCTCTAGAAAACCCAGGGAACAAACCAGACACTGTGACAGGCGTATGGTAATTTAGGCAAGGGAATAAAATGAGCCACCTTCGATAACCGGTCCACTACGGTCAAAACGACCATCTTGCCTTGGGAGGGTGGTGATAAAATCTAGCGCTATGTGGGACCAGGGACAGCGGTTGGAGTAACCCATCTGGGGGTCGATTGAAAGTCTTACCAGTGGTACAAACCAGGCAAGCCAAGACAAAACTGCAAACGTCACAAGCCATCAGAATTGTTGCTTTACCAAAAAGCTGGTATGGTTTACCCCTGGATGACACGCCACGTTGGAACAATGACCCCATCGAATAACATCGGACCGTGATCCCTCCGACTCTGTGGGAAACCGGGCGGCGGCATTACCCCTTCTAAGGCCGTCTTGACATTCGATTCGATCTCCCATGTGAGTGTGGAGATAAATAGTGTCTCAGGTAAAATGCACTCGGGAGTGGACGGCCGTTCGGATTGATAAAAAATACGAGATAAGGAATCGGGTTTGATGTTCTTGGAACCCGGGCGGTAGGAGAGAGAAAAGTCAAAACGACCAAAAAAAAGTGTCCACCGAGCTTGCCCGGAGTTGAGTCTTTGGCGGATCTAATATATTCCAGGTTTTTGTGATCGGTCCAAACGATAAAAGGTACCCCCCGACCCTTCTAACCAATGATGCCATTCCTCCAACGCTAACTTGACTGCTAACAACTCTCTGTTACCAATGTCATAGTTACTTTCGGTGGGTGATAATCATTGGGACAAAAACGCGCAAGGATGCATCTAGTTGTCAGTGGAAGAGGGTTGGGAAAGAACCGCACCTACCCCCACCTCTGACGTCTCGACCTCCACCACAAACTGATGAGAAGGATCAGGGGCTATCAAGATAGGAGCTGAAACAAAGCGGCTTTTCAGATTGGCGAAAACAGCTTTGGCTGTATCGGACCACTTGAACGTCGTTCTGGCGGAGGTCAAGACGGTCAGAGGAGCGGCTAGTTGGCTGAAGTTGCGAATAAAACATTGATAGAAATTGGCGAACCCCAGAAACCTCTGTAGGGCCTTACGGGAATCTGGACTTGGCCAATCTACCACAGCCTTAACCTTGTCAGGATCCATAAGCACTTCCTCAGACGAGATGATGTACCCTAGGGAAAGGAACAGACTGTGCATGAAAATAAATAAAGTTAAAGTTAAAATTAATAAAGAAACAAGAACAAGAAAAGCACATTTCTCCGCCTTGACAAAAAGCCCATTCTCTAGCAACCTCTGAAGCACTCGTCTGACGTGCTGAACATGTTCCTTGAGAGAAAATGAAAAAATCAATATGTCATCCAGGTAGACATACATAAACTGATCTACCATATCTCTCAGCACGTCATTGACGAGTGCCTGGAAAACCGCTGGGGAGTTGGACAGCCCGAAGGGCATGACCAAATATTCAAAGTGCCCCCGGGGGTGTTAAATGCGGTTTCCATTCATCCCCCTTACTTATGTGGACCAAATGATAACCATTGGTTGAATCCAATTTTTGTGAAGACTCCCTTCAACCGCTCGAAGGCTGAAGACATCAAGAAATATAACTTGCCTTTAGGTGGAGACTTACCTGGCAGTAAATCTTTTGCACAGTCATGTGGACGATGGGGAGGAAGAGAAGCAGCACAGGACTTACTGAACACTTCCTTCAGGTCGAGGTACTCAACGGGCACGTTTGACAAATTCACTGCCTCCTCCTGAAACACAGAACCAGACACAGACGAACAAACAGACACTAGACAAGATGCGTAACATTGATTACTCCAAGTGGAGATGGAATTTTGGCCCCAATCCAGCCTGGGATTGTGCTGTACAAGCCATGTACAGGCCGAGAACTATGGGTGCTAACGGGAAATCCAAAAGTAGAAATGACAGTGTTTCTGTGTGATTCCCTGATGTGATGAGGATGATAGGTTCGGTGGTGAGAGAAATGTTAGAGAGTTCTTGTCCATTGAGAGCGTTAACAGAAATCTTGTGAGAAGTTGATGTGATGGGAATCTGATACTTGTGAGCAAAGGTCCAGTCCATGAAATTAACCTCTACTCCTGAGTTCAGTAAGGCTTGACAGTTGTGAGATTGGGTTGTCCATATCAGTCTTACCGGGAGGAGAGTGGATGATGAGGTCTTCTCAGCGGAGATCCCACCCGATAGTAGCCTAATCTTCACTACTGGGCTTGATCTTTTACCGGGCAGGAGTATAGGATGTGGCCTGCTCCTCCGCAATAGAGGCATAGTCCCTTGGACCTCCGCCCTTCTCTCTCCTCTCGGGAATGCGGAGCTCTACCCACCTGCATGGGCTCATGATCGAAAACGGGGCTGACCGTGTCCCCGCCGCTGGCCTGTGAAACCTCGTCGACTCCAGTTATTCTGATTGGGCGTGTACGTCACTCCATCCAATTCAACCGAGCATCCACTCTCAGTGCCAGTTCGATCAGTTTGTTCAGACTCTGGGGAAGGTACAGGGCGTAGATCTCCTTCTGAACACGGTCAGCCAGCCCATGCAGGAACATGTCCCACCGCGCCTCCTCGTTCCAATGGCACTCTGCGGCCAGCGTGCGAAACTCGATGGAATAATCCGACACCGGTCGGTCTCCTTGCTGGAGGTTGGCGAGTAGCCTGGCCACCTCTCTACCCGCCACCACATGATCGAAGACTCTCCTCATCTCTTCGGAGAGTGCCTGGAACGAGACGCAGCAGAGAACTGGGCTCTCCCACACTGCCGTTCCCTAGAGAGCCACTCGTCCAGTCAGCAGGGTCAGTACAAAAGCCACTTTAGAACGCTCAATGTTAAAATTCAGCGCTTGCAGAGGAAAATACATCGAACACTTTTAGAATGCTCTGCAATAATTGGGTTCACCTGAATAACTCTCCAGGGCAGGCAGGAATGGTCGCTCTGAGTGATGCTGAGACATCAACAGGCAACCCAATCGGTGATGTCAGAAGTGAAGAGAGAATCCACAAGAAATCCAGCATGAAGCAATAACCTCCAGATGAGCAGTAATCCCAGGGCAGAACGCAGAACAACAGGAACTAGAATCCAACATAGGCAAGGTAGCAAGGTGAACAGGAATCAGGACAGGACACCGGGAACTCTCACAACGATCTGACAACACAAGACACCAAACAGTGAATATATATAGGCGCGGGTGATAGACAGCAGCTTGTAGAGATAATTAAGGTGATTGTAATCACCCTCACACACACAAACACACACTGACATACGGGCAGAAAGAGAGACATTGAATTCATGAACCGTGACAGAAACACAAATGTTTTAAAGTTAAGTGAGGATGGACATTTTTAATTAGTCAAAGTTTTAATTTTTTACAATGATTTATTACGTGGAACATGTGTTTCCATGCATTTTGTTGAGATGTCTTTTCTTGTATAGCCTATTGTATATACATGGTTGATTATTCATGTTGCTTATGTATTAAATACTGTTTTTTTGTGTGTGTATTCATTGATATTAATCTATTAGCTTTTTATTCCCAAGTGCATGGAAGTGTATGTATTAAAATGGATCTACAATATGTAATAAACAATTATTATTTTGTATTTGGTTCAGTTTGTTTATTATAATAGAAGTTAATGGTAACCATAGTAACAACATGAAATTAAATAAAATAAATTGAAATTTGGTTCCTGGAGGCACCCAAAGCGGTTCCACACAGTGCCTAAGAGTTCCTCAGAGAACCGCCCCTTTTTTCTCAGAGAGAGAACGAGAACACTCCAAGCTAACATTACATTAGCACAAGTCAAAGAAGTGAGGAAAACAGACAAATTGCTCCTCAAACTAAAGAAAGAGAAACATAACATAACTGTGACAATGTAGTTTGCCCCTAAGCAAAGAATGAAAAATAACTTTGTTGTGGGTATTATGTTTGTGAGAATACTGCTTTTCTGAAGAAGATTTGAAGTGTGTTTTCCTGTGCTAAACTCACCACCAAAAATGTAAGCTGCCTTTATACAACAGTTCAATAAACAATAATTTAATGTTGACTAAATTACACTTTTAGACACATTACTGTCAGCTTCTTTGTCTGTTTTTACTTTCTAAAGTTGTTTTAAGAAAACTCTTCGATCTTTAAGAATACCTTTTTTGGTAACACTTTACAATAAGATTTCATTTGTTAACATTAGCATTAACTAATAAGTACTTATATGTAAGTTAGTATGTAATAACTAATATGAACTAACAATGAGCAAGATATTTTTTACAGTATTTATTCATCTTTGTTATTGTTAGTTACTAAAAATACAGTCTTAGTTCATGTTACCTTAAGTAGTTAACTAATGAAACTTCCAGCAAAAACAAAATCCAGCAAATTCTGCATAGAATGCTGTAAAAAAGAGAGTTTTTTTAGTTTTTATACTGATAGTGATGTATCCTTCAAAAAAAGACAATTGAAGGGCGCAAAAGGAAGGCTCCTTCAAAATGAGATGGACTTCGATGGCGCTTGGTAATGTGGCAGCCTAGATATGCAGCCTTACTAGGACGCAGCCTTTGAAAGGTGAGCACCCATTGGCATAAATATAAAGCCTGCTGAAAGAGTCAGACAAGAGATATCAAGCAGTGAAAATATGCAATGCTGCTGTACTATTACAGCTCTGTCGTCTTGGAACGCCACTCAGCCAATCAAATTTTTGGACCGGAATTTTCCTGCCACATAAGCCGTATATATCTTTCCAAATGCACTTATCCTTAACCCAATTATAAATCCCTCTCCAGATATTATAAATGCTTAATCTCTAGTTCCTAACGTACTATAAAACTTGGCTTTTGTTTAAAGATTATGCTTGCAATTATTTTCTATTTATATATAAATTTGTGCTTCTTTTCAAATGCATGGTAAACATGAAAGCTAAACAAAAAAAGGTTTCCTATTGTTTGACAACATTGGCTAATATTGGTTATTAGTGGTAATTAGAGTGTAGCCTTTGTCATTTGCATCAAGTTGCCGAGCTCCCTCGCTGAGCCTCCATGGCAACTATCAGCATTCTCAGAATATTCAATATATGTCAAACTCTAAATATGTGTGGGCTTTGATATACTGTGCATATATATATATATATTTATATATATATATATATATATAGATAGATATATATGTCCAAGTGTGAAAGACGACATGGTACCTGTGACATCTCAACCCAGTCTACAAAAAGATGTGTTATTTACAACACAGACAAAGCTGTTAATGCTCTTTCTTGTAGCCTTTAACACCAGACCACCAGGTTGAATTGAACTGTTCTGATTCATTCCCTCTGAATAAAGTTTCTAAATAGCATCAGGCTCTTGTAGCGCCGCGGACACTCTCCTCTCCCTTCAGGGAATTGACCAGTTGGAGAGGTTCTTCCATACTGGGACCTTGCCCTTTTCCCCAAACTATTTTGCGGAGGTTGGATCAATGTTTGACGGAATACTTGCACTCAGAATGAAGACCGACAACAGCCTTGAATCAATGAGCCGCGAGGAAAGATAAAGTGTGTGCTGTGAGGCTATTCCTTTCATAAAAAATCATGTCACGCAAGATTATTCTTAAATATATAATATGCTATTCTTAAAAGTAATAATTCTTCTTCCTTTTCCTGGTAATCAATCTGTTTTCATACGCAGAGCAGCATGATATATTTTATTAATGATGCATCTTTTGCATTACAGCTAAGTTATTTGTCATATCTGAAATTGTGTGAAAATTGATGTGGTGATACTGTCGTAAAGTCTCACTTTGACCCTGTTTCCATCTGTTACTAAAGAAACTGTAATTAATTTAGACATTCCTCAATGGACTCTTAACAGTTTTAATTAGGTTTTATATTAGGCTGGTTTTTAAGTGAGCACTGGACCGTAATGAGACACATGCACAATTAATTTCTTCCCTTCGTAAAACCATGCACAATTTCATCTATGGCTGGGTATTGATGGATTACCAATTTGATTAGGAGGGAATCATTTAGCAGGGAGTCTAAATTCAGCACAAGACCTGTCATATGAATCATTTGTTTGTGAATCAGACTTCACTGGTCGCATTGTTTGTTTTTGTGTTCAGCTCGTGAGCACAGTTCAATGGAACAATGTTTCTTGCCATTATATCACAGTATAGTATGTATCACTATCAACTTTGCCTCAGGTGTTCCCCTAACATTTCTTCAGATAACAGAGAATTGAAACATATGAGATATTGTTTACAATCACTATATACACCAAACATGTCAGATTGTTAGCCTTCTTATGGGAGAAGTTGATGAGAAATGTTTAATTTTATTCTCTCTGACTGCAGACAAATCTGAGCAAATATTGTTGGGATATTTTCTGAGATTCGCATGATATGGGACGCAGAATCTGGGGTAGAACAAAGAACTGTAACTTATGTCGTACCGGAAATGATGGATCTTTACTAACTTTAGAATGTTTTTTGTGAAATTGCATCTCTATATATTGTGATTATGGTTTCCACATTTTGTACGCAGATGAGGTCTGTTCTCCTGGATGGGACGGATTGGTTTGCTGGCCTCAAGGTTCCCCAGGAACCGTAACCACAGTCCCTTGTCCCGGCTATGTGTACGACTTCAACCACAAAGGTACATTGCAGCAAAACTTCTTTTAGAAAATTCAACAAAATCTAATAATATGTTGTCAAATTGTTCTGTATCTTCTTTTTCTTAGGATTTGCATACCGTCAGTGCGACATGAATGGGTCATGGGTATCGGTGGAGAACAGAACTTGGGTCAATTATTCAGACTGTCTGCGGTTCTTGGCTCCAGGCATTGAAAAGGACAAAGTAAGTCCAATTAAACAGGTTGTGGTGTCTTATTGTTTCAAAGTTTCAAGTTTCAAAATCATTCAAGAGCCACTTTTCGATTATAATGCTCCAATGAGTTGTAGTTAGGGTTGTGTCTTCAAACACAAAGTCTTATTGCAAGCCACAAAGCTGCTTGAACAGATGCCATACAAATGCCACTAGTTTTATTAAGTCAGAAGTCTTAGGAAATGTTTAAGGATGTCTAGCAAAAATCAAGTTTCGTTCATTGATGGCTCAAGTGTTGTGTTTCCAGAGGGACTTTTTCGAGCGGCTGCACATCATGTACACAGTCGGCTACGCTATGTCCTTCAGCTCACTGCTGGTCGCCATTTTCATCATTGGATACTTTCGGTAATTGAACATCAATCACATTTTCATACCAAGCAGACTTTTGTCCCACCCGGCAAGTTAAAGAAACACTAATAACTCCATGTATTTATTATGAAGTTGCACAGCAAGCAAGTAGAAGTATGAGTGGCTGCTGTTGAGGGATTCAAGCGGGACGATACAGACAATCTCAGGTCTTCTTCTTTAAAGACCTTCAGAAATGACATTAGCTGAAGAGTTCCCCAGTGAGTTGCTGCTATTACTGAAGAACTTGTGCTCTGCTTTTTCAATTTGAAAGGCTCCAGTGAAGGGTTTTATTAAACCCATAATTATTAGCTATAAGCACGATTTTTTTTTAACAAAACATTATATTATATGAATTACTATTGTTTACTAAAAGTAAAACTAAAACCATAAAAACATTTTCAGTACTTGAAATAAAATAAACATTATCTGAAATATGATCAAATATAAAAATATTAAACTTATTTTCAAATAGTTACCAAGGCAGCATTTCCCATTGTTTAGTTTTTAGTTGAAGTACTGAAATAACTAAAACTATAAAATAAAATTTGATAAAATAACTTTAAAAAAATAAAAACTCAAAAATTAAACAAAATCAGGGATACTAAACACTGATATGAAAGTCAACGCAAAACTGAATTTTGACATTTTCGCCATGCATCCATCATTTATTAGCTACATTTCAAATGTCTTTTATTGCTATAGACCTTTGACTTTCAATCTTAAAACATTAAAATCCTTCATAAAAATATAACTGATATATATAATATAATATATATATATATAATTGATACAATTGATAATATAAAATATTCACTATTAAAATATTTATTGTGTAAAAAATTAAAATAAATTTAAAAAAATACTTTTGTGAGACTCGTTATTTCCATTTAGTTAATGTGGTTATAATCATATCAATGCAGAGCTTAAGCTGAAATGTGAGACATACATTGTGTAAATAAAACAAAATAAAAAATCAAGTTAAATATTATTTTGATTTTGTATTGGTCGAAATTTCCAATCACACTGTAATTTTGTTAAATTATGCAAAAGGTTAGTGTATTTAAGATACAAAAAATGATAGCTATGAAATTAGCATTAACAAGACAAAGAAGGTGGCCCTTTTATTCCATACATTTTTGAAATTTTATTTCTGCTACCACCATTTCCACCACCACAGAATGAATGAGATGTGCCGGAAATTACATTTATTCATGCCGGTTTAGGAGGGCAAATACGAAGCCTCTAAAGGGACATGGTGAAGGAAAAAAATATAAGATGGGAGGAAAAATTATTTGTCAATGCTTTTGCGTTCTCTCGCAAATTTTTTTGTCCCCCCGAGAAACTTTGCATTTGCTCGAATGATACAAAAGTTTTGCGAGTGAACCCAAAGTTTCTCAGAAAAACGCAAATATTTTGCGAGCAAACACAAAGTTTCTTGGGGAAAACAAGACATTTGTGAGAGAACGCAAAAGCATTGGCTTAATATTTTTCCTCCCATTTAAGTTTTTTTGCCCACCACCATGTCCCTTTAGGGGTTCCGTAAAAGGACAAAAATGACAAGAATTTCTATGATAAACATAAATTTTCTCTCTTTTTGTCTCTCAGGCGTCTGCACTGCACCAGAAACTACATTCACATGCATTTATTTGTGTCTTTCATGCTGCGTGCGGGCAGCATTTTTGTAAAAGATAGAGTGGTGTACGCTAATGGTGTACTACAGGAGTACGACACCATGCTAATGGACAACATCAGCACCGTCTCCATTTCCCATCTTGACAAGACTCAGTATGTGAGTGCAATAAGGTTGATGAACCAGACCAAGTTTAATTATATTTTTGTTGAGATGAGTTGAACTAGTTTTGGCAACAATGACTTTAATTAACTTGAGTTAACAGAACTCAAATGAACTTGTCTCTGCATTGAAGTTGGTTGAGTGCTATTTGGCCATTCATTCATGCATCCACTGTAATAAATTACTCTATTGAAACTGCATTAGAGACTAATGCTGCCTTTAAGTGTTTTTGGAATTTTCCATGAGGTCAGAAGCCGTAATTACGAAGTGAATTTAAATTGATTTAAATTGAACGAGCACATTCCTTTCTCCTATTCATTTCAAAATAAATGTAGGAGGCTTTCAAGAATAATGCAGCAAAATAAAGAACAAATGATGTGTATTACGTGTAGAATTATTGCTGCATCTGTGCATTTTACTATTCCTGTGCAGCCACAGGGAAAGATGGGAAATGTAGTTCATAGGCAAATGTAAATGTAGTCCAACAAGCCTGTTGCCTCAAACGCAGCTAAATTAGCATTTTTATTTTGGTGAATTTTATTGCTATTTTTATCAACAGTATGTAAAATGCTAACTATTTGTACAAATAATTTATAATATATAAAACACTGTTTAATATGGCACTGTGCAGGTAATGCACACCCATCTCGTAAAATACAATCAGTCTGACTTAAAGGCAGCATAACAATGAGCTTTTGTGCTGTGATTGGTTGATTACAGGTTTCTGATTGGCTGAAGCCAACGTTGTTTGTTTTTTCAGTTTGGCTGCAAGATCACAGTCCTATTTTTCATTTATTTCCTGGCAACCAACTACTACTGGATCCTAGTGGAGGGCCTGTACCTTCACAGCCTCATTTTCATGGCGTTCTTCTCCGACTCCAAATATCTTTGGGGTTTCACCCTCATAGGGTGGGGTAAGTGCACATGTTAAGATCAATCAGGGGTTGATTTTGTTTTTAAAAATTGTTTACTTTGCCCTGCCCAGACGTAACCTAACCAATTTCACAGCTTGTTATGATAATTCTCACCTGAGCTTTCTGTATCTGCTTCCAAGAATCTCAGTCGAATCGTTTTGCTGTCCTTTGAGGCACAAACACTTATTTAAAGCCTTATTTATTTATACTTTATGTTTGATGCATAATACTCGCCAGGCAAGCCGAGCAGACATCTTTGAAGTGCAAATACATCTGGAAAGGTTCTGGCATTCTTAGATACTTTGTTGAAAGCCGAATGACAGAGAAGCCCAAACATATTTGTTCTACTTTAAACAAATTAACAATGACACAGCGCGTAGGATCAACAACTTTAAAGTCAACAATAATATGCATTACTTAAGCAACGTATTGATGTTATGAACATATTAATGTGTCATCATAATCAATAATGCATAATTAATGTTCCTGGCATCGATGTGTTTGCCGTAGAGTAAACACCTAATGAGGGCAACATTTTCAGATTCAAGCACTACGAAACATCAGATCAAAAAGAAACTTGTTTGCTGAGTTTTAATTTAGGTTTTTTCATAATTAATAAATACATCTGTATTTAGAGACACATCATTATAAATCAATGAGCTAATAACCTATGATTTAACAAGGTAATATATATATATATAAATATATATATATATATATATATATATATATATATATATATATATATATTTAACATTTAATCATTTTCAGGAAAAAAAATTATATACTATTTATTTTAAATATTTAATATGAAAATATGTTTTTTATTATTTTATATATATTGTTTAAAATACAACTGACATTCAATATTTTATATAAGTATATTTTTAGATACAATTATTAAATTTTCTTTAAAGCATGAAAAGCACGATATACATTTTTGTCAGAATATGGCTAAAAAAACAGTGAATAAAATGTATAGAAAATATACATTATTATATAAAACATTATTGAAATCATGTTACATAATAATATATAAAAATATATATAGATTTTATATTTATATTTTAATGGCTGCTGATGGAGGAATGCAGATGGCGTAGTTAAAACATCTAACCAGCCGAACCTTGCCCTTTTAGGCTCAGCCAGTAGTGTGAGTTTGGGGTGGGATTATGTGTTTGTTTGACCAATGGCAGATAAGGGGAGTATTTGAGTTTGTGTCAGCATAGAAATTACAGACTGCTCATTTTGATTTATCATCCAGAGGGTCAAGAAGACTTTCAGTAGGCTTTTGAATTGTAGGTTCACAACGGTTCAAAATAAAACAAATTGAAAATTGTTTTGTTCCGGTGAGTCTGTGACAAGTGTCGGGCATGCTTCTGTCATTGTGTGCTTCATTAAAGTTGATAAATCCTGTCCTTTTCTAATCTGTGCGACTGCAGGTGTTCCGGCTCTCTTTGTATCAACCTGGGCTGTTGTCAGGGCAATGCTGGCGGATGCAAGGTGAGTGTTCAGTACATTATTCAGCCTTCTCGGTAATGTAAATAAGTCACACACACACACACACACACACAAGCTGTTTTATATATAACATTTCAAATAATATTACTCTTTCTCTCTAAGGTGTTGGGAGTTGAGCGCTGGCAATATTAAATGGATATACCAAGTCCCTATACTGACAGCAATAGGGGTGAGTTGGTACTAATTCGTTTATCAGAGTTTCTTGTTAGTTAATAGTAGTTACTAGAATGTTCATATTGCAATACTCATTCGTTCTTGTGTTGTTATTCAATAATGACGGAACAGTATTAGTGCTGTCAATCCATAACAAAATTACTAATTAATCACACATTATTCTGTCAGTTTTTTAAATATATTTTTATATTGTTATACTTAAACAGAGAATCTCCAAAATAATGTAGGAACAACATAAAAACAGTTGTTTGATGGCATCATTATACTAAGCACTAGGAATAACTGAGACTAGCAGTACTGCTAGTGTCTCTATTACAGTTTTTTACAATCGCTATGACAATTTTTTCAATATTTCCTAAACTCTTAACACAGTTAGCACTACATCCGTCTGTGTTAGCTGTACCAATAACACATTTCTTGTTGCCTTAACACAAAATGCATACAATTAACACAAATTTAAAATGCTTGAACTTCTTTTACACACAAGCTCAAACAAGACCAAAACAATGGATTTTTACTGGCAAATTTACCAATGCTTTAACACTGTATGTCAGAACAGATAACACAATGTTCTAAACTTAACCTAACAGGCTAAAGTCAAGGTAAACAGCTGTTTATATTCTGAATTGAAACACAAATATATCCCCTGTATTCAGACATGGGCAGTATTTCAATTACAGTTTTTTTCAGGCGCTAACAAGCGTTTGTCCAACCAGTTGTCACATTTAAAAAACTCTAAACACAATTAGCACAGCATCGGTCTTTTGTGGCCATACCATTCACACATTTCATGTCGTTTTCACACAATATGCAGTCAGTGAACACATTTCCACAATGCTTACATTTTCTTAACAGACAAGCTATACCTCCCAACAAAATTATGGATTGTTTTTGTAGTATTTACAAATGTTAACACACACCATCCCACAATAGCAAAAACAATATTCCAAACCTTAGATACAGTATAAAAACATCTGCTTCTGCATTTATATCAGTTCAAAAACAATATATCTCAGCTGATTATAAACAAACAATTGAATAAGTGACACACCGTAGCTGATTTATGTTGGGTAAATTGGGCCAACCATAGCTGATTCCAGTCTGGCTTAGACTCAGTAGCAGGGGTTATTTTTTTCTATTACATTGACACTTATACAGTAAACGGAGGACTTTAAGGAGTTATGTTTTTGGACACAGAAACAGAAAAAGACAAACACTGTAATGTCTGGACGAGAAAGAGTAAGAGCAAGGGGCCCAGGGAGAAGAGCAGGCCCAGTGAGAGATGCAGTGAGAAGTGCAGGTGCAGTGAGAGGTGCAGGTGCAGTGAGAGGTGCAGTGAGAGATGCAGTGAGAGATGCAGTGAGAGGTGCAGGTGCAGTGAGAGGTGCAGTGAGAGATGCAGTGAGAGGTGCAGGTGCAGTGAGAGATGCAGTGAGAGGTGCAGGTGCAGTGAGAGATGCAGTGAGAGGTGCAGGTGCAGTGAGAGGTGCAGGTGCAGTGAGAGATGCAGTGAGAGGTGCAGGTGCAGTGAGAGGTGCAGGAGAGGTGCAGGTGCAGTGAGAGGTGCAGTGAGAGGTGCAGGTGCAGTGAGAGGTGCAGGTGCAGTGAGAGGTGCAGGTGCAGTGAGAGGTGCAGTGAGAGGTGCAGGTGCAGTGAGAGGTGCAGGTGCAGTGAGAGATGCAGTGAGAGGTGCAGGTGCAGTGAGAGATGGAGTGAGAGGTGCAGGTGCAGTGAGAGATGCAGTGAGAGGTGCAGGTGCAGTGAGAGGTGCAGTGAGAGATGCAGTGAGAGATGCAGTGAGAGGTGCAGGGCCAGGGAGAAGAGCAGGCCCAAGGAGAGGGCAAGGTAGAGGTGTAAGAATGAGTGGGGGTGGCATTCCAAGGGCTGCAAGAACAGTAGTCAGTGATGAAATTGCCACTATCATTGACCATGTAATCAACCACGGTCTTTCACTAAGAGAGGCTGGTAAACAGTAAAGGAAAAAAAAAAAATGATTTGCTTTTTACTGGAATGCTTTTGAATGTGAACATTACAGTACATGTGGACATACAGTTCCCAACCAAGACATTTAGTGTAAAAACGGTGGATTGCATGTTTTGCATGCAAATACCTGTAAAACTGAAACACAAAAGTCTATGAAGTTTTTGTAATGTCAACAATAGCCAGTATTTTGAAACCTGGTGTACTTTGATTGACTGCATGTACCTTGTGAAGTGAAAACAAGTGTTATTCTTTGACAGAATAATTTCATTCTGAGTCAGATTTCCAGTGTTTTGGTAAAGTTAGTGTGTGCAGAGAAAGATGTGTTCTATTTTGAAATGAAGAGTTAGTATATATTTAACAAAATGTGTTTTTGAGAAGAAAACTATCCATTTGGCCAATTGTGTTTTGTAGGTGTGAGTCTGTGTTAAGAGTTTAGAAAAAGTATCTGAAGTATGGGTAAGCGCTTGTTAGCGATTGAAAAAAACTGTCAATGTATTTTAAATACGTATTTAATTACTTTAGTGTATTTTGTCATTTGTATTTTGCAGGTGTGGAAAAAATAAAATGTAGTTTGTAACAAAATATTTTGAGGGAGTGTATTTAGAGTATTTCAAATACTTAAACACTTAAGAAAAATCCCCTTAGTAAATGATTTTGCCATATTTTCGGTCTGATGTTGGCAATGGCAATGTCCAGGTTAGATGCACGAAAATCACGTGACACCCTGTAGACCGGGCTCCCTCCAAGAAGTGAATGAGTTTTGAACTCTTAAAAACGGCATTAAGGTAAAGTGTTTTGTGAAAAATATACAGTCTACACACACACATGTCGCACACTGAATGGCATTATAGAGAAAATAATTGTGCCTTATGAGATCAATGCACTGTGTTGTCATTCATAAAAGGACATCATAGGCCCCTACCTATTATGAAACAGTGCGTCTGTCGTAACTCCACTGAAATCTCCATGCTAAGCAAGCGTTCACAATATAACATCCATCTGCAGTTTTTACACGTTTTTAAACGTATTACACATGATAAATATTGATATTGATTTTGTATAAAATAATCATCAATCCTATTGTTTTTAAGTAATTGCGCACGCAGCGTGATTCTACTATGGAAAAGGCATACGCGGTCAGGACAGTTAGAGTCTCATGTGTAAAACAAACCCACACATACTATGATTAATATGATTACTGTAATCATATATATTATGATTAAAATGGAATTTTGATTTTGTGATGAAAATTCTCGCTCTGTTATTTTTACACAAAAATCGCTGCAAAAGATGCTTTCCAACAGGTTTTATCGTAGTTTTTGTCCAACTCCATTGACTTGTATTGGATGTTCTGTGAGGTACGGTATTACTCCGCCGACGGAAACGGAAATGGGGTTGTTTGTATTCTTTCTGTAGTCTTCCAGTCGCGGTATCGTAGGCTACGCTATCCAAACAGTGGCAAAGGTGCATTATCGCCACCAACTGGGCTGGAGTGTTTATTATTCAAGCTCTCAACGGAAGAATGTACGGGTGTGAGGCGTTTGGAAAAATAGCTCCACAGTTTTACAACGAATGGTAAAACACCTGTTGGAAAGCATCTTTTGCAGCAATTTTTGCGTGAGCATATCAGTGAACACCCCAGACCACTCCGTGAGTTTCACGTCTTTGTAAACTAAAGTTTAATGCGTTTTATGAATGATTCTTCCAGTGCCCCTATGAAACCATTGTGGAGGTGGGGGGGTGCTGATACAGAAACCGAAAATTCTCGGGACAGCAGCATGTGTCCAAATTTCAATCTTAACCGTTCTATTTCATCAGAAACGATCTTAAAACAGGGCTTTAAGCGTAAAATACCGAACTTGTCCTTTAAGGCACGAGTAGAGTAACGGTGCAAATATGGCTACGTAGCTTACATCAAACACGTTTTGCTATTAAGGGCAGCCTACCACACCATTGATGTGAACTTAGCTATACATGACATTTACGTCAGAAGGAGCTATTTCAGGCCCTGTAGAGATTTAGTGAAATGCCCATACTTTTTTATTTTGTTACTTCACAATTTTGAATTTTGTAACAAAATAGTTTTTGATGTATTTGTGCCCACCTCTGCCTGTATTTTATTCTATTGTTACTGAGAAACAGCTGATTGAATTATGCAAATATATAAATTTATTTTTTATTTATTTTATTTATTGCAGCAATTCTGTCTCTGTCTTCGTTTTTTCATTACAGTAACCGTACATTCTATAAAGCACTCTGAGATGGGTCTTTTTTTATTGAATTTCTGCAGCAAAAGACCTAAACCCAACAAAACAAAAATGTAGAGAGCCTTCAAAAGAAACTACAGTGCAAAACACAATCTATCATCAATATAATATACTGTCTGTTGTATACGGGCATACCTGACACATAGACAATAATGCAGTATCTGTAATTCCATCTGATGTGGGTGTTTTTATGACATTGTGCTATGATTGACTAAATCTTCCTGTTGGACGAGAACATATGTTAGTGTTTTGAAAAATGATTTGATTTTTGAGACATGTTTGCAGTGTTTTGGTAAACATAGTGTATTGTTGCTACTGCATTATTGAATTTTGAAAATTAGTGTTGGAGTTTATTTTACAATGTGTGATTTTGAGCATGAAACTAACTGTTTTGCCAATTGTGTGTTGTAGGTGTGTTGGTGCGTTAAGAGTTTAGGAAATTTGTTAAAAGTATTGAAAAATTTGTCATAGCGATTGTAAAAAACTGTAAATTGATTCTTTCTCAATTTAGGCCATTAAACAGCATAAAACATTACGCATTATTTTATGTTATTACATTATGTTTAAACATTTTTTACAGTCGCTAGGACATATTTCTCAATACTTTCTCAAAACTCTTCACACAGTTCTCCAATCCAACTTTCAGCTCGGCACAGCAGTTCATTTAACTTTCAAAATGCACCAAAACTACCAAATCACCAAATCATAAATGTCTCAAATCAACATATTCTTCCATCACACTAGCAAAGGTTGACAGACAACAAACACACTTTACCACCCACAAAACAATGACCTAAAAAACACTAACAACAGGTAGCATTATACAATGTTTTCTTTCCTTTAAAACAAGCACACCTCTCTGTTTAGAATTCACTGCAATATATGTTACTGGAATGAATCAGACATGATGCAGTATGCTTCAATATATTTAGTCTTTTTTTTTTTGCACAGAGTAATTCCAAAATATAATAATTTATATACACACCATCCACGATACAGATACAATAGGAATCAGCTGTTGTTGGTCCAATTGTTTTTATAGCATTTCATTTTTAGATTCAAAATACATTTCATTACAATATTACTGTAGAAATTTAGCAAATTGCTGTCATATTCAGTTTTGTATTATGTTATTGTTTTGAACTTAAGTTTACCAGTTTTGAAAACAGTATGTAAGTGTCTGCAAATTGGCCTGTAAGTACACAGGTTTTGGCGATGAGTTTTGGCGGTTGTTGTGTCGAAGTGAGAAAAGATATAATGTAATTTGAAAGATGTAGACGTTGAGTGCATTTTGTGCCAAAGCAATGATAAATGATCCACAGTTTAGCCCACATTCTGTTGTGCTCACTGTGTGAAGAGTTTTGAAAAAGTGACCTAAGTATTGAGAAATGTGTCCTAGCGACTGTAAAAAACTGTAATTATGGCCATTAACATTACAGTATAATTGAAAGCTATCAATTTTAACATTTAATAGGCTTTTAAAAATATATATAACAACTTTTAATTTGAGTGAACTTTAACAATCTCCACATAAACCTATTGTAATAAATGTCACATTCAGCTGTACCTCTAATATATCTCAGAGCTCAATGTGAAACCTTTCTACTGGCCTGGTCAGGCTGGTTCAGATTTGTACTTGCCCTGCTAAAATGCACAAAAAAACAGTTATTGTTTCTATTGTTTTTGACCCATGTAACCTTGTAAACAGTGCTTTAAGGTTTTCAGGTAAGTCTAACAGGTAAATATACAGAAACTTCATAATCAAACACTGCATGAAAATTAAATTGAATATAGCTTAATCCTTATTAAAGCTACAATAGTTATTTAGTCAAGAGTAGTGGGTAATTTTCTCTTTGAGAGATGACATTTTGCTTCGGGGTTTGGGCAGATCGGACAGAATGGCCGTTTCTTTCATGTCATCGTCATCCAGTTTGAAATGTTGACTAGAAACATGGAGGTTTTTCAGATTTTCCATTGTGCATTCTCTCCGTATTTATGATTCTTTGCAGCCTTTAGCCGCTACCTATAAACGCACTGGATCCTTCACTGGAAACCCAAAGTAACTAAACATTTACTGCTAACCATTTACCTTTTGAATTCTTTGAAGTATTTTCTTCTAAATCAAGGCGGTATTTGGCTCTGGTCAAGCGTATCCATATAGCAGACCGATGGGAGTATCCTTGGATGGCAACATGCCCAGTGCATTATGGGTGTTAAAGTTTTCCTACCTATTTGGCAAAAGGGAAGACAACAGCCTTTGTTCTCTCTTTCTCTATGGTCTGGTAGCACCGATTTTAAAAAAAAGTCAGCTTTCTACTGTATAGACAGCCAAGTTTTAATGAAAGACCATTTTGCCAGCGGTGAAATACCCCTTTAAGGAATGTTCTATTTTTTGGACAAAAATGTTTCTCAAAATGTTGGAACATCTAAATATAATTTTTTTATCAACTAAAATGAGTTATTAGTTAAAAAATCATATTACTACAGTGAAATGAGCAGATGTAAACAAATTCAAAAGATTTTAATTGATGGATTCAGTTAAGAAGATCAAGAATACTGTAATGGGACAGGCCAAAATAAAAATTTTCGGGGTTGTGGGAAAGAGACATTTGAGGAGTTTAAAAGTAACTGCTCATTTTGGATTAAGTGTATGTTGAATAAGAGTCTATGGCAGGAAGGGTCTGCGCACGAAGGTAGCCTACCTCATGAAACTGATTGTGGACAGACTTCTAAACCAGCGTAACGGTTTAATGATCTACAGCAAAAGAGAGCGAGTGAAAACTACTGTAAGTGAATATAATGACTACAATAGTAATTTCTCGCTAGAAATGACATCATAAGTGGAAAACTTTGATCAAATATGTACATTTACACACAAACTGTCGACCAGCCGCAACTATCAGATGCCATCTTTATTTTTCTAGCTCAACTGTCACAGAATGGAACGCACAGGATTGTGGGATATAAAAGGCAGCGAAGGATACATCTATGCTGCCTTCAAAAATCGATCAGATGAAGGTATCAGGAGACAGGAAGTGAAACTAACATTGCATTCGGACGTGCCTTGATGCCTTCCTAACTTGGAAGGCAGCGTTTATCAGTTTTCGGACGCAACCTATGTAACATCTAACAGTCCTCTTGGGACTCCAAATTGCATCATATTTGTGAAAGTGGCATCAAAGCAGTTGTTAAATGCAACACCATCAGACACAGCTGTCTTCCCATTAACCCCGGATTCAACCCTGTGCCCTGAACACGATACGCTCTGAAAGAGATTTTCAAATCCTGTAATCCAGTATGTCAAAGGGTCGATTTGGATTGCGGCATACTGTCGTTTGTTGACGTGATTGACCAGTTAGTGGTTCCATGCGTATATTTATCTGCTGGATGGGCAGACGAAGACATTATACTGTTAATTATTGGCTTTGCTGAGCATAAGCGATTCCAGCAGTAATGGAGCTCCGATTTCGAGAACGTCTGGACCATCGCACAGCAGGAGAGCTGTAATTATGTGACAGAATGCAAATGTATTTTGGTCCTTGCTGCCTGTCAGCAAAACATATGAATTAGGATTTAACTCACATGGATGAATTTGCGCACAAAGCGCTCATTACTAACAATTTCTATGGTGTATTGATTACGGCGTTCAAACAGAGTAGCGCGGAATATGAAAAACTGTTTAAACCTGTTGAAACTTTCACGGCTCAGATACGACAGAAGCTCATCACAGATTGATGGAATAATTCCCATGCGGAAAAATAGAAGCAGAATGAAATTAGTGTTTTTAGTGTGTATAACTACTTCATTAAAATTGTCCAACAGGAGAATTCTGTCATCTCCCCCCCATCATGAAAATTTCCACCACATCTCAATTAATGTATTGTGTTTAATAGCAATTTGGAAATGACATTTTAACGACTTTGGAATAAAATGGATTAATTATCCTGCAGATGGTGATTTCATAGCTGTCCTGAAACACACACAATTAAATAATATTTTCAGGATAATTTGACAAAATTGCAGCTAGATTGGAAATGACAGGCGGTAACAGGCTTTTCACAACTGATATTTACCTTGATTTTTCTTAACATATCACAGTCTCTCAGTTTCTCTCAGTTTATTTAAATTGTCCAGCCAGCCAATTAATTAAAACATATAATGATAAATAAATAAATATATGTATGTGTGTGTATATATATATATATATATATATATATATATATATACAATTTTAATACAAATATTAATATATGCATATTTAATATATTAAACTATTTTTAAAATATAATCTATAGTGTATGTTTAGTCACATTTACATAATATTCATCATCATTTGTATTATTATTTTATATGTACATGAAAAGTCTTTGACCTTTAGTCAAATGAATTATGTAACAATACATTTCTGAATCAATCGTTGTTTCCTTTTTCTTGCAGCTGAATTTTATTCTGTTTGTAAATATTGTTCGAGTTCTGGCCACTAAGATCCGAGAAACAAACGCAGGACGCTACGACACGCGTAAACAGTGCAGGTAAGTGTAGGAAATTGTTGTTATGCTGGTACATGACCTCATATGAAGAGCTGTACTGGAGTATATTGGATTTGGGATTGTTTTGTTCACCTGTGACAAATTAAAAGCAAATCAAACTGTATAAAAGTACAGGTGCTATTTTATAATATATAAAATATGTTCACACCAGCCCATGCTGTGGCTCAATTCTGTTTTGCTGTGTTCTTGTGGTTGTTGTCAGTGAGGTGGAGTGTTTGGACATCATTGGTGAGATATCCAGAAGAGGGCTGTAATTTTCCAGAGGATGTTTGAAAGGCTTTCTCTTATATATATGTGAGTGAGTGAGTGAGGGAGTGAGAGAGAGAGAGAGAGAGAGAGAGAGAGAGAGAGAGAGAGAGAGAGAGAGAGAGAGAGAGAGAGAGCGAGAGCTCTGGTAGTGCTGCTTTCATCAATAGCTTGTCTCCCTCTGGGTAAAAGTCACAGTATCCCTGACTAATAGTCTGCGAGTGGAACTGACTGTAAGATCAGTCTGTATACAGATAGTCTCTTATCATAGCTCATGTTTATAAAGCAAATCCCTCTAGTCTGTGATGATAAACTCTGTAATGATCCTCAACACTGAAGTGGTGCATACACAAAAAAATTCACCAACACGATGGGTGTTCTGGGTTGTTGCTAGGGTGTTCTGGCTGGTTGCTAGGGTGTTCTGAATGGTTGCTATGGTATTTTTGGTGGTTGCTAGGGTGTTCTGGCTGATTGCTAGGGTGTTCCGAATGGTTGCTAGGGTGTTCTGTTGCTAGGGTGTTCCGAATGGTTGCTAGGGTTTTCCGAATGGTTGCTAGGGTGTTCTAGTTGGGTGCTAGAGTGTTCTTGCACTTTACAAAATCAACTTGGATGTTTAAGTCATTTCAACTTAAATTGCAACAAACTGACTTTAAAAAATGAGTTGAATCTTATAAAACATAAAAAAGTTGAAAATTGCTTAACTTATTTTGAGTTAAAGCAATGTAAAAACATTTGTTGTCATAACTTATTGATCATATAATTTTTTACAGTGTGGCGGTTTCAAGAGTGTTCTGATTAATTTCCATGTGCTTGCTGTGGCATTGTAATTGGTTGCGACTGGGGTTTTTTTTGGGGGGGGGGGGGGGGTTTGGGGGTTGTTCTGGGTGGTTATTTAGTGGTTGCTAGGTTATTTTGAATGGTTGCTCTGGCCATGTAACATTTTGGTTTCCAGTTAATTTGGTAAATAAACATTTAAGGAAATCACTGGAATTAATCCCAAATCATGTGTGAACAGAATTAGAGTCCCTTCTGGAGCGTGTTTTAAACCTACAGGGGTTTGAGAACCTCAAGCGAAATTAATACAGGCAATGAAAGCCATTATTGACATAACGGATGAACGGGCACAGTCATGCTTTTCTATTAATGAGAGTCGAACTTATGCTCTGAACTTGAAGTAATTAAGCAATTTACATTGGATTTGAGCTCACTGAAAGTCTCCTCATCATCCGTAACCCTTTATTTGAGGGTATGAAAAACAGCCGAATTGCCACTGACTTAAAACTTGACTCAACTTTTCTCGCTTTCGGGCCTGTAATGCGATAATAAGTCTTAAAATAGACTTTGACTCTCAGGCTCTCTGTCTCGCTCTCATTTCAACTTCATTCTCTCAGCTATCAATGCTGAGACATAGGCTCTTTTCCATCGCTTTACTTGGTTTGAAAACCAAGACGATGATGTTTTAGGAAGTACCTTGGGTGTATCATGATATATTTGGTATAATATACGCTCTCTTCCACCCTCAATACCCATGACAGAGGTGCCCTTGTGTGGGTGTGTGTGTGTGTGTTCACTACTCACTGCTCCTAATGTGTGTGCGCTAACTTGGATGGGTTAAATGCAGAGGACATATTCAGAATATAGGTTAGCATTCTTGGCCTTCCTGTCACATGACAAGTAGGCTACCATAATATGACCATCTAACACTATCACTGTATCATGATTGTAAGGATGTTAAAGGGATAGTTATGGAAGCTTGTTTCCACCACAGAATAACTTCTCGCAATTTCTCAGAATTGCGTGTGATAAAGTCTCAATTGGGAATTTATGTCTCACAGATCTGAATTTATAACACGCAATTGCAAGATAGTCAGAATTGCATGATATAAAGTCAGAATTACGTGTTATAAAGTCGGAATTATGAGGTATAAAAATGCAGTTCTGAGAAAAAAGTCAGAATTGCGAGTTTATATCACGCAATTGCAAGTTTATATATCTCAACTGCGACTTTATATCAGCATTTCTCGCGCTCGTCCATATAATGGCAGTGTGACCATCATCAAGCTTTTTAAAAAAGATGCAAAAGTATCAAAGAATGATCCTATGCAACACATGTCCTATAATTCTGGGGATATACAAAATTAAATGTAATGTATTATTTAGCAAAAATCCTGACCTTGGCCTTGGTTTTCTGTGCACGGCTGCGCTTTCAAGAGACTAGTCGCAGTTCATTCGACTCGCCCATAAAAAGCACACAAGTTGTGAGAAATCAAGGAATAACAAAAACGCGACATGAAATACAATGCCTAGAAATCCCAACAAAGTATCCCTGTAGCCTACTTTCTTCACAATTGACATATTTACCTCAGAGAAGAAGGTAGATGGATTGTATTTCGTGTCACGTTTTCGTTCATCTCCATTTTTTTACAATTTGTGTGCTTTTTCTTGGAGATACTGAGTGAACTGCGGTGCGTGCTAACAGAGACTCATGAACACACACATCGCACAAGAGACCGACTGCTAAGGTCAGCATTTTTGTTAAATAATACAATAATTAAAAATGAATGTCGTATATCCCCAGAACACTTGGAATACAGCATGTCACATGGGATCATTCTGTGATACTTTCGCGTCTTTCTAAAAGCTTGATGCTGGTTGCTATTCACTACCATTAGCCTATATAGACAAGAGAGAGTGGGACATTTTTTAAAACCCTCATTTTGTGGTCCATAAAAGAAAAAAGGGCATACGGCATTACAACAACACCAGGGTGAGTAAATTATGACTTCATTTTAATTTCAGGGTGAACTATCCTTTAAGGGTTGAAAATAGTGATGGAAAAATGTCTGTCGGTCTGTCTGTGTCCAGGAAGCTTGCCAAGTCCACATTGGTTCTGGTTCTGGTTTTCGGCGTCCACTACATCGTGTTTGTGGGAATGCCGCACACATTCACAGGTCTTGCTTGGGAGCTGCGCATGTACTGTGAACTCTTCTTCAACTCTTTCCAGGTGAGTTACTGACTAATCTATTTCCACTCCCAATAAATACACTAATGTGGCATTAGATAAGGTTAAGTATAATTATGTGTCAGTTTCCATTTCGGTTTAATTGGCTCTGTTGGCGTGATAAATAACTTCACTTGTATTTTTCAAAAGCATTTTGTTTCTTATCTGTGGACAGTGTGAACTGCAAAACTAATAACGGCACATGGAATAAATTAAAGATAATATATGGAATAATTGAATAGATATAAAATAAATTAAGCTACAATTAAAAGTTGTTGCAGAAGCTATTTACTCTTCTGTCTTTCCTGAGAAATAAAAGTTTAAATGAATGCAAAAAAATAATAATACATTTAATTAAAAGTTTCCATTACTTTTCTGTCTTTTCTGTGAAGTAAAGTAGATTAAATTAAAAGTTGGTGCTGGAGTTCATCAGAAGCTTTTTTTCTTTTCTTTTCAGTCTTATCTGTAAAATAAATATTAAAATAGATTAAATTACATTGAGTTGAATTAAATAAAAACTTGGTTCTGAGATGAATCAGAAGCTTTTTTTCTTATTTTGTCTGTCTAAAAATAAATGTAATAAAAATAAAAAATTAAATTAAAAGTTTGTACTGAGATGCAAAAAAAGCTTTCCTTCTTTTTTGTCTGTCTTTACTATAAAATAAAAATGTAAATAAATTTAAATAAAATAAATTAAATTAAAGGTGGGAGCTGAAGTTCATCGGAAGCTTTTCTTCTTTGCTTTTCTGTCTTTACTATGAAATAAAGATTAAAATAAATAAAATATTTGAATTTAAAGGGTTAGTTCACCCAAAAATGAAAATTAAGTCATTAATTACTCACCCCCATGCTGTACCAACCCCGTAAGACCTTCGTTCATCTTCGGAACACAAATGAAGATATTTTTGATTAAATCTGAGAGGTGGATCACTGCTACATAGGCTGCCAGAGGGAATGAAACTTGACGGCCCAGAAAGTCATTAAAGAACATGTTTAAATATTCCATGTGCCTACAGTGGCTCAACTATAAGTTTATCAAGCGACGAGAATACTTTTTTCCCGAAAAAAAAAACATAAATAACGACTTTATTCGACTATTCCTTTTCTTCCTTGTGGGCCTGAGACGAGAGTTCAAGAGATTTCCACGACGCATGCGCGAGAACTGAACAAGAAGTATTAGAAGAAGAACGTCCTCTTCTCAGTTCTCGCGCATGCGTCGTGGAAATCTCTTGAACTCTCGTCTCAGGCCCACAAAGGAAGAAAAGGAATAGTCGAATAAAGTCGTTATTTATGTTTTTTTTTTTGGAAAAAAAGTATTCTCGTCGCTTGATAAACTTATAGTTGAGCCACTGTAGGCACATGGAATATTTAAACATGTTCTTTAATGACTTTCTGGGCCGTCAAGTTTCATTCCCTCTGGCAGCCTATGTAGCAGTGATCCACCTCTCAGATTTAATCAAAAATATCTTCATTTGTGTTCTGAAGATGAACGAAGGTCTTACGGGGTTAGTACAGCATGGGGGTGAGTAATTAATTACTTAATTTTCATTTTTGGGTGAACTAACCCTTTAATAAAATACATTTTAAATGAAAAGATGCTGCTGATATGCATCAGCTTTTGTTTCTTGCTTCTCTGTCTTTCATGTGAAAATAAAGTTAATATAATTTAAAATAAAATAAAAGTTGGTGTGGAGATGCATCAGAAGCTTTTTTCTTTGGTTTTCCGTTTTATTCTGTGAAATAAAAAATAAAATAAATAAAATAAAAAATAAAAAATTGGTGCTGAGTAAATTAGAAGTTTTAAAAGCCAAAAAAATGTATATTTATACTTATTCTTATTTAAGAATAGGTCTAAATATTTAGATTTGGGCATATATTCATTAATAAATGAATAATATATATAATAAATATATTTATTGATAAATGAAATAGCAAAACAAGATATACAGTACAAGTAAGAAAGAACCAAATTAATAATGAACAAGTTTGACTAATAAAATTGGTGTTTATCGCTCTCTTTCAGGGATTTTTTGTGTCCATTATCTACTGCTTCTGCAACGGAGAGGTAAGTGTGGGTGGAACAACATTTATATTTTAAATACTGACAGTTTAACAGTTTAGCAAAGTTCGTATTCAAAGTGATCTTGTCAACCTTTCAGTCAAAGATTTTAATGTCAGTCCACAACATTGGTTTTTGCTCATGATCCTTGATTCTACCCTAGGTCCAGACTGAAATACGGAAGACTTGGCTCCGCTGGACGCTTGCGTTTGACTGGAAGGTTCCTGTAGTTTTAGCAAACTACCGCTACGGGTCGGTCCTGAACAGCAGCGGCACCAGCCTCCAGTCTCAGCTGACCTCTGTGACCCGCAGTTCTGCCCTCCTCACCAGCAGGGTGTACCGCTGCGCCGGTCGAACCAGTGTCAGCTCACACACACACACCTTGCATATACACACCACCTTGCCCGGGTACGTCTTCAGCAACTCGGACATTGAGAGCCTCCCGCCTTCGATTCCGGAGGAAATCGACGAGGAGGCCAAACACATCGATGACATCACGCTCAAAGAAAGCGCTAAAAGCGTTAACGGCATCACCGTACGGCAGGAAGCCCTTAGCATCTGTTTCGAAGAGAGTGGAAAAAGCCCAACCCACGTGGATTCTGATGACATCATAAAGAGGGACGATGACGCCACCCCTAAGGAAATCACTAAATGCACTGATGACATCCCGCTGAAGGATTCTTTATATGTGAGGTTCAACAGTTTGGATCAAGAGGAAGAGGAAGAACTTTAAAAAGCAGACTTAATTTAACGTGAATTGCCATTTGCAACCCATTTACTGTGGTCAGCGTAAAAGGAAAGTCGCATCAGAAAAAAGACCTGGGGGGGGGGGGGGGGGAGTACAACATGGATTGATTCATAGTAAGACCCAGAATGTGTATTAAGGAAGTATATGGGGTCTGTTTTGATTTAATGCTCACTTGCCATTTGCAACCCATTTTACTTTTGTAATGTGACGTATTTACACGTATAATTTTCCTTCAGGAATTTATTGGATTTCTTTAGAATGACATGCGTTGATTCAAAATAAGACCCAGAATATGTAATAAGAAAGTAAATGAGGTCCATTTTGATTTAATGCTTACTTCAAAAATCACAATGAATTCCGATTTGCAACCCATTTTACTTTCGTAATGTGTCGTATTTACAGTTGAAACAGGATATTCAACACAAAAAAAAACCTTTCCTTCAGGAATTTATTGGATCTTTTAGAATGACATGCATTGATTCATAGTAATTATTCATTATTCATTATTCAATTATTCATAGGTCCAATTTGATTTAATGCTTTCAAAAATCACAATGAATTGCCGTTTGCAACCCACTTTACTTCAGTAACGTGACGTACTTACAATTAAAAAAAGGATATTCAACAAAAAACCTGAATTTTATCCTGTCTGAAATTGATTGGATTGTCAAAATTGGTCATACATACCAAAATGGAGCCAGACCTGAATGCGAGTTTGCTGTGCCGAAACAGCTCCGCCTAAGTGATGTCAGCGTAAAAGGAAAGTCGCCTCAGAAAGAGGGGGGGGTATTTATTTGGAATTACATGCTTTAAGACCAAGAACGTGTATTAAGAAAGTAAATGCGGTCCATTTTGATTTAATGCTTACTTCAAATTATCACAATGAATTGCCATTTGCAACCCATTTTACTTCCGAATGTGACATATTTACAATTAAAACAGGACGTTCAAAAAATAAACCAGGATTTTATCTTTCAGGAATTGATTGGATTGTCAAAACTGGTCACATATGCCAAAAATGAAGCCAGACCTGAATGCGCGTTTGCTAAGAACGTGTATTAAGAAGTAAATGGGGTCCATTTTGATTTCATCTTTACTTAAAAAATGATCGCAATCCAGTCAAACAGAGGCTATACGTGTTGTATAATGCATTAAAATACTGGTTTTGGTTTTGTTTGGATCAACTGGTTTCACTCATTTCTAGGCCTTGCGTTCAAAGCCCAGTTTGCTAGAAATACTAATTTCTTTGCTGGAAATTAGCATCATCGTACTGCTGTACAAGATTGTTTACGTCGTTAAGTTTGGTAAATTAAGTGTGTGTAAATATTTCCTTCACAAAGTGTCACTGTGTTTTTTTTGCGATCAAATGATGTTTTTCAGTCAAACAATGCGATTCATTCATGAAACTCAAGCTGAATGAATTTCTGCTTAAGTAGTTTGTAAAATCGTTCTTACATGTTCTTAGTTTATGCAAGAATGCTTTTGAAAATCATTTCCACAAATTCCTTCAACTTGTTTTATGTTTGTAAAATTGTTCGCAAAACTATTTGTGCATAAGTCGGGTTTACCAATAAATTTAGACAAATATGCGTTATGGTCGTGTTTCATGAATGCAACCAAATGTTCAGAGTTCTGCTTTGCGATGTAAGAATTTGATTATGCTTTTAGCAAGACAATTAGTTGGTCACTGCTTGGGATGAATGTTTGTATCAAGCTACTTTTTTACTGCGGTTTGACAGTAAATGTTTTTCTTAAATTGTTTTAAATGTATTGAGGTTTCACACAAAGGTATAATAAATGCAATTAATCATACATTGTATTTCAGAATATGAACTAACAATATTGCATGTGCAACAAAAACACTTAAATTTACATTGTAAAATGTAAAACAAGAAAGATTTCAAGAACACAGAAATAAGTATATAACACATTGTAATATAGTTTAAAAAATATCAAAAAGATTTGATATAACTGGACTAAAAATCACAAATTGCCAGAAGTATTGGGACACCTCTCCAAATCTTTGAATTCAGGTGTTCCAATCACTTCCATGGCCACAGTTATATAAAATCAAGCACCTAGGCATGCAGACGCTTCTACAAACATTTGTGAAAGAATGGGTCGCTCTCAGGAGCCTCAGTGAATTCAAACGTGGTACAGTGATAGGTTGCCATCTGTGCAATAAGTCCATTCGTGAAATTTCTTCATTACTAAATATTCCACGGTCAACTGTTAGTGGTATTATAACAAAGCGGAAGCAATTGGGAACAACAGCAACCCAGCCATGAAGTGGTAGACCACGTAAAATCACAGATTGGGGTCAGCGCATGCTGAGGCGACAGTGCGCAGAAGTCGCCAACTTTCTGCAGAGTCAACTACAGATCTCCAAACTTTACGTGGTCATTAGATTAGCTGAAGATCAGTGCATAGAGAGCTTCATGGAATGGGTTTCCATGGCCGAGCATTCAAGCCTTACATCACCAAATGTAATGTAAAGCGTTGGATGCTGTGGAGAAAGGACGCTGCCACTAGACCCTAGAGCAGTGGAGACGTGTTCTCTGGAGTGACGAATCACGCTTCTCTGTCTATCAATCCGGTGGACAGGTCTGGGTTTGGCGGTTGCCAGGAGAACGGTACTTGTCTGACTGCATTGTGCCAAGTGTTAAGTTTGGTGGAGGGGGGATTATGGTGTAGGGTTGTTTTTCAGGGGTTGGGCTTGGCCCCTCAGTTCCCCAGCATTTTGGACAATTTCATGCTCCTAGCTTTGTGGGAACAGTTTGGGGATGACCCCTTCCTGTTCCAGCATGACTGCACACCAGTGCACAAAGCAAGCTCCATAAAGACATGGATGAGCAAGTTTGGTGTGGAGGAACTTGACTGGCCTGACCTCAACCCGATAGAACACCTTTAGGGTGAATTAGAGTAGAGACTGCGAGCCAGACCTTCTCGTCCAACATCAGTGCCTGACCTCACAAAGGCGCTTCTAGAAGAATGGTCAAAAATTCGCATAAACGCACTCCTAAAACTTGTGGAAAGCCTTCCCAGAAGAGTTGAAAATGTTAAAGCTACAAAGGGGGCCAACTCCATATTAAACCCTACGGATTAGGAATGGGATGTCATTAAAGTTCATGTGCATGTAAAGGCAGACGTCCCAAAACTTTTGGCAATATATTGTGGTGAGCAGGACGAGACCGAGGGCCGTGGGAGAACAGCGCGAGTGACACCTGCGTGACGCACCATTCTCGTATCTCTCACGGAGGAGCGGAACCATAAAAGGAGGAGCGACGATGGTGAAGGACAAGAGAGGCCAGGCCTGGATTTATATTGTGTTTTGTTAAATGTGACAGCAGTCATCCGTGAGGGGCTGATGTCTTTACTTTCATTTTGTATTTGTTTATTTTACGTTTATTAAAGTCTTAGAATGTTCGCCGGTTCCCGCCTCCTTCTTCCCATAACATCTAACTTTGCTACATATATACAGTATATATACACTTGTACGTAAAGTCAACATTTGTCATGTAAAATATCAACATATAGACAGCTTCTAAAATGTAAACTCTTTTATCTATGTACAAATCTTTACAAATACGCAAATTATGTAGATGTGTTTTAATTTAATATAGGCCTACAACGTAAATACGAATTCCAGAAAGATTAACTTAAAGGGTAAGTTCGGCGTTTTACAATTAAAGCCCTGTTTTAAGATCGTTTTTGATGAAATCGAACGGTTAAGATTAAAATTTGGACAATTGCTACTGTCCCGAGAATTTTAGGTTTTTGTGTTAGCACCCCCCCCCCCCACCTATACAATGGTTTCATAGGTGCATTGGAACAATCATTCATATAAATGCATTAAACTTTAGTTTATAAAGACGTGAAACTCACCGAGTGGTCTGGGGTGTTCACTGATATGCTCACGCAAAAATCGCTGCAAAAGATGAATTCCAACAGGTGTTTTACCATTCGTTGTAAAACTGTGGACCTATTTTTCCAAACGCCTCACAACTTGACATTCTTCCAAAAACTACGATAAAACCTGTTGGAAAGCATCTTTTGCAGCGATTTTTGCGGGACAGCAGCATGTGTCCAAATTTTAATCTTAACCGTTCGATTTAATCAGAAACGATCTTAAAACAGGGCTTTACTTGTAAAACGCCGAACTTACCCTTTAAACAGAATTTTACTTATTTTACGTTTTTATGTAAAAATACGTAACAATTCATATGTTTATATATAATGTACTGTATCAATCCAAACGTACAAAATTAATCAATGTCAATACAAACATAAAAAAATTGCTACAATATGTTACATTTGAATACCAATACACTAGGTTCACATTAAAATATGATTATACAGGAGATCATTATGATGTAAATCTAAGCCACGACATGTTTACTTGTTCCAGTGAATGCTCTATCTGTATCTGAAGATCACAACAGGCCACACACATTTGTGAGATAGTATATTAAATGTAATTTGAATTTAAATAAGCTTCATCCTGAATAGCTGAATTAAAAGAAAGCATTACTCAAGTGTTTACTGTTCAGTACACCAGGGTGCCCTTAATGTGTCTTGCTCTGAGTTTAAATCAACTGCACAGCCATTTATGGCCCTGTGGGAGTCGGGTTATGTGTTTGTATTGTGATTACAGTTACATAACCTTTCCCAAATGGGCTACTGTTTAATCACAGAGAAAGTTAATAGACTTTATAAAAGTTTCCTGATTCTAAGATTTTTCAGATCCAAAAAATGGAATGAAATGTCATTTCAGATGATACTGTGTGCACAAGAAATGTGTGTATGTGTATATATACATGTCCTTCTAAAAAAATTAGCATATTGTGATAAAGTTCATTATTTTCCATAATGTAATGATAAAAATTAAACTTTCATATATTTTAGATTCATTGCACACCAACTGAAATATTTCAGATCTTTTATTGTTTTAATACTGATGATTTTGGCATACAGCTCATGAAAACCCAAAATTCCTATCTCAAAAAATTAGCATATCATGAAAAGGTTCTCTAAACGAGCTATTAACCTAATCATCTGAATCAACTAATTAACTCTAAACACCTGAATCAGAATCAGAATCAGAAAGAGCTTTATTGCCAAGTGTGCTTGCACACACAAGGAATTTGTTTTGGTACTGAGGCTTCCAGTGGACATATACAAATACAACATGAAACATAATACTACAAATTATAAGAATTATAATTATATAGATATATGAGAATAAAACTATTATATGAGAATAAAACTAAAACCTGCAAAAGATTCCTGAGGCTTTTAAAAACTCCCAGCCTGTTTCATTACTCAAAACCGCAATCATGGGTAAGACTGCCGACCTGACTGCTGTCCAGAAGGCCATCATTGACACCCTCAAGCAAGAGGGTAAGACAGAAAGAAATTTCTGAACAAATAGGCTGTTCCCAGAGTGGCAAAAAAACGCTGCACAACGAGAAGAGGTGACCATACCCTGAGGAAGATTGTGGAAAAGGACCGATTCCAGACCTTGGGGGACCTGCGGAAGCAGTGGACTGAGTCTGGAGTAGAAACATCCAGAGCCACCGTGCACAGGCGTGTGCAGGAAATGGGCTACAGATGCCGCATTCCCCAGGTCAAGCCACTTTTGAAACAGAAACAGCGGCAGAAGGGCCTGACCTGGGCTACAGAGAAGCAGCACTGGACTGTTGCTCAGTGGTCCAAAGTACTTTTTTCGGATGAAAGCAAATTTTGCATGTCATTCGGAAATCAAGGTGCCAGAGTCTGGAGGAAGACTGGGGAGAAGTAAATGCCATAATGCCTGAAGTCCAGTGCTGCTTCTCTGTAGCCCAGGTCAGGGGCTTCTGCCGCTGTTTCTGGTTCAAAAGTGGCTTGACCTGGGGAATGCGGCTCCTGTAGCCCATTTCCTGCACACGCCTGTGCAGTATATATACATACACACATTATATATATATATATATATATATATATATATATATATATATAAGTTATTCATTTTTTAACTCTTTTAGTATTTGCCAACAATTGTCTCATTTATGTCTCTTAAGAATAAAACTAAACTTTCCATAGGAATGAAAGAGCAACATCTGAACATTTTCCTTATTTTGGATCATATATTCTGAATTCCATTTTCGATCTGTCGATGGCAGACATTCTTGTCTAAATGACAAAAATCAAGCAACATACATCCAATTTCCCTTATAAAGAAGCTGAATAGATGTCCTCAGACTTGTGCCAATATTGATTTGCCTCATGTGAAAAGCAACTGATTCGTTGCCCTTTTGAACATGCACACAAAGTCTTTTCATAGAAAGGAAATGGAAAATGATTAACTTTAATGATGGCCATTGAGTAAGAGAAGGTGACAAAATGTTGCTTTCTCACAAATTATTACCTTTTTAATGCCCGTCATCGCTAATCTTCCGAATTTCTGTCTCCATTAGCAAGCGCATCAATGCAAAGTCTCCCACCTCCTTTCCTCTTTTAATCATCCCTTGCCTGTATTTTCTGTGCTTATTAGCCACTACGACAAGCTCAGCCGGTGAAACCGATGTTAATGGGCTTCGTGTTCAACACTCTTCCGCTTCAGCGAGGACCCCTGGGTTACTTCGCCCAGTTGGCACCAAAATAAAAAAAAAACCTTCTGAATGCTTGTTTCTTTGTAACTCTTGTGTAGAAGTGCCAGAAGCATTGTTATTTTCATGCAATCTGTGAAAAGAAGATCTCTTCTTTTTTTTTTTTAAAGGAAGGATATTTCAGGCAATGACAGAAATCACATTTTCCCAACCACCGGTGCAAAAAATTATGTTTTTTTAGTCTTTTTTTATTATCTTGTCTAGCATATAATTAACGGCCTCAGGCATAATTCATACGGTTACAAGACTTGCCGCCAAACCATAGTTTCATATCTCATCACTGTATCCAGTGAGGCATAACGTGCAGATGATGGCTTCACTACAGACACTAAACACTTTTATCTTATCTTATCTTATGGTTTCATTTCTGCAGGTGTGATTTTTTTATCTGCTGCTTGATTTTTATTTGTAGATGCATCATTCTCCCTGAGAAATGTTATTGCTCAGAGATTGCACTTTCTTCTCTGTTATGATTCAAATAAGCCTCAGTAATGGTTCTATCCACCGATTTTCATGCAAATTTGACGAAATCCAACCTGATCTCACAAGAAAACGTAACTATGTTATGGGGTAGCAATTCGTATGAATTAGTAGGATAAAAATGTAGGATTATTGGATTATTGGAAAAAAACGTAAGTTAGCTCCAGCCCTAAACATACCCATCACTGGGGTGTAAGCAGATAGTATGAAAACATATGAATGAGATTATATGAATTCATAATAGCCACCAATCAGAAAAACGTAAAATAGTTACAAATTGCCATGCGATTGTGTTAGGATATCACATAAAAAAAGCAATGTGCATCAATTCTTAAAATGTGCATAAAAAAACATATGCACTCAATTGAGGTGGATAATTTTTTATCCGATGAGAAGACAAGCACATAAACTACAATGGAACTACTTTGTGTCGACAAAGCATGTGATTGGGTAACTGGACTAACCAATGGACCAACCGCATCGCAAAGCATCTCAAAGCATCTCAAATGTTGCTTTGGTCGCACTGAAATACCTGAACCAAAATGGTTTGGTATTGTGACCTCCTAAAACTGTCTCACACGATTGCGTTCCCAAACACCAGGCATCAGAACGCAAGATATCATGGCAGCGTTTATTGCATTCCGGCTGCATGTACTGAGGTGCAAGTCATTAATGATGTAGGAAAAAAAGAGCCACAGTTTCTTCACTGATTGCAGCAACTTCCATTTTTATTTTTATTTTTATTTTGCGCGCCAATTTCCCAGGAAGTGACAATTTTGTTCTCTTGAACACGTGGAATAAAAAAATTGAAATGGATGAAAACGGTGCTTTAATTGCAAATAAATTTGCAACTTTGGATGGAAACAAAGCTAGCGACATTACTTTTGACCAAATTATTGAAAAATTAAAGGTGCTCTATGTCGTTTTTTGACTGTGTTCTCTGAAAAAATTATTTGAAAAACAATGTTTCAGCCAGTTATTTTACTTTGAAATGTGCTTTCCGTGTCAATGTCTGTTTTTGTTTTGGTCTGTGTGATTCTCGCCCTCTGCCAATTTACCTAATAGTATTTTGTTACCACAGGTTGCCAGTTGGCGGAAAACACAGCGTATAGCAGCCATGGAAGCCAGCAAACGAACTGCGTCAGAGATCGCAGATTCTTCCGGACCTAAAAAGCCTCCCTATCCATCTAAAGTATCCTCGCCTTCCAATGTTAATTGTGCTCGCTCTTGTTGCATGTTCTCAATCTAGAAACCCATGTGAGTGTTGAGTCTGAGGAAGAGGTGAGAAAACAGCTCTCCACAATATTTTGAATTTGGACTGCAGTACCAATTTCAACCACTAGCTGTTAATATTACATACTGCACCTTAAAAAATTAAGTGAATATGTCAATTATTTAGCCTACCAGTATGTGGCGCAGTCATCCTTCTTTTAAAGGATGTTCACATCAGAATTAAAATTTCATGATAATTTACTCACCCCACATCATCCAAGATGTTCTTGTGTTTCTTTCTTCAGTCGAAAAGAAACTAAGGTTTTTGAAAAAAACATTCCATTCCACTGTTCTTATCTAGCGAAACGATCGGTCATTTTCTAAAAAAAAAAAAATATATATATATATATGTATTTTTTTTTACCACAAATGCTCGTCTTGCAATAGCTCTGTGATGCACCACGCATTACATTATCACTTTGAACATAGTACATAGGCGGAAGTACCGACCAAGTGTTTACAAAGCAAACGTGCAAACTAAGTCAAACACCATTTACAAAAAAAATAAAAGTTAAAACAACAATGTCAGACTATTTTGAAGTTGTAGGACAAAATGAGGTAGGCCCTTTCCTACCTTTTTGAACTGGAACACACGTGACCTTTCAACGTGATTACGTAATGAGTGACGCATTGCAGAGCTAGTGCAAGATGAGCATTTGTGGTTAAAAAGTATAGAAATGTTTATATTTTTTAGAAAATGACCAATCGTTTCGCTAGATAAGACCCTTATTCCTCGGATGCGATCGTGTAGAGTATTTGGACCTTCAAACCGTTGTACCCCATTGAAGTCCACTATAAAAAACCTGGAAAGTTTTCCTCAAAAACTTTAATTACTTTTCGATATGTATAAATCCAAGATGGCCACCAATTTGATGGATGTGTTTCACAGAAACAAAGACACAAAATATGAATCATATAGCCCAGGAAAAATTAACTTAATGAGAAATATTTGAGTTTATACTGAGACCCTTACTTTTGATTTGATTGGCAACTAGCAAAGTTTAAAAACTTTATTGAGATTCTGAAACTCATGGGTTCTCAGAATTAAAATTCTGGAGCACGAGCCTTAAGCATAAGTTAATTTGCGATCCAACTGAGAAATCAGTTCTCATTTGTGATTTTGCTGCGTACAGACTATGAAAACCAGCACCAATTTAGGAAATTCAACCTTTGTTATTTCTGGTTGTTACTCACATACACTTATGTAAAATAATGAAGACCAAACAAACCCAATAACAATATACTAGAAAAAAAGCACTTGAAATAATGAGATCGCACTTATACACACATATATAATGAGTTCTCCATTTCAAAACCTTGAACATGGGGTTTCCAAGTGCTCGGTTGATATTTGCACCTGCTAATTATACAGCAAGGGGCCATGCAGAGAGCGATGATTAAAAAAAATGAAGCTTTGCACACACCACAGCTTTGTTTTTCGCTTTTTGTTGTGGTGTGATCTGGAACATCAGAGATTCTGATCTACATCGGGTGGGTGTTGTAATGGATGGAATATATGGGATTTGAAAAAGAATGTGATGATAATTGACAGTAATGAGCTGAACGGGCCCAGTGGCATGGAAATCAACGTACTGTAAGTCTTCAGGGAGCGACTTCCTTGTTTTCTGTTCTTTGATGATGATGTTCTCAGGATCTATGCTAAACAGAGGTTGCAAATGCATATTTACTGAATGTAAAGGGCTGGTTCACGCAAGAATGAAAATTCTGTCGTCAGTTACATTAAGAGTAAATCATTTTTTTTGTGTGTGGATTATAAAGGGTTTGGGCTGCTCAATCTTTTCTAGAACTGGGTAAAAATATGTTCCCTTCCGAGTAATCGCGAACTTCACTGGTTTTCAGGGGCGACATGCATGTGAATTTAAAATAAATTATTTTACCCAAGTTTACACTGTGCTGTTTGAATTATGAATTTCTGACAGAAAACATCTTGCAGACTTCTGCCACGTAAGAAAAAAATATATCATGCTTTGGTGACTCATAATTATGACATATTAAGTCAAACATACTAAGTCACAATTATGAGATGAAGTCAAAATTATGAAATAAGTCATAAATATGACATAGAAAAGTGAAATTATGACACTGTCAAAATTGACTTAAGACATTAAAAAGTCATGACATAAAGTCGAAATTAAGACATGCCTTTTGAAATTAAGACAATTAGTCAATTATGACTTGCTATGCAATAAAAATGTATGTCAGAATTTGTACTTTTTGTCATGAAATGTCAACTTATCATTTTTACTTTTATATAGTATATCATAATTTTGACTTTTCATCCCATAAATAGGATTTAGCTTGTCATAAATTCGACTTTTTATCTCATGATTATGACAGTATATCATAAGTTTGACTTTTCATCTCATAAATAGGATTTAACTTGTCATAATTCGGAATTATGACTTACTGTAGTATGTCATAATATTGACTTCAGCTTGTCATAATTTCGACTTTTCAATTTATAAATAAGTCTTGGCTTATCAAAATTATGACTTAGCTTGTGACTTATAGGCTATCATAATTTCGACTTTTCTTCACATAAATATGGCGTCTCATAATTTTGACTTTTATCTCATAATCAACACCTCCACAATGTATGTTATCTGGGATGGCAAGAATATGTGTAGCCTTCTAGTGAGTTGTCCCTGCGGTTTGTAGCCTACACGTTAACATACAGCGCAATAACAAACAAATGACTAAACTGGTTATTTTTAGTGAATTCAAATATAGTGCTACCAGTGATGAGTGAATCAAAAATGTACACCCTTTACACAGGTTCATTTTAGAGGATCAAAAACATAGGCTACAGCTCACTACCGATTCACAACAAATGCTGGTGAACCAAATCACTCCAATGGCTCACACACTCATGAAAGTTAGAATCAGTCAGATGGATCTTCCAAATTGATTCGTTAGAGCGGTTATTTGTTCATTTTATTAATTCCCCTGTTGTTTTCCACAGAAGTCAGTCAGTCATGCAGGTTTGGAATGACATGAGGTGAATAAAGACAGAATTTAAATGTTTGGGTAAACTTTACATTTAATTTCTCATTGTATATTTGTGTATATCCACCAAAATGGCCTTCTGGCTGTCTTATTACAATTTTCTTGCTCCAAATGTCCCTGACCGTTCATTCTGACACCCTCATTAGATGCCATTCACACCTGCTACCCACAATGCAATTTTAGGGAACAAGATTTGGCTCACTGTTTTCCCAAAACGTCCCTATCATTCAGGTATGATAAAAGATTGTGTAGTTAGCGAACTATCACATATTCAGATAGACAATACTCAATCATACCGTATTGATGTTCTCCCACGATACTCCATTTGTTATGCTGCTATGCAATGTGGGCGATTGATTCTCTCTGTCTTGTCTTACTGAAGGAAAAACTGATATGAGATTGTGTGACTATGCTTGACTAAAGAGATCCGATCCAAGAATGAGAAGTTGAGAAAGAAGAAAACAAAAGTTCCAGAAAAGAGAAGGGAGAGGTGTACTAAAACTACCCATAAGCCCGCAGGTTTTCTATTAACTGGAAACAGACTGGCAGTAGACTTCATCATTTCTGAAGAACTTACAAAAGAAACCCATGTTCTTTGCAGTCCAATTTCCCCTTAACGGTAAGTGGAAATTCAAGAGAAAATCAGTAGTACTGCACATTTTTTGTTCTTGTTGAAGGCTTATTTGTCAGAAAAGACCGATTGAATACCCATTAGCCCTCCATTTTTCTTTTAACTCTGGTCTGACTGTATAGTACATGGGTCACCAATCTTGGTCCTGGAGGGCCGCTGTCCTGCAGAGTTTAGCTCCAACCCTAATTAAACACACCTGAACCAGCTAATCAAGGTCTCACTAGGCATAATAGAAAGGCAGGTGTGTTGGACCTGGTTGGAGCTAAACTCTGCAGGACATCGGCCCTCTAGGACCGAGATTGGTGATCCCTGGTATAGTACATCATTATCAGAAGAAAACTTTCTGAGTTAAGAAACAGTTAGGCCAGAATCACTAGTCGACACGTAGCACATGATCTCGTTGTGCATAAGATTTAAAATTTTGACCATTGCTCTCGTCTCGAACGTTTTAACTGCAAAAACGAGTTCTGTGTGAACCGGCCCTTATATGTGTCTTGCAGTTTTTCTTCCGATCGATATTTTCATTTCTTTTGCTTGCACTCAAAACTCATAAGCGTTTAATCATCTACAAAATGTTTATGCTAAAAAAGCCAAAGTTATACAAGTCGCCACTGACTAGTTGGTTGCGTAGTTATGTTGAAAAAAACGTATGATAGTGATACAAGCAGACAGATGAGCACGCTTATTTATACAGTAGTGATTTACAAAAAATATAGATCTGTGAAATATAACATGTAAAATATTTAATTCATGAGGTCATATCATCGAAACAGTGTGTATTTTGGTCCTATGCAGTGTCTTGCTGAATGATATGCAGATATCATTTTAAAGGGTTAGTTCACCCAGAAATGAAAATTCTGTCATCATTTACTCACCCTTATGTTGTTCCAAACCTGTATGAGTTCCTTTCTTCTGTTGAACTAAAAAGAAGATACTTTGAGGAATGTTGGTAGCTACTTGGTAACCAGACAGTTGCCATTGACTTCCATAGTAGGATAAACAATATTGAAGTCAGTGGCAACAGTCAACTGTCTGGTTACCAACATTCTTCAAAATATTTTCTTTTGTGTTCAACAGAAGAAAGAAACTCATACAGGTTTGAAACAACATAAGGGTGAGTAAATGATAACAGAATTTTCATTTTTGGGTGAACTATCCCTTCCCTGATAGCACACGTACATCACGGATCGTCTATTTGATGTGCGTGTTTACATCTGGAAGACTTATTTTTTACAGTGTTTGCTCATCTGCAATACGTCTATAGGACGTCTATAGGCTTTCCAGGTTAAGTGATCTTTAACAGACATCTTGCAGACGTACGTGTGCTAAGAACATTCTCGCAGTGTTTGTTGTTGTCGATTACCACAGAACGCAATTTTGATTTGTCGACTTGAACCAGCTGTAAGTTTAACTTGTTACGTTACTCCACAATTTAACTTGAATGAACTTTGCAGAATTTTTTTTATCTTCTCATGATGGTTTGTACGACGCCGAGAAACTAAAAAGATTTGCAGCCTTAAGTGATGTTGTTTTTTATAAGGCAAATGTAAAATTTATGAGCCAGAAATTTCGGAACAGAACACTGTCTATTTTTGATGTCTGAAAGCTGGTTCAATTGATGAAACCATTTGAAGATTAAATGTAAAAATTCTTCCATCAGTAATGAGTTCTTAGGAAGAAATAGTATGCAGAAAAGAAGACGTTAAAATGATATATGAGTGAGCCGAATTTAAATATCTTTTTATGATGCAAGGCTACACAGGAACGTTGACCATGAAATGCCTTTATTCCTCTTGTCACAATGACTCTGGCACTTCAGCACAATAACAACAGCAAATCACTACTATTCGGTGCTCTAAATCCATTCAGAAAGTGCTGCAAATGGTTTTTGATGTCACAGGGGCATTGCAATTATTAAATGTTCCTCTTGTAAATTATTAGCACTTCCTTCCGTTCACGTATTGTGTTTGGGTGAATTGTGCGGTATTGATGTTCTAATAATTATGAAAATTAGCAGGCATAGCCTATGTGTTGACACACGTTTCATATCCGGTGACTGATTCCTCTCATATAAAGGTAAAGAATAAAGATTTCTGTAGTTAAAGGATCTGTTTTTCTTGAACTTGTGGTGTACACTTTCTGTGAACAGTGTTCCTTAGTAAATAGCACCACTATGTGGCTGAAAAGGCATAACATAAAAAAAGGAAATAATATAATGATAAAGAGTAAAGAATAATAAAGCATAAATTAAAAGCTATTTATACTATTTTATTTGTACATTTATTTATTATTATCAGTTACTATTAAATAGCAAATGTTAAATTAATGTATATATGTGTAATTAGTTTCTCAAAGAAAACAAATTGTCTCGGTTACCCTTGTTCCCTGAAGGAGGGAACGGAGACGTAGTCGACTGATTGGGATCACGCTTAGGGAGCCTGTCATCTTCGAGTACTGTTACAATGCACATTGGCCACAAGAACACACATATGGACTGGGTGGATGACCGGGCAGTACAACATATGGAATGTCACTGGGGTGGCTCCAGCCAATGACAGGGGGAGACTCAACCGGACAGTGACGGCAGAGCAGGTTCTGCCAAGGGAAGCCGCAGGGAGCCGTACCGTGGAAGAATACACATATGGGATCGCCGTAGGGATCACAACATATGGACCCAGCCTAACACAGGTTCCACCAGTGCATACGAGTGAAAGGCCTGGCTTCGGACGTTCCGCCACGTCCGTTGCTGAAGGGTATGGAGGAACTCGACAGGGTTCGGCTAATAAGGGGAACTCACTGGAGCAAGAATTGCGCACCTATCCAGTCCATAGGAGGGGAATGGCGCGGCAAGACGACACTTCGAACCGGGCTTACAGTGAAACTGGCTTCATGTGAAGGGAGCCCAGGGGAAGCAGCGGTTCGACACATAGGCTAGTTCTCTAGTGAACGTGATAGTTGTCCAGTCCCCAACTCTATTTATCATCTGTTCAACGAGGCACTCAGTGTCAACGCCTAGGAGGGAGCAATACACTCACTTTGGAGTGGGCACGTGCACCTTGGGAAATCACCAAGATGAGGGTAACCACATGTAGTGGGCCAACACCTGCTTGGAAACAGCCTTCCCTTCTGCTGGTCTCTGTAACAGACAAGAGCTGGTCTGAGGTCCAGGCTTTGCATTCTGAGCACGTATAACCGCAATGGAGCGGACGGACAGAGAAAAGCCAGGGCTGGGTCTGCCTCCTACGGGCACTGGATTTTTAACTCACTGCCTGCAGGGCTCACACAGAGAGAAGACTCAATTCAACGAATAGGTTCCACTTCTAAGGGGGAGCAAGTCTCATTTTTTGAGAGGGTGCTCTCACAGAAGTGATGGTCTCTACGGCATAAATATCTTGCGGTAGTAACCAGAACCTCCGTGTACCATTCTTTTTAGAACCAGACCTGGAACTCTCCAAGGACAAAACGCGGGTGCCATCATGCCCCATCCTTGATAATGTACTCATAGGAAGGAGACAGGTAGGGGCAACTAGCAAGACCTGCTCCCTCCCTTCTTTGACTTTATTCTACTTTATTATGACTTTATTCCCCTCTGTCTGTTGTGTTATATTATACTGCCTTGTAAAGCACATTGGACAGCCTGTCTGTATAAATGGTGCTATATAAATAAATTTTGACTTGACTTGACTTGACTTTAGCACAGTTGTGTGCAAGAAGGCTCACTGGGGAACGCATTTCTGCGAGGGCCCCAGGGCCAGCTGTGACCAGAGTCTTTCTGTCAAGGGGTGTCCAATCAGACTCCACTCTCTCTGGGCCAGAGGCTGTCGTAAAGGCTCGTCAGCGGCACGATTGAGCAGGCCAGAAGTAATAAGTGGAGTGAAGCGACCTCAGAAGCTTCTGACTCCATGGAGGAGGTGGCGGGCGAGTTGCAACATGTGAGGGGAGTGTAGCTCAACGGTCGCTATGTTGTCTTTTCAGACCAGTACATAATAATAATAATAATAGATTTTATTTATAACGCACTTTTCATTCCAAAGAATCTCAAAGTGCTACAAAAGAGCCTACAATACAATAGCTACAGAATATTAAGAACAATAAAATCAGCACATAAAAGCCTTTCTAAATAAAAAAGTCTTCAGTTCTGCCTTGAAGGTGTCCATGCTCTGTACTTCTCTCAGATCACTCGGAAGGTGGTTCCAAAGCCGAGGTGCAGCTGAGCAGAAAGCTCGGTCCCCCATAGTGCGAAGTCTTGTGGTCGGGACCTGAAGAAGTAGGTGACCTGATGATCTGAGAGTGCGGGAGGAGGATTTCAAGGTGATGAGTTCTTGTAGATAAGGTGGTGCATGACCAGTGATACATTTGTGTGTGAATAGCAGAATTTTGAAATCAATCCGTGATGAAACAGGGAGCCAGTGGAGTGAATGTAGGATGGGAGTTATGTGATCATATTTTCGGACTCTCATGAGGACTCTGGCAGCGCTATTTTGGATGTATTGTAGCTTCTGCATGTTTCTGGCAGAAATCCCAATGAAGAGTCCGTTACAATAATCCAACCTGGTGGAAATAAAAGCATGAACAAGTTTCTCTGAGTCCGAAAGAGTTAAAAGAGGACGTAGTTTGGAGATATTTCGAAGATGGTTGAAGGAGGTTTTGCAGATATATTTAATGTGTTCATTGAAGGTCAGCTGCGGGTCAAACCTAACCCCTAGGTTTGTAACTGAGGAAGAGAAAGTGATGACTTGGTCGTCCAGGATGAATTGAGATACGGGAGAGGAGTGGATCTGTTGTGGGGTTCCAACAAGTAGTGCCTCATTTTTACCGGAATTTAGCTGGAGGAAGTTGCTAACCAACCATTCCTTTATCTCCAGTAGACATGTGTTGAGTCGCGACAAGATTGCGGAGGAGCTTGGAGCAGTTTTAATATAAAGTTGCAAATCATCCGCATAACAGTGGAAAGATAGTCCATGTCTGCTGATGACAGAACCGAGGGGAAGCAGGTATAGAATAAATAGAATAGGGCCGAGAACCGACCTCTGCGGAACACCACACGTAACAGGGAGCAGCCTGGAATCATATTCTCCTAAAATGACTCGGTCAGTCCTGCCAGAGAGGTAGGACTGAAACCACTGCAGTGCTGTTCCCGATAGTCCAACTGTATTGTGAAGGCGGTCCCGAAGGATGGTATGGTCGACCGTGTCGAATGCCGCTGTTAGGTCGAGTAGAATGAGCAATGATGGTGATCCTGAATCAGCTACCATGAGAAGGTCATTTGTCACCCTTAGCAGAGCTGTTTCGGTGCTGTGGGCCGAACGAAAGCCTGATTGAAAAACCTCATATAAGTTATTGTGTTCTAGATGGTTGTGAAGCTGAATGGCGACTTCCTTCTCTAGAACCTTTGATAGAAAGGTGAGGTTGGAGATTGGTCTGTAGTTTCCCAGGACCTCTGGGTCTAGAGTAGAGGTCTGCGCGGGACACAATTTTCAGACCCGCTCCCGCAGTGTTCAGTCCCGCTCCCGCCCGCTCCCGCAAAGATTTGTCATTTTTAGTACCGCTCCCGCCCGCATCTGTGATATAATGTCCCGCTCCCGCCCGCACTTTCTGTCTGACGAAAGGTCTTGGGGAAAAAAATGCGTGCACACAAAATTCCTTACCAATACTTGGTAACATATTTATTGGTCCCATATTACGAACAGCATAATATTCACAACTGTACTTTATCTGAAGCACTAGAGGCGCTCTGTTCCTCGTCCATGCTGTCTATTTTGAACTTGAACTAGCTTTCGAATTCGAACTCGGAGCAGCGGGAAAGGAATTGTCTCTAAACAAGTGTGCGTGAGATTAGGCCCCGCCCTACCCGACAACATTCACAAGTTTAGGCTGCTTAAAACGTTTTTATTGCTGCCAATCAGAATCTCCCTCACAACTACAAATTATGTACGCTACTTAAATCATTTATATATTTTACTTTACACTCATATTTAATTTGCGGGAGTGCAGCGTATCATCCCTCCCGCCCGCACCCGCAAGTGCACCTCATCATCCCGCCCGCTCCCGCAATGACCTTTAAAAATGTGTCCCGCGCCGCACTGTTTTGCGTCGGGACCCGCGGGAGTGCAGACCTCTAGTCTAGAGTTGGTTTCTTAAGTTTCGGACAAATGACAGCAGCTTTAAGGGCAGGAGGGACAACGGCTGTTTTTAGTGAGAGATTAATAAACTCAGTGATGATTGGGCTGACACTGGAGATGAGCGACTTGAGCAAAACAGTCGGGATGGGATCCAGGATGCAGGCGGACGGCTTCATTTTATTGATGATTTCCTCAACATGGCTCTGCTGAACCTCGGCAAAGTACGGAAGGATCGTCAATCCACCGGACAGGGGGTTGGAGGACGATGGAGACAGTGATGGAGAGCCAGATATAGATTTAGAAGTGCGGATGTTATTGACTTTAGATCTAAAAAAGTCCATGAAGCTGTTGCATCGCTCCACTGTGGCTTCAGTGGATATAGATGATTTCGGCTTCAGGAGATTGTTTACTGTAGAAAAAAGCTGTTTAGAGTTTCCAGTGTTCTTATTGATGAGGTTGGAATAAAATTTTGCGCGTGCACGCTTCAAGGACTTAAGATAAGCCTTTTGATGGTCACGGAAAGCAAGATTGTGAACAGTTAGACCAGTCTGTTTACAGCGTCGTTCCAGGATACGGCCATCAGTTTTCATTTGCCGCAGTTCCTGCATGAACCAGGGTGCAGAGCGTTCGAAGTTGACTTCCCGTGTCCTGACAGGGGCATGGCGGTCACAAACACTGCTCAATGATGTATTGTAGTGATCCACTAGTCCGTCCACTGTTGTAGAGACTGGGCAGTTTATATTGGACTGAAGGTCTGCGGTGAAAGAATTTGGGTTTATTTGCTTCCAGTTCCTGAAAGATATTTGGCGTTTGGTCTAATGATGGGCAGTGAGAATGTAAGGGCCATAGAGACCAACTTGTGATCAGACACGCCCAAATCTTTCACCTCCAGGTTGTTTATGGGGGCCGCGTCAGTAATGACAAGATCTAAGGTGTGACCCTTGGTGTGCGTAGGAGCCTTCACATGTTGGTGGAGACCAAGACAATCGATCAGACTCAGGAACTCTGTTGCAAGATGACAGGAGGGTTTGTCAATATGGATATTAAAATCACCAAGAATAACAATCCTGGTTGACATAGAACAAAGTGATGTAAGTAGATCATGTATTTCAGGGAGAAATGAGGAGTGTGGTTTGGGGGGACGGTATATGAGAAGCACTGTCATGGAGTATGGAGGTTTACATTTGAAGGCTAAACATTCCATTGAGGTAAGATCAGGCAGTGGCAAGGGAGAGAGTTTCAGTTCGTCCCGATAGATTACGGCCAAACCACCCCCACGTCCAGAGCTGCTTGATTTTTCCATATAGACATAACCCTGAGGGCAAGCTTCATTGAGTACTGAGTGGTCGCCTATTTTGTGCCAAGTTTCCACTAGGCACATGAAGTCTAATCCTCTATCCAGAATGTGGTCATGGATAAGCAGGGATTTATTGGTAAGGGATTGTGTATTGAATAATTCCATGGTGGCAGGAGACAGAGCTGATGGTGAACATCTCTGTAAGCTCCGCAGTACACTGTGGTCCACTCCATGTTTTATATATATCCCACCGCTAGAGGTTCTCAGGAGCGGTGAAGGGTTCCTACATACTCCAAGCGCGGCAGTGATCTGATGACGCCGTTGTAGTGCGACACGCGTAGCTGAAGACCAGATGGAGGGGATCGTCGATGCACCATGCAGGAGATAAACAAAGTCTTTCCGAGCACTTCTATGGCAGTACCGGGGTCGGTACAAAGTCCAAGCTGTCTTATGGCTGTGATGCAAGGTGGAGCAGTGTTGCAGTTAAGACTCAGCAGTTGAGAAATGGAATATTTCAGCATCATGCTGGACACTGGTGGTGTTCGCACAGAGTGTTTACACCAAAGAGCGGCAGCAGGTACGTTGCTAAAGCACCCAGTCAAAAAGATTGTTGCGGTACAGAGAGGTAGGAAACTTGCAAGGGGCATAAAAAAGACCTATAAAAAAAAACAACAAACAAAAACCACTTTCTTAAAATACGCTAAATTAAAATCAGAAATGGAGAAGCGGCGAACAGACAGCGCCAGCGTCCTCTCCCGTCCTCGCTCGCTAAGCATGTCTCAAAGCAAGGTGAACTGAAAGCAACTCAAGGCAATGGATGCCAATGCAGTCGGAGGGCCGCCCAGACCTCTGTTACTGTATGCCCTTTGTACGTGGCCACTCAGCCGGTATTGATGGACACTTGTTCTAGGATCCATTGACCCAGAGAATCAAAAGGTCTGTTTCGGACTGAGGGTTTGGCGGCAGGCCAGGGTGTTTTCACACAGAGCGTGCCCCTCTGCCACGGCCACCTCGGGGTTCGGCTGTAACGTCAGTGCTGAAGCGGTCTTCATATGGAGGAAGCCAAGTGACTGTGTCTACCATATAACCCAGGAGCCTCTGAAGAGTTTCAGTGGGACCCTTTCTCATCTATATATCACTAACCATCCACATACTCTTTTTCATAGATGAAGCTAGAAGCTCCATCTCCAAACTAGAAAAGAGATCCTCAGTCCATGGACGAGTTTACTCTTTCCCAGTTGACCTGAGGACCCAACTGGCTATAAGCACTTGAAGGGTAGGACTTTGTACTGATACTTCACACCTTTCAAACGCATGAACACAGGATGGCCTGTGGTGTGGAAGGATAGAGATCTGAAGTACATGTCTCTCAGGTCAAACGCTGCAGACCAATCTTGGGGACGTAGCATTAAGAAATGCATCTCTGTGTAACAAATTAAACGGATGCTTTCGAAAAAAGTTTAATTTCGTCTCAATTAACACAGGACCAAGATGGTCCTGACCCACCTCTCTAGGGTACAATGAAGTAAGGGCTTATAGAAAAAGGCCTTCATATTGGCTGGAGGGAGCAGCTGCATCGCGTCCTTCGCCAGTAGACTGGTATGTGCGCATACAATAAAGGAGCATTGCTCAACACCTAGGTGTGATAAATTTTATTAATTTTAGGATTATATCTGCTCAACACCCAGGTATGATGAATATCAATGAGCTTGGGCGGAAGCCGAGCGAAAAGGAATCGCAAGCCGAGTATGATGGTATAGTTTGGGGCCATCTGGACCTGTTGGGAAGCATTTTTGGCTTCCACGAACCGGGCCAGGGGACCACAGACGTACCCGAGGAGGGCAGCAAGGTGGAGGACAGGGACCCGGTTCGGAAGGCCTGAAGGCGGCCCGAAGCAGGGTCTAAGTGTGGTTACCTGAGTGTGGTGACCAACACTTACCTGTCTCCACGAGGCGGCCAGGGATGCGTGAGAAGGCGGCTGACTGGGTCCTCGAACCGCACCTAGCTGCCGTACTAGCGAACAAGAGAGGGCTGAGGGGTGCAAGGCTTTACAGGGTCGCATACCGCCAGACTTGCCCTCTTTGGGCCCAGGAACAGAGGAATTTGCTCTTCCTTTGAAGTGTGGGTACTGCTCACTCTGCTTTTTTGGGAGCCAGCGGTGGAACAGACAAACACACAAACGAAAACTCCATCCGGCACTCACCCGGGGGGAGGGAGTGGATCGGTGATCAACTCCAAGAGCATCCTCCTCCATCCCTGAGCGGCCCACTCATGAATGCTTTCGCTGTTGCTTGCCACCTGGCTTGGCAGCAGCTGGCTGGTTGTCCCTACTGCGGCCGGCTCCATGCTGAGGCCTGGCTGGAGGCTGCTGCGGAGGCCCAGCGGGAGCGGTGGCAGGGGAACGCAGGTGGCAGGGGAACGGCGCCAACTATGGCGCTCCTGAACCACCAAGGTTGACATCGCCAGACCGATTTAAATGATGTGTGGACAATTGATTGATTTATTAGATTTTTATTATAATGTTTATATTCCACTTTACAAATTCTTACAATATTCCTGATGCAAAAAATCCCTTCTTTTTTTCAGAGCATGTTTTTGGCCTTAATTGGTCTTAATTAACTTCATCTTCATACAAACATGATCACAGAAAACATAATTTATATAATAAATTACTTTAAAAAAAACAATAGCAAAAAAAAAAATCCAGTAATAACTGAACCACAAAATTTGCACCAAGTTTCAAACAAAATTGAAAATGTCAGGAGGACATCCAGTCTTTGAAACAAATAAGATCTGCTTTTGTAAGATTAAAATAACATGTAGGAAAAACAAAGGCAGACGAATCACAAAACAAACTACGTGGACAATGTTCCTTTAATATACTAAACACTGAAGCTGTACTTTTTGAAACATCAAAAAGCAAAACTGGCGTATAGAATAACATACAATACATTCAAAACATCAATGAGAACTTTGAAACGAGCGAAAACGCATTCAAAATAAAGTGACGATGCATTCAAGACAAGCGAAAAAAGAAAAACGCAAGATCAAAGCGGAACGAGTCCCTTGATCTAATGACTTTGTAATGTTCCTTGATGTCACAATGTAGAATGTTACATTGTAACTATGTAACAAAAGCATCAAAGACACAATGTAACACTGTAACGTTTTTGTGCAATTACTGATTGACTCAGTTTTATGGCAACGTAATTGAGATCAGGCATTAAATGTACAAAACTTTTATCGTGATAGTCTTGATCTACAATCAGCTGATGTCTTACAGATCTTGAATTAATAACCTCATAAATCGTCAAAGAGGAGCTGATGTAAGAACATCAATCTGTGAGTTTTTATAAATACGGTCAGCTACGCATCACACATTGGGGGCTTGGTTTAGCGCCAGGTGAACGAATTCCGGTTACCATAGTTATGTATTGTTTCTAAGCGGAAAATGAAGAATAAGCAACTCAATCTCATGGCAATTTGTAACTGTTTTACGTTATTTGCAAATTGGTGGCTAATTCATATTAATTTGTACAATCTCATTTGTACATTTTCGTATGATCTGCTTACGCCCCAGTGGCGGTTACATTTCGGGGTGGGGCTAGGGTGGACCTTCATGCTTCCTTTCTTTCAAAAATTTTTAAGTTTTTGTATGATTTACATTGTACAAATTCATACAAAAGTAAGTTACGTTTTCCCAAGTATTGCTGCGTTCACGCCATGTTGTAATTACCATAATCTGTAATACCGTAATAATTACATGTGACATTATGTTCAGAGCTGTTCACGTCCTCGGAATTATGCATTTCTATGGCAACACTATCAACGCCTAAATGAATCCGCAGTGGTCAGATGGTACAGCCATCACATGGCACAAATAGGAGCTCTTAGAAAATTCACATCTTAGAAGCTGTAATTACGAGCTCTGCGAAGACCTGAATGCTTTTTACAAGATTTAATTAGAACATGGCATGAACGCACCTTATTTTTGTATTTTTTCTGCCATCCAATTGACTAAAATAAACTAAATATAAAATATCCACAGTTACACTGTAAAGACGGGAGTAATATTTTAATGGAAAAAAATGCAACAGAAAAATGTTTATTGGATGACATCATGGTACCTTACCATATATGGTAAAACGTATTTATATTTAATAAGACAATGTGAGCACTTTTATGGTAAAATGTTGTTGAAATAGTTAAAAGTTATATAATTTCATGTTAAATTTTAATATAATTGTGTTATTTTATTGTCATGCGCATAACCCTATTGCTGTTTTTTTGTTTTGTTTTTGAAGTGTTTTTAAAATGTATCTTCATTTTATTCATAAAAATATGGTACCCATGGTAACCAGTATTTGCCCCTCCCCCCATTCTGATTGCATCTATATATGCCCGTTGTGCAACTGTAATTCTGATCAGTACGGACGTCTATTCCAAGAACAGACCGTTTTCAAAGCCATTACGCTGTATTAACAATCACTTAACAATATAGAATTCAGCACAATAAATATAGAAACACAATACAAAACAAGGCCTCAGAAAGTGTGTCTCTGAATTGTTCTCTGAGAAATAACATGAGTGAACAGCGCTAGAATCCTGTCATTTTTCACCTGCTATTAAAATCCCATGAAAACTGCAAGAAATTCCACATTATATTGAATATTGAATCTGTGTTCTCTAGTTCCTGGATATTATCATAGCTTTGTGTGTGTGTGTTTTAACAGTCCGAGTCTTGGAGTCATCATCGCGGCATTGACGCCCAGAGATAGAGGGTGTGCGGTCACAGTAAGACGCAGTGCAGCCTCTGGGAACCTGAAGGTCTGTCTGCCCGCCATTTGGCTTTCCTCTTCTTCTGCAGACCCCGTTCTGGAATCTGCTGACTGTGAACAGAGATCAACTTCAATGCTATTGAGACGAATGGGAATGCTAACACGTAGCTAGCTTTGCAGCATACGGAGGGTCAAACTAGACGTAATCTGTAAACTTGGACGCACCGTATCACTCTGACGAGCTCGTGAAACGCTTTGTCTACATTCATGGGCGGATCTTTTGCACTCGTCTCAATATACGTGATCTGTGATGAAGATATAAAAACACAACAATTACAATAGCAAAAATTATTCATAGTAGATGTGACATGATTAAAAAAAGATTGAATATTATTAGTATAATTATTAGGGCTGGGAATCGATTAAAATAATTAACTAATTAATCGCACAATTTGCTGTGATTAATCGCATTTCCCAAGCTTGTTCTCATAAATATTTAAACGTAGAATCACCTAATTAAATTAAACAACACGGGGAAAAAAGAAAAATGTCCACAAAAATTGGACAGAAAATATCCCTATATTAAAATAATATTAAACATCAATATATCAATATATTATTCTTCATTCAGTTCTATGCAACATATTCAGATTTAACAGATTTATTTTTTGACGTATAGTCCACTATCCATCTGGACAGTCTCTGCTTTGTGATCGGTAACCCCTTGGTGCGACCGCCGAAGCATACAAAGAGCTGTTCTGACTGCCTAAACGGTGCAGAGCGCTCCAGGTAGATTTTTTGAGCTCTGACAGGACAGAGCAAATTAGCCTCCCCTTCGTTCTCCGAGGGTGGAAGTGCTGACAATGTAATGACTGTGCTCTGAAAGGAGTTGAGAGCACCTTGGGTACGTAACCATGCCTTGGCTTGAGTGTGACCCTGGATTCACCTACCCCAAATTCCAAGCAGGAAAGGCTCACAGAGAGCGCCTGTAAATCTCCAACTCGCCTGACTGATGCCAGGGCCAGCAGCAGAGCAGTTTTCAGCGAAAGTGGTTTAAGATCACTCGACTGCAGCGGCTCAAACAGGGGACCCTTCAGGGCCCCAAGGACCGGTGAGAGGTCCCAAGCTGGTATAGAAGGGCCATCCTCCTGGCTCCTTTAACCCTCTGAGGTCAGCGCGATAGTCTTGCTTTTTTTCTTATCAGTGCAAAAGAAACTCAAAATACTCTTTTGATTTTGATCTTACATATTAAGTGTTGTACATCATTAGATCCTGATAAGTGTCTATTTTTTTTGTGGATACTCACAATAAAAATAAAGTGTTGTACTTGTCGCCAAATAAAGAAAAAAAAAACATGATGCGCGTTCTGCCTTCTCTCTGTCAGTTAAGTCCATTCTGAAACGCGTCCGAAAATTAACTCTAATTCCGCGAATACTTGTCATACAGGCACGAGTGTTTTTCCATAATGAAGCTTGAACTCTCTTCTTTTAAATGAATTAATTTATATAAAAAAACAAATATTCTCAGTTTATGTAATCTGTATGAAAAGAGAGGGATCTCAGTGTTTTTCTTTCCAGCTCATTATACCTGATTACGCGTTAATGTGCCACGCCCACGGAGAGCGCGCGGTATTCAAACGCAAATGATCTAAGGCAAGCCATTCAAACATGTCAACGCCCACCAACTGGATTATAAAACACATCATGTTTAGTCAGTATCTTACCACAGCTGTGTACACACCGTATCCCTACGCTATGAGCAATAATACTATCTAATAACCCTGGAAAATGTACCAGAAGTGCTGGTAGTTTCATTTCCAGGAGCAACGGATCCAGCTGATGTAGTAAGTCATTTATTCTTAAGTGCTTTGTTCTAATCGCGATATTGAATAGTGTCTGACTGTAAAGCGCAAAAAGACTGTTTAAATATGAATTGCGTGTCTGTGTGTAGGCTAAATGATGAATGAACGGCACAGGCGCACACGCTTTGTTTACTACAGTTATACAGCGCGTGTCTGTGCCGTTCATTCAGTAAAAATATATATAGATAATTTATTTTGTCCTTGCATTCTTTGGGACCCTGTGACACAGCTGTGTGAAAGGGCTAATTAATATGCAGCTCATTATGAATGTGGCACATTATCTGGCCTTTGTCTTCTCAGGTGTGAACACGCCTCCACGCATATTGCCTTTCCAAACAAAAGGTGTCTTATAAAATTTAAATCAATGTATTGTTTTGTGTAAATGATTAGGCAGGATGATTTTCAGATCATTTTGAAGCAAAAGTTCTAGGCAACAACACCCATTAGTCAAAAGTCTTGTGGACACATATTTAGTATGTGTTTTATGGCCTTATTTCAGACACTTTAAGTTTTAGTTTTTTCAATAACCACGCATAAACATTATTCTCTAAAAAATACAAGCATGTACATACATGTTGCTCACATATTACGGTAGCCCCGTTTGTGCTATATAGAGTGAATTTACACCTTTGCCATTAACATGTTTATAAATAACTGAAAAAAGCACAAATGTCAGAGCATGTCAGAACACCACCAGGACCCCAAAAACCCCTTAGACCTCAGAGGGTTAAGGAAACGAACGACGAGGTCGTTTCTCCCCAGTGACTGGCCAGCAATAAGAGCATGGTAAGCTGCCATGGCTGCCACATACACTTTGAGTGTGGATGGGGAGCAACCCGCATCCAAAAGCTCTTGTAGGAAGGAGAGTACCACTGCCACCTCGCATCACTGGGGCTCGAGGTTCCTAGCTGTGCTCCAGAGGGTGAATTCTGACCACTTCAAAGCATAGAGGCGCCTGGTAGACGGTGCTCTAGCCTCAGTGATGGTATTCAAGACCTTTTCTGGCAGGTCCCAGGAAACCAGTTGAGAGGCCACACATGGAGGTCCCATAAGTCGGGGCGAGGGAGCCAAATCGTCCCGTTTCCTCCTCACTGGCACAGGCCAAGGAACAATGTCCATCATCTGCGCCAGTTCCGGAAACATGGAGTACTGACGATGCCACGGCCATGAGACTGAGAAGCCTCTGAAACCTCCTGAGGGGTGTGCCTACCCTGAAGGAGGCTATAAACTGTTGAATAGAGAGATCGCGCTCTGGTGTGAACCGAGCTCTCATCAGTGTTGAGTCGATAACTGTGCCCAGAAAGGTTACTTTCTGGCTGGGTAACAGTTTGCTCTTGGGAAAATTCATCCTGAGCCCCAGGCCCGTCGAGATAGTTCAGCACTATGTTGCCTCAGGGGAGAAAGCGTTGCGTCCATGCACTTCATAAATGTACGGGGTGCCAGGGACAGACCGAACGGTAGGACCGTGTTTTGATAAACCTGACCCTCGAAGGAAAATCTCAAGAATGGCCAGTGATTGGGCGTTATCTGAATATGAAAGTAAGCGTCTTTCAAATCCACCATAAAAAAAACAATCCCCGGGTGAACCTGCGCGAGAATTTGTTTGGTAGTTATCATTATGAATGGCGGTCTCATGAGGGCTTTGTTCAAATGTCCCAGGTCTAAAATGGGGCGGGTGCCGCCGTCCTTTTTTGGTACAAGGAAGTAGCGAAACCCCGATCGGCTCAGCGCGCGGGGGGGAATAATTCTATCGCCCCTTTCGCTAGCAGATTTTGTACTACGGTGCGAAGCACGTGAGCCACGTCGCTTTTCACAGAAGACTCGATGACCGGCTGAAATCGTGGGGGTCTGCGAGCGAATGGGAGCGAGTAGCCTCACTTTATAATGTTCAAAACCCAGTTCGACACTTCGGGGAAGGCTTGCCAGGCCTCGGCCCTTGTGGCTAGGGTTTGAATGAAAAATGGGGCTGGGCCGCCTAGCAGAGGGGGACCTAATAACCTTGTGTTGTGTTTTGTGCACATATTCTTCATGGGGCTGGCTTGACAGACCTTGGCCCGGTTAGACAGAGATAGAGTTTGTAGGGGCGCGTGCAGCGCAACTGGCCCACTGACTACAATAGGAAAATCCCCAGCCGCCTGAGCTAAACAGGGAGCTGGGAGATTTAGATGAGCTCTTTTTGAGGGCGGTCCGGCCAGAGAGAGACTCAGACCCTCTCTCTCTCCTCCTGTTGCTAGGAGGTCTTCGGAGGCAGACCCGCCGCTTGAAGGGAGGGGTGCTGGAGTGTCTGAGTGAACAGGACCGGCAAAGGAGACTGTGATGGAGAAAACGAGACAAACGGGAACGTGGCCGGCATGGGCTTGCTAATTTCCATGTGCTCGGGCAGCCGCTGTGGCGCTTCTTCTTCAGCGGCTAAAGTAGAGCGGGGAAGGAAGAGCAGGGGGAGCAGTGTTGCCATCTTGAAAGAGAGCTTACCGTCTGCAGCGTCGAGATAGGAAGACTCTCGCAGTGAGAGCAGCCCGCGGCAGAGAGTGCAGCTTCAGCGTGGGTGGCTCCCAGGCACGTGGCGCACTCCGTGTGCCAATCCACCTCGTGCAGAAGGGATCCGTACGAGATGCATGAAGAGTAGGCTTAAAAATTGCTCTTTTAGAATTGAGTGTCGCAGCGGGCAGGCTCTGACGTGCTCTGGTGCCAAGTCACCTGGTTGGTTCGCGCGTCAGAGGCGCTTCGCCATAGGATGTGCAGTTGCCACAGCACAGCCAATTTGCGAGCTAGATGCTCTTCTGTGTTCGCTGTGCAGCTGCACTGTGTGTTAAAATATAGGCTCAATATTTCTCGAGGAAAGGAGTTTCCCCACTGCGTATTACCTACGCAATACGAAGTGACCGTTCTCGAAAGGGAACTCCATCTTTGTGCATCTCCATCATGACAGGGTGACTTGGTTCGGCACTCTCACAATAGCAGCCGCAACAGGAATTCATTAATAATTAGCCCTAGCCCTAATAATTATATTATTGTTTTTATTAAAATACTAGAACATGTCTGATAAGAAAAAATCAACATGAAATCAAAATTCTTAAATGTGGATGGTCTTAATTGTGAACTATTTTTGGTTTGCATTATTGTAAGAAAATAATTTAAAATATTGCATAAAAGATTATTTAATAACAAGTTACTGATTAATAATAATATGAAATATGTGATGAAGATGTAAAAATACAACTATAATAGCAAAGATTTTTATAATTAAATAATATTTTGTATTATTATTAATAATAATTATATTATTGTTGTTTTTAGTATTAAAATATTAGAACATGTTTGATGAGAAATAAATGAATAAAAAATTCAACATGAAAATAAAATGGACTATTTCTTAATAAACATTGATTGTCCTATTGTGAACTATTTACTGGTTTGCAATATTGTAAAACATATTTTTAAATATTGTAAAATATTTTAAATAAAAAGGTTAAATAAGAACATGTTTATTCATAAATAATAATTAATATTAAAACAAAAATATAATAATAATAATGTAAACAAAACAATAATGTAGAAAAATGTCATTGGTCTTATTGTGAAAAATTTAATGATCTGCATTATTGTAAAATATATTTAAAAATATTTTTCAAAACATTAAATAACATTATATAATTACAAAAGGATCAATAATAATAATGAATATTAAAATAATTAAAAAATATATAATATATAATATAATATATAAAAAGAATTAAAAATATAATATAAAAATAATGAAGTAAAATTTGTCATCAAAACATACCAACTTTCTTTTTTACGCTGCTAATGTAATGAAGGCCTTGTGAGTTGGAAAAACATACTAACCAATAATATCATCTCCTAACATGTTTTACTTTTCACAATCCAATCAAATCCTGGTAGATAAAACCATATGATTTTCATATGAATATTCTGGTTCATTCAGAATTATGTCACAGGTTTCACTCACGCTGTGTTTGGAGGCCATCTCTCGTCCCTGCTCACTAGTGATCTTGCGTAAATGCACCAGGTCAACTTTATTTGCCACCAGAACCATTGGAAACGACTCCCTGCGACACAGGCACAATCAAGAGACACAGTCAGGGGCTGTTTAATCAACATAGATTTCAACTAAAAATGGAAAACTTTTTAAGCGTTTTGGCCGTTCATTTATACGACCGGCGTTTTGGGGGCCTGAAAACACAAATGTTTGAAAACGGGTTTTAAAGAAAAAGTTTTTGAAACAATACCGTTATCGTCTTTATGCTGGGAGATAGGGCTGGGCGATATGGCCTAAAAAAAAATCCCAGATTTTTTCACAAAAAATCCGATTTACGATTTAAATCGATTTTTTTCTCTCCCTACTTAAAATCAATCTGCAGATGACAAAGAAATTGTTCAAAACAAGTTTTAACTTTATTTTGTTTTAATATTCCCTTCTGGGATTTGATCTCCATTAAAGTGCAATCAGAAACAACAAACCAAAAAGACAAGAGGACAGGCCCTGTCTTTGAAAACAATGAAAATGTAACATAAAATAAAATGGGTGGATTGGGATTGGGGGGATGTGTAAAAAAAAACAAAAAAACTTGCATCACAATAAGTGTATTGTGATTGTCAAATTATTTGGTAACTAAACATAATTTTATTAAGTTTACTGGTATGCTACTGTTTTTATTATTGCTTAACACAAATTTCACAATTTCAATTCAATTCTTGTGATTTGATTCTGATCTTGATTCAATATAAATTCCTTTGGATAAATAGGTACAGTAGATACGTTAATGTGTTAATTGTTCTCCCAAAAAAAAAAAATCACCTAATGCTGTAAACATACAGAGAGCCCTGTCAGCTGGTATTATTAAAGGTTAAAACTAACTCAAATTAAATATAATGCGTTTTTTATTTTATAATGCGTCTAACTAACATGCGTGCTATGGGTCATTAAAAGCCATCCTGAGGTAAATGTAACGTTACGTAACATATGTTGTTCTCCAGCTGTTTTATGGACATCTTTCCGCGGTTGAAAAACACTGATCGATCGCTTTTATTACATTTCGGTAAGTTGGTAGTAAAGAGTAACAGATGTTCGGTTCACGTGCCGCTTGAACTGAGATCATGTCAGCGTTCTTTCACGTCACATTTACAAGCGCCAAAACTGTGTTTATTGTTTGAATTTTGTAATAAAACTGACAGAATCTGAGAGCTGAGAATCTGTTTCATATCGATAGTAACCTGCTCTGTCTTGTCTGTCGGTGTCAGTGTCCTCTTTGCTTCGCGATTTTTCTCTGCGTCAGAAAATGAATGTGTGGCGTGAGAGTGTGTAAAAAGTGACAGAATTGCGTCTCTCACAGTGAACTCGTGAGAGTTGGCAGCCCTGCAGATTCAGCTTGTAACCTAAATGTTTTGGGCGGGTGTGCTTCTGCTGCCGTGGTCTTGCTCATTTGCCATGTTGTTTGTGTATCTCTATCATGCCAAGCGCTGAGCCCGGTCGGAACTACGGGAGCCAAGATGGGAGCGTCGGCGGTTGTTAAAGAGAAAACCGATTTTCATAAAAAAAAATCGGCGTAAACTACACATTCGAGTTAATCGATAAAATCGATTTATCGCCCAGCCCTACTGGGAGATAATAAAAATATTAATAAAAATATCAATTTGTGAGTGATTTTTTTTTTTTGAGATCGGCACTGGCAACAATACAAATTTACACGTTGTGATTGTAAAATTTGCATGTTATGTGCACGTTCTGTGAATGACCAGTAGCCTATCACATCATTTGTTGTGTTGACCTAATAAAATGAGATTTAAAATGTAACTTCATTGTTATGTGAATCTTAAAAAAATAATTTGACACCTTAAGTGATTTTGTAGTCTGGAGCCCTGCTGAGTAAACAACAAAAAATTAGAATTTATGAAAACGGTGATGTTTTGCGCATGTGTATTATGTATTCAGTCTACAGGCACGCAGTGTTTCTTTACAAAGTGACATCGCCATCTACTGGCCTGGCATGAATAATACAGCGTTTTTAGTCGTTTTCGTGGATCGGTGTGAACTGGTATTGTTTTGACAACGTTTTCATCTGTACGTAAAAAATGGAAAGGAAAAAACGTTTTCATTTTTGTCATGTGAACGTACCATAAATCGCACTGAAGACCAGTCTGCAACTCAAATGTGTGCTGATGTGTGTTGGTACCTGTCCTTCACTCTCAGAATAAGCTGGTGGAAACGGTCCACGTGTTCGAAACTGGCTTTATCAGTGACTGAGAAGACGATAAGAAATCCGTCTCCGGTCCTCATGTACTGCTCCCTCATGGCACTGAACTCCTCCTGCCCGGCCGTGTCCAGAACTACACAAACACACAGATCACAACTGCAGTATCACACAAATACACACTGTTGTTTACTTCATTCAGTTAATTTGTATTTTTTTAAAGACCCCCCGTGGTGAAAAAAGACTCTTAAAAACACGGTTTGAAATCGCCAAAAACAAGCATGAACTGTATATATCAATTGTATATATAACTGTATATGAGTTGCTCAAAGCGTTTCTAAGGATACTGATTTTTAGAAGGGAGACTGAATGGGAACATGGTTTGTGTAACATTAGAAACACATTATTAGCTTTTTGATAACATAGTCAAGCCAAAGGCTAATCATAATAATTATAGTTATGTGTCCGAAGTTGTAAAAATGTTACATAAAACACATTACCATTCTAATACATCAACATGTACATGAGCCTGTATGAGTGAGTGGAGGCTCATTTGCATATTCATAAATACTAAATACTTGTATATTCATGTATACTAAATGAAGCAAGGGTGTAGTTACATTCAAACTATTTTAACACATTAAAACATTTTCTTCACAGGAAAAAAACGTTTAAATATGTAATTTTGGTGATTAAAGATTAGTTTTAAGGGATAAAATTATTGACTACTATTTTATTTGTAAATTAAACCTTTCACTGTTATGTTGATAATTTATAATGAAAAAAGAAAGTATTTAACAATTATGTAATTCTTATCTTAATATTTTATATTGAAAGGTAAAAGTAAAATATTTAACAAATTTATAAATATTTATTAAATTAAGCTTTTTCAAAGTAATGTTTGCTCCTCTTTTGTAATAAAAGCATGTTTTTACTTCATTTAGTTAATTTTTAATTTATTTAATATTTTATTTTTAATTTGAACTTTTCACTCATTATGTTGATGATAACTTGTAATGAAAAGAATAAAAATATTTTACATTAATAAAATTATAGATTTTTTCTTATTTAATAAATTAAAGTCCCCCTGTAGTTTTTTGTAATTTTATCCCTTAAAACTCATCTTTGATCACCAAAATTACATATTAAATGTTTTTTCCGTGAAAATTTTTTTATGGAATGTAACTCTACACCCTTGCCTCATTTAGTATATGCGTTTCTATGAATTACAAATTAGCATCAACACCTCTGATTGGCCATTGTGTTCACGCGCTCAACATATATGTCTCTGATTGGCCATTGTGTTCACGCGCTTAACATATAGGTCTCTGATTGGCCATTGTGTTCATGCGCTTAACATATAGGTCTCTGATTGGCTACAATGATCAACAATGACATCTTTGACGCTTTTCCCCCGAGCGCTTACACAGATACACACGGGAGTGTTTAAAAGCAGGTGTCTATCAGCGGATCCCTAATATATCCGCTGATGGACACCTGCTTTTAAACGCTCCAGTGTAAATCTGTGTAAATGCTTGATAAACAGCGTCAAAGACAACATGTTTTTGAAGTGTTGATCATTATAGCCAATCATAGACATATATCAATGGCCAATCACATACATATATGTTGAGCGCGTGAACACAATGGCCAATCAGAGGTGTTTAAGAATTCGCTCAACAGCGCTCAAAATGCTAGAGGGAAATGCTGGTATCATCACATTTTTAAAATTTCAGTACCAACTTGGTACAGAAGCTGGTTCCATTGACAACTCTACACAGCAATGGTGTTGCCTTATGTATTTGCACTTAAACCATATTAAAAACATAGACATATAAACAACATTAAAAACTGGATTTTCACCAGAAGGGGACTTTACTAGGTAAAAGTAAAATATTTGACAAATGTATAAACGCTTATGAAATTAAACTTTTTCACAGTAATTTTTGTACTCTTTTGTAATAAAAGCATGTTGTTTACTTTAGTTATTTTAGTTTAAGTATTTTTATTTACTATTTTATTTTTAATATTTGATATTACAAATATTATATTTTTATATTGATAATTCATAATGAAAGAAGAAAGTATTTTACAATTAAATAATTATTATCATAACATATTAAATATAATTTATTTAATATATAATATATATATATATTTCAACTTTTCACTTTCATTGTAATATTGATAATTAATAATGAAAGAAGAAAGTAATTTACAATTATATATATTTTATCTTAATATATTGAAAGGTAAAAGCTCCTCTTTTGTAAGAATATTTTTCCTATTTTGCAAGTTGCTTTGGATTAAATCATTTGCTAAATGCATAAATGATTAAGTTTTAGTAATTTGTTATGTGCTTTTGTCAGTTTTATTAATTCAACTTTTTAATTCCAGTTATTTGCTATATTTTCTATTACATTTTTCATTTAATGTTTATATTTTATTTCAGTTTTATTTCTATTTCAATCATTTTAATTTTAATTAACAATAACCACAATGATTATATTATGAATAAATAATTAAATGTACCATGTGTAAAACAAAGTGAGGTCATAAATTAAGATATACATTTAAACGTTGTTTTTACATATATTGAAAATTGTAATATATAAAAATAAAAGCTTATAATCTAATAGTACATAGATAATACCAAAATAACTAATGAATATAATGCAGTTTTGGATTAAAAAAAAATGTTTTTTTTTATACTTTCATTTTTTTCCTTGCAACTTTTGACTCTAAATATTTTATAATTTACAAAAATCTTAAAGATTTCCTTTTATTCTCTTTAACTGTTTAAACTCTTTTAACTCTAACTCATCATTTTGTGATTAACGTTTTGTGCTCATGGAAATATTTAATAGTCAGAAATGACTGCTTCATTTCTTTTTGCGCATAAAATAAACTGATTTGTTATAGCTTGAGCTGCACTGCCCTCTATTGGCATCGTATTGAACTGCTCACCGTCCAAAATGGCCCATTGTCCATCAATCTCGGTGTGTTTGAGGTACGAGTCCTCGATGGTGGGGTCGTAGTCAGGGACGAAGATCTTCTGGAAGAACTGTATGGTGAGAGCGCTTTTCCCCACGCCTCCGTCTCCCACCACAACCAGCTTATATGTGGGCAGGTTGTCCCCGGGAACCACGCTGGTCGCCATGGAGACAGCTACACCTGCAATAGAGAGAAAATGGTGTCAGATGAGAGATGCTGCTGTCGATTTGCCAGGCAAGCTTACAAATGCATATTATGTATGTATGTACAGTTGATAAGACGTTAATCTGTATTATTTAATTAGCTGACATGATTCAGTTTGATAAATTGTATTTGCACTAGTGGCTTTATGGAGTTTCTTTGTTATCTGACAGGGTTAGGTCAGTCAAAAAAAAGTCAAAAAAAATTGTATATATATATATATTTTTTTTTATTCAACCTTTATTTTACCAGGTAAGCCGATTGAGAAAAAATTATCATTTACAACAGCGACCCGGCCAAGAAAGAGGCGAAAAATGTGCAAGACAACATAGAGTTACATAATACACAGGAGTACACAAAACACAGGAGTGCAAATTACAATTTAAAAGTTCCATAAACTATTGTATAAACCAAAACTATAAAATAACTATACAAAATAAAAAGTTAAATAAAAACAAATGGATCGATTGATAATGATAATAATAATAATAAAACTGTAATAATAATGCAAAAATATAAAAATGTGAAAATATAATATAAAAATAATGTAAAACAAAATTATTTTATCTACTCCTTTATCTGCATTTACAATCTTTTATCAAATCGTAACAACTTTTTCCACCTCTGAAACAACTTTTTTTATTTCTGCTGATGTCATCAAGGCCTCGTGGGTTGGGAAAACAATATTAACCAATAATGTCATATACTAAAATATCCTTTTCTTTTCACAATCTAATCCAATCCCAGTAAATCAAACAACATTTTTTTCTTCTAAATATTCTGGTTCATACAGAATAATATCAAGAACTTGAAAGGTATGATTCATGAACGAAGGTTTTGTTCACTGATTCGTTGAAAAAAAAAATCTGACTCAAACAACCAGAACATTCTTCAAAACATCTCAGTGTTTAACGAAAGAAATAAACTGAGTTTAAGAAGGACATGAGGGTGAATAAATGCTGATCGAACTTTCATTTTCAGGGTGAGCTGTTTCTTTCTCTTTGTTTCTAATGTCTGAAATGCCACTAATGGACTCTATATTGGCATAAAAAGAAGGCTTTTCCCAGACATCCAACCAGATCATCACACACACAGGAAATACGGTCTAGACGAGACACTTGGATTGCCACGCTAAGATTTTGCAGTGTGATCTCAGCTCAAAACTGCCAACAACAAGAAAGCCCCAGACAGATTGACCACCAGTGAGCTCAAACTGTACAAACTAACGTCAAAGCTTCTGAAATACAGTGAACAACCTTAAAAACACAAACACAACCTTCTTTCAGAAGAAAACACCCCAAACTGCTGGATCTTTACCCCTGATGTCAGCTGTCAGTATTACACATATCTTCCAGTTACTCTTCCTGTTAACCACAATAGAGGGAAGTTCAGGATTTCCTTTCTGAAATCATCTGGGATATGACTCCACTTCTTAAGGATGGTGAAACGACCTGGATCTAAAACGAATGAATCACATTCTAAGACATTCTGTGTTACGGAGCCCCACATGATATGCGAAAAAAATAAAATAAGTATATCGTGGCTACAAATTTAGGATTTGTTCCACAACTTGCTAATACGTCACCACATTTTACTAATTTTTTAAAAGCACTATATAATAATTTGTTCCTTCGTTTTACTAAATCATGCGCACGACGATATAAAATTTGTTCCCTTATTTTACTAAATCGTTTGCAGAATTAATTTAACAATTGGTTTGCTCGTTTTACTAAATCATCCACAAAATACTAAAAATTTGTTACCTTGTTTTAGTTAAAACCATGGAACGAATTAGTACAACATGGACCGGATTTACTAAATCGAAGGAACAAATGAACAAATCGTAGGAACGAATTCTTAATTTGTCGCCCCGATTTAACTAAAACTAATTCTCTAACAATCCAAGCGTACAACAAACAGTCTATTCGTTTTGCGAAAAAGTGGTTTAACGAAGCCGATATAAATATTACAATTTTACAATGGCAAATAATATTTTTTTTGTTTAATTAAATATTTACTTAAAAGATAAACATTTAAATTATAATATATAATTCAGTTTTTTTCTTACATTTAAAAATATTTGACTAAATAATTTTCACAATAATGTTTCACTAAAAATAACTGAAAACGTGCGCAATTCGCCATGTTTTCGAAATAGACGCCGGGCTTCGCTAAAAAAAATCGGTCGATTAATCGGCCTTCAAACAACCATGTCACATACTGCACCTACTTTCAATCATTTAACTGTACTGTCTCTTTTCAGCTACAATTAGATTGAATATTTGTGCATGATGTGTGATATATTGTCATATCTGTGCATGGCTTGAGCTATGCATATATCAATACTCCCACCTTGATCATTCTGTCTGGGTTGCCTAATGCATTACCCATTAGGCTTCATCCTAAGTATGTGCATATCTATGATCTCCATTATATGAAACTACCCTGCAATGAAAGCATCTTCCTGGCAAAAAGGAAATCATGCAGTCTCCTGCAAATTAAAATGTGTGTGTGTGTGTGTGTGTGTGTGTGTGTGTGTGTGTGTGTGTGTGCAGCGCTTAATGTTGCAATTCACGAATTTGATCACTTAACATGTTCATGCATAATGCATAAATGCATGATTCAACTGGTAAAACATGCATATCTATATAGAAACAATCAGGTATCATCTTAAAACGCCCCTTTAATAGAGACCTAGATTGTATCCCTTCGTCCTGTTGAAAGATGCAATCAGCATGCATTCATATGCATTGAAAATGATTACCTTATCACAAGATGACAGCATATGCAAATAGCCCGATCCGTTTCCACGGATGTTGCTGCCGACATTACCGAGTAAATACTCACGCGGAAACGTTTGTCTATTTGTTATACAACTGGATGCAGTGGCTTTTATCGGGCCGCGCGAAGAGCCGTTTTCAGTTCCTCACACATCGAGAGCGCTCACGGTTACTTTATACCGATTTGCAGCTCTGGCAGGAGGAAACCGGCCAGCTCTTGGACAAATATCAAACTTATTTTAAATACTTGACGATACATATTTGTGCTACTGCTTATTTTGAAAAATGCTGTTCACTCAAAGTGGATAAATTGAATGTTAGATAGATATATCAAGAATAAATCTGGAAAATAGCTAGTTGGTCACCCCTCTTCCTCTAGGGTTTGGTACGTTCCGCTGTCAGAGCTCAGTTTGGAAGCACTCGCATGAGTCAATTCCTTATTTCAATACTTTTTATTTTTACCTTGTAGAAATGTTTTACTCATTATATTAGACAAAAAAAAAAAGAAATATATATCAAAAATACAGATTAAATAATTAATTGACTTTACATTATCTTAAAAGAGGGAAGGGAGCAAGTTTTACAGAAGTTTTAAATAGGCTAATGCATTGACGGATGTCACTTAAAATTTTAATAGAAAAAAGTTAAAAAATATATTATTGTTATTTAAATATTATTATTAATAATATTTTATAAATTATAAATTATGTTATTAATAATAACAACTATTTCACATTCAATAAAGGAAAAGTAATTTTTTAAATTCAAAACCAAATAATAACCAATAGATTGATCGATAATTATAATAGTAATACAAATTTTAAAAAATAAAAATGAAAATATTATATTAAACTAATATAGTGTAAAACAATATTATCTTATCTAGGCCCCTCTTTTATCTGCATTTACAGTCTTTTACCAAAACATAACAACTTTCTCAACCTCTGAAACAACTTTTCATTTCTGCTGATGTCATCAAGGCCTTGTGGTTTGGGAAAACAATGTTAACAAATAATATCATATCCTAAAATGTCTTCTACTTTTCACAATCTATTCCAATGCCAGTAAATCAAATCACAATTTTTTCTTCTAAATATCATACAGAATAATATCATGTCAATGAAAGAAGTGACATTTCCCACGTCTGTCTGAAAGCCCTTTCTCCTTAGGTCAGGTACACCATCATACTAGGCCTATATTTTAAGGTTTAACACCAAATTTCAAATCTGACATGGCTTTATAGTCTATCCAACAAAATTCATTCATTTCAAACTGATGAGCTGATGCTATGATTCCACTGTTGATGCATTTTCCCCAGCCCACGCTCTTTGAGTTAAAGATAAGAGACCTTTTAGTTTCCAGCTCATTTGTACACAAGAAATTATGTAATTTACTACAGGAGAATATGCTGGAAACAGATCTGTAGCAGTGATGTGTTCTAAAATCGCTCTGTGACTTCATAATGGTTGCCTAGTAACAGAGAGGCTTTCTCTTGAACCCTAATCGTCATCTAAACCTGCTTTAAAGATCATCGGAGTCTGAACCTTCCATTTTAGAATGACAGAGTTCGATCTAGAGTTGTTGCTTCAATAAAGTGTTAATGGGATGTAATTATGTTAGAAGTGCAGATTCAGGTCACACCTTGGAAATGAGACATAAATACATCCTCTCCAGAAGATGGCGCTACAAACACACACAAGCTTAGACGAGAAGATGGTGAAGTTAAAGGGATAGTTCACCCAAAAATGAAAATTCTGTCATAATTTACTCACCATCAAGTTGTTTCAAACCTGTATGAGTTTCTTCATCTGCTGAATAGAAAAGAAGATATTTTGAAGATATTTTAGCCACTGACTTCCATAGTAGGAAGTAAATGGCTCGTGATTGGTTACCAACATTCTTCAAAATATCTTCTTTTGTGTTCAACGGAAGAAAGATTTGAAACAACTTGAGGGTGAGTAAGTAATGACAACATTTATTTATTTATTTATTTTGGTTGAACTATCCCTTTACTTATGTAGGGGCTAGTTTGTAAAATATTTGGTGTACTTCCTATGATATTCCATCACACATTTTCATGTTACAACTAAATTGCACCTTTAAGGCTGTTTTAAACTAAATGTACACAAATGATTCCCAATTTATGTATATCAGTCTGAGAAGTGAATCTTTTGCATTCTAGGCCCCGCCCCGCGTCTTGGCCACGCCCTCACGTCAGACCTATGAGAATGTAGGCGGGGCGTGTGCGGTTGCGCCATGTTAACGCTGCACGTTGCAGCCGCAGCAGCCAGTAGCGGCAATACAGAGACATATGCAGGATTATAGATCTAAACCCGGCCAGCAGCCACAGAAAAGATTGCAATTGCGTTTGAGGCTTTTATTTAATGCACCGCACCCAGAAGAAGCCAGGATCGCGTCCCCATTTTGGAATGATTATTTCTTACAGTGCCAGAGGCCCCTTGAATTGAATGTAATGTGAACATCTACAGCAATGTGGTTATTTTCCTGCAGATGAGCTGCCGTTTTATCCTCTCCCCCTTCCTATTCTCCTTCCATCATAAAACAAGATCATCTTCAATTCACTGGACTCTCCTAAACCTGTATATGAAGGTAAGCATGCGTTATGGTTGTATTTCTGTATTGGTGTCACCATTCATGCATGCATGCATGTCCTGTCTTCCTTTTTTATCCCATTGCATAGCAACCAAACCAACCAATGCAAGCTTCCAGATCCCTGAAATGGTGCACAGGCAGAGGCATAAAGCGTGCATTCACCTTGCACGCTGGTTTAAGGGACAGGTTGCTTCGGATGCCATGCAAATGCCTTTTATGTAACATCCCGGGTTTAATTTCTGCTGCATGTCAAGATAATCCATCCATACGATGCCCAAATGCATGCAGTGTGTCTGTGGTGTGTGTGCACCCAGGCAACCTGCATTGAATGCATAGTGTATTTCGTTCTGTTCTTGATACCTGGCAACCCTCTCAATGGCCTCTTTTCGAGATCCTTCAGCTGTCATGTGAGATATATTTGAGCTTTTGTGTTTATTTAAGGTTTATGTCACATCTGTACATCTCAGCTGCTCCCATTGTGCCTTATTTTCTCTGTCACATCATTACATAACCTCGGCTCTCATCCTTTGCATGCAAATAATCTGCTTGCATACAGTTGGATCCAGAGAGGACCTTATGTTGGTGCAATAAGATTTGTTTTAATGGTTTTCTGGGTACTACGCATCTCCCCTGGTTGAGTCGGTGACATCATCTACTGTTCTGTCCCCCTGGTGTGTGTGTGCGCGTGTGTGTGTGCGCGCATTCTTCAACAGACTGTAATGCAAGATGAGGTATTCTTCTGATAATGTGCTTGTTCTGATGAAAAGCCATTTTACATGTGAAAATTGACGTGTCATGCAACTCTATTCTGTTGAATTGTTTTTATTGCAGTAGGGGTGGATGGTCCTGTAAAGCTGGCTTTGGTTCAGGTGTAATAGGTGACACATGAATGAAAGCATGAATGACATCCTGTTGGTCTGTTAGCATATTTGTCTTCTCTTCTAGCTCAGTGGTTCTCAGCTGGTTTACATTGGATGTTTACAAGCGAAGTTTTTGGTATACATGCAGTTGGGAAAAAAAATAGCCTACTCGTAAAATTTGAAATAGGCGTGAAAATTTCCAATAGTGTCTTGTATGGAAATGTTTTGGGCTGCCACTTTAAATATCTTTGCCTTGGCTGTTTACACACAAAATTTTAAGTGTGCATGTAATTGGGGGAAAAAATTGCTTGTGAAATTTTAAAACCTTTTTTTTGTTTGTTGATAATATAGGCTATGCATTTATGTTGCTTGATAGGTCCAAGTGTCTTGTAATATTGTTTTTGGCTATTGCTTGACATCCAATGAAAGATTTGCATTGGATGTTTACAAGCAAAATTTTAAGTGTGTATGCAATTTGTAAGATATTACTCTTGTAAATTTTAACAATGTATGCAATTTTACCTGTAAAATGATACTAGTAAGGGCCAACAGTTCGTTTTGATGATTTTGACTGCTGCTTGACTTGGTCATGAAGCAAAACCAGTTGAGAACCACTAAGCTTACTTGCATAATTACTTGTAAAAATTTTCAAAGTTTACTTGTAGTTGTACTTAAAATTGACCATTGAAGTGTGTTGAAAATGCCATCAACTGCATAGGTCCAAAATATATGCAGAATTTGACTGAATTGGAATATTCACAATTTTTTAAGTGCATAAATGACAACAGAATAAATGCACTTGGAACAAATAGTGGGGTAAATATTGTATTAGTATTGGTCATATTACAAGAACATTTGCTTTTAAAACCATAAAGTTTGATTTGTCTTGGCGGTTGACAATATGGCTTCCCCTGACTAAAGATTTTTTTTAGTCAAATAGTAGTCGTACATTTACACCATAAGACGACTAATTGCATGTTTATATTAATTTTATTATTTTAATACATACTGCGAGTTTGAATATATAGCCATTTGACGCTCAAGCGCACACATAAAGCTTGCCGCAAAGCATCAGCAAAAATAATGATTATTAATGTGTCGGAAATAAAAAGCAAGGAGCCATTTTTTTATTTTTTATAATTAAACTATTGATTTTAGTCAGTGTTGGGTACAAAGATGAAATTGACGATGCTGGCACGCCATCTCCACTGTATAGTGTACGCATTTAGGGAGAAATGCACCTTTCATACGGATTACAGTATACAGATTTTAAACTGGGTAGAGTATTTATATTGGTTCGTTTAAAAGTAGACATTTCAAGCTTTCTATATTTCTTGTGTCTGTACTAACCTATATACTCTGAGTTTCGGTTCATTTATGTGACGCGCTCTCCAGTTAACGGAGACCGAGATGGCAGAAAGCGCATCCTGTTTGTTTTCTTTATTTTACAAAAGCACAATGTTTTATTGTGAGTTTACATAAACAAATTAGACCCTTTACAGTTTTGAATGATGCATTACTCTATTATCTATAGAAAAGTTGATTTCCGCTGTTATCAGGAAAAATGCAAGTGATCGCGCCGGCTAATACTTTAGCTTCCACAATCTGCATTTGGATATGCGCCTAATAATAGCGCATTTATTAACATTTATCAAGTTTGGTTAACATTAGAGTTATGTAAAGTTTCTACAACGTACATGTTTCAAATGATAATAAGCCATATTTAAAGACGATAGATAAGCAAGCGTTTGGATTTCCTGCCAGTCATTCTGGATTTACCACAAGGACCCGCCGTTAACGATCTGTCCCTTGTGACTTCGCCACTTCAAGTGGAGGTTTTTTTTTTTCTGCGAGTAACTGACAAAATAAAATTTTGGTCGACTAAACGTTAATTCGAAGAGAAGAGGCTTAGTCGACCAAAATTTTATTTCGTCAGTTAGTGGGCATTAGATAGTGCCTATGGGGGTAGCCCTAGTTGACAATGACATCAACAACAAAAGATATGTAAATCGTTTTTTTTTATTTATATAAATACAAATTAAAATTCTAATTTGTTTAGCAATCTTAACTCTGCACAATTGTTGCCTTTTATTATTTTTTTATATTATTATTATTATTATTGGCATTCCGCATTGTATTTTCCCTTGATGTTCACAGAAATTAATCAGAACACTCTGTAGCTTATGCTGCTTTTGTTAAAGGTTATGATAACATAAGAGAGAAAGATGGAAATATTGGGTTCGAAGGTGGTTTAGGGGGGCTGACCGAGAGAGTTTTTTTGGGGTGGGGATAAACTCATTTTGTAACCCCACTGTCTGAGATCTACTGAGGTGTTGGTGGTCTGATCCCCACTCAGCGGAAAATTCTAAGTGTTTCGGTGTTTGTGGTATTCGATGACATCCGGGGAAACTTCTACAGAAAAGAAATGTTCCGTCACACACATGCTCTCTCACTCACACACACACACATCACAGTTTAGCAAGTTATACAAAGAGATTATCCTTTCTGCATTGACACGCATGACAAATAAGGTTGTGCTGATGTAAGTATCAGATTTAACAGTTATTTTTAGGAGTGTTTTTGAGATCTTACGATTAAAAATCTTTGCGGTTCTTCTACTTTGAATCTTTTCATATTTTCAACAATGTCATCTTAACAGTAAGTTTGATATTTTAAGAAACAGTGATGCTTTTGTTTCAAAAGTCTTTTAAAGGTACAATGTAAATTTAGTCGAAGGTATGTCGAAGGAATGCTCATATGCATTTGTTACTGATTTTGTCTGCCAGTTCCTTTTCATGTTGATTGTGTCATAGTTTAATAACTGGAGTAAGTTGGGTGTGGGAGTTTGAATAGGCGGCTGTGACTGTGCTGAAAGGTCACATGTTTGCTCCTACAGGTCATGAACTCTGACCCCCTGTTGTTTACGCAGCTGCCTTTTAGTGTTATGGGAGCTTGATTCGTACAGTGCGGACATGTGTAAAGAAACTTAGTTGCGTCCATTTTTAGAAACTACTAAAAAAATGTAAAAATAAACTTTAGGCAACTGTTAATGATAAATGATACAAATGCCATTTCAACGGGCTTCAGGAGAAGATAATGCTTGGGGTATTTTAAAGAAAAATATTTTTTTTCTTGTTTGTTTGTAGATACCTTTCAGATTCACCCTTAATTCACCCTCATGTCGTTCCAAACCTGTATGACTTTCTTCTTATGTGAAACACAGAAGAAGATATTTTCAAAAATGGTTCTGTTTTTTTTTTGTTCTTATATTGGAAGTCAATCGGGTGTTCTTTGGAAATTAAATAAAAGATTAAAATCTACTTTTAATGTCCAAATGACGCTAGCGCCAAATATCAATATTTTAATTGATAAATTAAGGCGCTTTAAATTGATTTTCCTGCTCCCAGTGTCGCTACTTCATGGCTCCTCAAGGTGGCGCTCAACACATGAATGAGGGAAACCTGAACGCAAGTTAATTAGCCTAAGAAAAAGAGTTTTAAGTCCATTTAAGTCCAAAGTCTGAACACACTTTTATACCATTAATGGGACAAACATGTCGTAAATCGACATCTTTGACGCTCTTCACTGAGCGCGTCCACAGATACACACGGGAGAGTTTTAAACCAGGCGTCTATCAGCAGATAAAGAGCATAAAGATGTCAATTTACTATATGTTTTGGAAGCGTTGATCATTGTAGCCAATCACAGACATATATGTTGAGCGTGTGAATAGGGCTGGGCGATATGGCCAAAAACAATTATCACGATACATTTTTTATATCAGTCTATATCGATAATTATCACGATAAATGTCAAATCTTTATTTCTTTCAAGTTTAAAGGCAGATTTTCACTCCTAAGTGAAAGTTGTAGAAACCATAGCATTAATTGTGGTTTTAAACTACTCTTTATTGTCAGAACATATCATGACAAACACTTGACAAACAGGTGAACATTTCACAAATCTGAGGTAGAACATTCAAACATTTGTCATTTTTCCTTAACAAAATAAATATCTGAATAGAAAAATATATTTCTTAGTTTCTGCATGTGCTAATGGGGGATATTGTTGTTTCAAGTCTTGAAACAGGTTTTTGTTGCCTGACTTTGATGGCACGTATCTTCAGCACAGTTTGCAGTACCGGCTGCAATATTAATATTACATGTTTTGTCTCGAAACGCATATTTGACAGTGAGTTCTCAAGCTAATACTACTGTTAAATTTGTTCATTAACAAAAACAGTAACATCTGTTAAATCTGGTCATTCAGTATCATGCATTTAGATCATGATAACCACAGATAAAACCAGGCATAGCCTATAGCACTTCACTATCATGGCAAAATGTAACTTTATGGTTTCTATGGTATTTGTATGAAAAACAGTAGCCTAAATACATTATGAAATACTGTAATTATATTCCATTAGTCATTTAATACATTGACTTTATTAATAATATAATACAATTCAATATGTATATTCCACATTTCATGGTGCAGTTAATATTACTAGGCTAAGGTTACAGTAAATCCAGGGTAAATGGATTCAGTATCAATTCAGATTCTGACTGTATCGTTGCGCACAGTGTTTCTACTGTTTGTCAGTGCTGTTTCATCTGCCTTTAAACTGGTTTAAATCACTGAGACATTTGTGTTCTTCGCTGAATTCAAACGCTTCTCACTGGATCTCGTGAGCAAGACGATCAGAGTAAACGCATCTGCTCTAGTGAGCTCGCGCTGCGCTGCCGTTTGGACTTTGAGCCGAGCGGATAAAGGGTCCGTATGTTCAAACCGGAGTCGGACAAAGATGGAGAGACTCAAGAACAAGTGACAACATGTAGAATGCAACAGGACATTTCTGAATGTTTAGTTGATGAATTTATAGTTGATGTGGAGTTAACTATCTTCTTGTCATTAATTAGCATATTATGTAATGATAATCTATAAATAGTGTTCCCGGGGATGGGGTTTATGTAAATTTTAGGGTTAGTGATGTCACTAACCGGGGAGGAAGCTTGTGTAGTCCCTACCAGCCGTATGTTGTAGTCCTTAAAAAGTGATTTCTGTAAAAGAAAATATCTCCCTTTGCTTTGTACTTTAAGCGTTGTAACTTTGCAGATGTTCTTTATGCACAAAAAGCAACATTACACCCTAACTAAAGTTAAAAAAGTGAAGCAGTTAAATGTGTCAGTTTATACACAAAGAAAAGTTTAAGCTTTTAAAAAGTATAAGCATAAAATGTTTAATTTACTTCATGTTAAACTCAATAGACATTTTTTTTTGCTATTTTTTAACAGTTTCTAATAAAGAGAGAGAACCTGCACTTAACGTTTTTACGGCCATTTTGTTTTAATAGTTACAGTAGTATAGTATTGTAAGTTTAATAGTAACAGATATTGTGATGTATCATTATAGGATTGTCTAGCAATATATCGATTATTGCAGAATTTCTGTATCTTGATATTATCCGTATCATGAACCATGTATTGTGTATCGTATCGTGAAGTACCTGTGATTCCCACCCCTAGCCACGACTAGGCCTTAGTTCAATTAGGACATTACTGGTGTCCATCTTGAGACAAAACAATGACACTGCTATATTTTAAGATATGCCAGTGCAATTTAATTTGTTAAAACAGCTCAAACAGTCATTTTAGTCTGGAACTAGGCTTAAAGGGACATTGTGTAGGAATTTCTTAGCCTGGGACACCAGACTCTCGTACATTTCATTTGTACATAGTCAGCACCGCTCCATTGGCAAGCGTTAACTTCCTTGTAGGCGGGTACTCTATTGAAGTCTAAAACTATTGGATCTGCCCAGAGTCACTCTGGATCTGCCATAACCAATCTCTAACATCTGGTCGTGATGTATGCCTAGCGTTTGCCTTAGCCAACTCATTCACCACTAACGGAGCGAGCTGGAAAATCAAACTTCAAACCGAAAATCAAACCAAACTCCGTGGGGAGGAGGGCCACAACATCATTTTGGGGGTTCTCTCAAATTTCAGACCTGTGTCCCATCTGTCTTTTCTCTCTAAAGTTCTAGAAAAGCTTGTCTTCATACAACTTCAAAACCACATTTTTGAAAAATTTCAATCCGGTTTCAGGGCACGCCACAGCACAGAATCTGCACTGCTAACAGTGCAGAATGACATCCCGCTATCCTTGGACGCTAAAAAACCTGTGCTGTTGGTAATGCTGGACCTTACTGCAGCATTTGATACGGTGGACCATTCTATCCTCCTGATCCGTCTGGCCCAGCAGATGGGCCTTCAAGGACCCTTGCTGCAGTGGTTCAAGTCCTATCTTGCAGATATAACTTTTTCTGTGATGATCAATGATCTCTCTTCTTCTCCAGCCCCATTTTCTTCTGGTGTGCCACAGGGTTCCATCCTCGGCCCTGTTCTATTTTCTTTGTACATGCTCCCCTTAGGTTCTGTGATATCCTGGCATAATGTCTCTTCCCATCTGTATGCAGACGACGTACAAATCTATCTGCCAGTTGCCCAGAACTCCCCAGACACACAGTCCATTCAGACATGTCTGGATGACATTAAACATTGGCTGTCACAAAATTTGCTCTGTCTAAATGAATCAAAGACTAAATTTATCCTATTTGATGAGGAATTCTATTCCATCCTATTTCCCACCCACCTCAGTTCTGTAGTCAGGAATCTTGGGGTGATTTTGGACAGTAGTCTGAAGCTCGACAAACAGGTAGACTCTTTGATCAGGGCAAGTTTCTTCCAGCTTCGTCGGTTGACCAAGGTCAAACCATTCCTCAGCGGTAGTGACTTCGAGAAAACAATCCACGCTTTTATTAGTTCACGCTTGGACAACTGCAATGCTCTCTACATCGGGTTAAATCAGGCCTCTCTGCACCGTCTACAGCTTGTCCAGAATGCAGCGGCCAGGCTTCTTACCAACACCCGTAAACATGACCACATCACTCCTGTCCTGCACTCTCTCCACTGGCTTCCAGTCGAGTTCAGAATCCAGTTTAAGATCCTACTGTTCGTTTTTTGCTCCATCCATGGAGCACCTCTTTATCTGTGTAATACGCTGACCCTTTATCAGCCCAGCAGAGCCCTGCTAAACAACAAAACTAAACAAAGATTGTTCTTGCTCCGGCTTTAACTTCTTGATATTCGGCAGCGTTGACACAACTCGCTCGCATCTTTCTCAACCATTACTGAACTACAACTCAAAATAACGCACGACATCAGCGTCATCGTTCTCAGCCACTCCCTCTGTTCGCTGATTGGCCCGGTAAAAAATTGATCGGAGAAAACCAAAGACTACAGCACAATCCCAGACCTAGTACTGAAGGAAGATGAAAATTGAGCGGATGTACGTAGGAGGGCGGAGCCAGGCTAGGAATTTCTCCCATCTAGCGGTGAAATTGTATTTTGCATTCAAACGAATTGTGCTCTCCAGCACCTCGCTTTTTCAAATGCGTGCTGTATCTACGGTAGCTGTTATGTACCAAAAAGCTATGACAGGATGTCTTCTAATAGCACTTTTCCTGAGTTTTCCTTCGGGTGAACAGGTTTGTTATTTCAAACAAACTGCAACTTGACACAACGAACAAACAAATGTTACAGTATGAATAATAATAGTGCAATTCAGCCTTTTAAACTTGCCGGGGCAGTGACAAGCGCCTATCACTGCTCTGCTCCTCCGGTTCTGCTGCTTTCAGTTAAGTGACGCTGGCTCTGAACGAAAACACGTTCTGGAAACGCGTTGGCCTAGTACTTTTTGACCCTCTCTGCTATTAAATTTTTTCCAGATGGCGGAACGACATGGAAGCCTCCATAGACCTACCCGTCACATGTATATTAAGATAATAAATTATTCGTTTACGAGGATAAGTCAGATAATTGGCAGAGGTATTTGTACACCATTGAGGACATATTTTTTAATAAAAATATTGATTTTAGATAATAAAATACCTAAAAAACTACACATAATCCCTTTAAGCCTTGTCTGTGAAACCGGAGGAAAGACACTAGATTGGGTGGTGTGGAGTCAGAGACCCAACAGTTGGTTACAAACTCTCTAGAGTTAGAGATTTTAGCTCTAGGAAACTCACTGTAAAGTTTTTGATTCTACGCGTCGTCACCAAGTCTAGAGTATTTGGTTCTAGATGTCTTGCTCTAAAGAGCATTTCATCATGTCATATTTATTAATTTAAGTACATTTTACTAATGCATCAAAAAAAAATTTTTACCCAAGCACCGAAACCATAATTTTAATTTTCGTTTAGTTCGAAACCATGTGGGTTATTGTGTAATTGAACTCTTTATTAAGTTCTTTCATAACAAGCCACCTCTTGATATTTTAGCAGAAAAAGATTCACGAATTGCTTCTCTAGAATTATTTTCGTATGTGCGTCCACACTGCTGATATATTTACTTGTTTTAGTTCATCTGTGTTTTGTGCCACAAATAGACTCGGACACAGTCAAAATGCTCATGTTAAACGTCACATTTCAATTCCTCAAACTATTTTGGCTGAAACCTACAATTCATTTTTTAGCTGTTTCGGCCAAATATTGAGTTGCCGAAAATTCAGTCCATCGCTAGTAAATTGTACTCTCATTTTAGTTGTTCAGTTTAAACAAAATTTAAGTTGACGAGGAAGTTCTAAATAAACCAAATATTCAAACATTATATATAAAAATGTATCAACATTTAGTTTCAAGCAATTTGCAATTTAGTTAATTCTTTGTTCTTTATGTCTTTAATTATTTATTGTCCGTGTTTTAGTGCATTGTTACAGAAGTAGTGCATTCACAACAAGACTTGCACATTCTGACTAGCTTGTAACTTAATCTTCAAATGTTTGCGACATTTTGTACACAAGAAAAATTTATGTTGATGTGAATAAATTTGATTGATTATATATGTATAAGATGTGTTAATTTTTAAAAGTTAATTAACCCACTATCAGTGTGCATTAGCTTATCTGTGTTCATTGTTAGCGTTGAAATCATTGTTAGCATAGTTCATACTTTGCGGTATTGTTTTTTCTTGTCATATTTTCGTTAACACAATATTTTAATATCTGCATTAATGTGCAGTTTTCACTGTTTTCGTTATAATTAATGGTATCATTGCCAATCAGAAACTTGGTCAGGTTTGAGAAACTGTGGCTGTAAAATCCTATGTCTCTTTTTGCTAGATGGTCAAAGGAAGAATTTATTTTTTTTGCTCTTGTAGAAATTGTAGAAATTCTTCTGTATTATTTGTGTCTCTTTGGAAAAGGTATTTATATTAGAAAAGATGGAGCAATTTCAAAGAGAAACTCTTCAGTTGGCTGTTAGTCTTGAGGAAACTGGTCAAAATTGACCTTGTTAGCTTAAAGAAGAGCGTTTAGTAGTATCACTGAAACCTTGAATGAAACCGTTTAATGTTATGAATTTCAGCAGTTTCAGAAGCTGAAAAAGGTTAGCTCACAGGGAAAAAAAAAACTTCCTTTATGAGTTTCTTCAATTGACAAACCATTGTATAGCTGTCGTGTTTTGATTTTTGCTTTCTCGTTTCTACTAGTAGAACCTCAAAGCTAAAATCTAAAAAAACTGCTTGTTTTATAGCTGTTTACAGGAACCTTTTAGGTGGAGTACTGATGAATGTTTGTGAATCATGTGTGCCGTAGGATCACATGTACTAGTGTGTTTTTTACACTGCTTAATAACGTGTACCGTCGTGGTGAACCCGGGTCAGCTGAGCTTGTTGGTGACCTTTAGCCATGTGTGTTTTGCAGACGGAGTGGGGACCGTAATGACCGCACGCTTCCGGTTGCCTGCTGGCAGTACTTACGATGTGGGAGCGTTGGAGGAGGCCAGAGAGAGACAGCAAGCGCAGGTGGTGTGTAACGTTTTACTGCTGGACAACACAGTACAGACCTTCAGTGTCAATGTGAGTACACACGTGTTTAACCTAAGCTACTTAATCAACCCTTAGGACTAGTTGTTTTCCTAAAAGAGGCCAAATTTTGATTTAATATTAAACTTCAGTATACTTTGTGCTCCATACTTGAAAATCATTTGGAACGAGCATGTTCCTTCTTTTGTAAGTGATCAGTTTAGGTTTTCATTTGGTGGATAACAAAACATGCAAAAAATCCCATATATTTACACTAAAGGTTACTGGGTTGATTTTGTTTTTTGTTTTTTGGACTTGTGCTAATAAGAAACCAACTAGCAGTAGCAAGCAACCAATCAGAATCCTCCAGCAAGACGGTAAAAACCAATCAGAACACCATAGCAGCTGCATAACAACACCCTGGCAACCACTCAGAACACTCAAGGATCTTGGCAGCAGGCCAACACCACTCACATTTACTTCAGAAAATGAAGAAAAAAAATCAAGATTAATTTAACAGTACTTCAATCTTAACTTACTAAGATTACAATAAATGTAAAAACTCCATTCATTTTCTCCAGAGGGAAATTAGTTTTTAACAATATTTTCTAAACCTTTAAAGACAGACCTGAGTTCCGATGTTGTTAATCGATGGTATATGCTTTTGTTGAAGCCATCTGTTCGCATTCATTTCTTCAAATTTTTTAAATCTTAATTATAGAAAAATGATTCTTAATTCCTCTATGGCAAAGTCTACTTGCAGGGAACATCCTCTCCCATGAAGCACAACAAATTACATAATCAAGTCTGCCAAAATACTTAAATATTTGTACATATTTGACAGTAAATTATGTGTTGTTTATATAGATATAATCAACAACTTTATAATTTTTCATTGTCATGTGCAATGTAAATGATGACAGGACTTTTACTTCTGAGTGAACTGTTCCTTTACTAACCGCGAGTACGTGTTTTAGAGTTGTGTGGATAATGATCTTCTAGAGGTTGTAAGTTCAATCCCAGGTAGAGGTGACCCAGAAACCGCAAAGTTATTGATGTCTCTCAGTTTGGCTGTATCAGCATTTTACTCTTGAGCTGCAGCGCTGCCGTTAGTGTGCAATAAATTGGTTTGGATGAAAAATGTCTGCTAAATGGCAGGTCGGTAAGAATCACCACAGGAGACCAGCCGTCTATGAGGTACAATAGAGGCTGACTGGAGTTATGCGATGTGGCGGCTCGGGTTGGTTTTCCGCGTGGAGCTCAGAGGGGCTGTTTCGGGCAGATGCTTCACATTCCTGGGTTCGACAGAAGCGTGTCCTGAGGCCATGGCTGTCATGATCATACATGCTGAACAGATCTGCTGGGCTGAAGGGTTAAACTAGCTTGCAAATGTTTGTCTATTAAAACTGCCTTGGATTCAAAGGATAATATTTCAAGTCTCATGTTTTCGTTGGGTAATAAAATAAATTGGTAATAAAACATGCGGTTTTAACTATTCTATATATAACCATTGCACTATATTTACTGGTTTATTGTGAAAATACCATATTTTTGTGGGAATTTTGTTGAAATAAAAAACAAAACTGCTTGTCCAGAAACATGGTATTTCCATGGTACCTAATGATGAAAATGGTGTGTTTCCATGCCAGGTCCAAAAGAAAAATCTTTTTTTTTTTTTTTTTTTTGATTTTGTTTTTGTGTTTGGTGTGTTTTGATTTAGTTTTTGTGTTTGTTGTATTTTTGTTTGCTGTATTTTGGTTTGGTTTTTGTTTTTGTTTTGTGATTTAGTTTTGTTTTTTTGTTTGGTTTGTTGTTTGTTTTTATTTGGTGTTTGGTTTTTGTATTCTTTTTCTTTTTGTTTTGTGTTCTGGTTTGGCGTTAGTGTTTTGTTTGGCTTTGCTTTATTTTGTGGTTTGGTTTGATTTGTGTTTTTTATTTGGTTTTGTGGTTTGGTTGTTGTTTTCTTTGGTTTTTATGTGGTTTGGCTTTTATTTTGTGATTAGTTGGCTTTTGGATTTGGTTTTGTTTTTGCTTAGTTTCTCTGTTTAATTTAGTGTTTTTGTGGGGGGTTTTGGTTTGTTTTTGAGTGTGGTTCTATTATTTTTATATTACAGTGCAGAACTTATATGAATGCACACTTTTTGTCTCTTGTAGAAGCAAGATCAGGGGCGGGTATTGTTGGATGTAGTGTATAAACACTTGGAACTAACTGAGCAAGACTACTTCGGCCTTCAACTAGCCGACGACTCTTGTGACAGCCAGGTAGGCGCTTACTTGTCACTCAGCCGTCATCATCGGCAATAGACACCCATAAACCCTTGTTCATTCAAGCAGCACATCATGTTGCGCAAAAGAGCATTGAACCTGAAAAATGCATATTTTTTGCATATCAATGATATGAAAGATGCAAAAGTATTTTCCCATGTACCTTGTTCATTTTCAGTCTATTATTTATAGCGAATACGAAGCAGTTCAGTAGTTATTTTGGTTTCTAGACACAGTGTCTGCATAAACAGGAAAGTTGAATCTCAGGTCACACATTAAAACTGCTCTCTGTTTCTGCTCCTAGAAAACGAGGTGAATGTTTAATTCATTGCGTTTGATGTTGTAGATTTCTTTTTTTTTAATTGACATGCAATTTTGGTGTCTTTCACATTGCTGAGTTTGTGTGATTGTCATGAAAATGTTGTGCTATGAGTAAAAAGGGGCCTAAATTTCATACACGCTGTTTTATATTGTTTATGACTGTGTGTTTCAGAGGTGGCTGGACCCAAACAAATTTGTTAGAAAACAGCTCAAAAGTAGGTAATTCTTTTTTACATTTTTAAATTTGAAGGTTTTTATTTGTATGATGTATCAGAGTAAAATGTTCTTTTTGTAATTATTTTTAATTTCCAGGGCCATCCCCACATAATCTGAGGTTCAGGGTGAAGTTTTTTGTGAGTGACCCTGGTAAATTACAGGAAGAATACACAAGGTACAGTTATTATTTTTATTTTTTTACACTCCTACGCATATGAAAAGTAAAAATAAAACTTAAATCATATAAATTAAATCTGTGTATATCGTAAAAAATAACACATTTTCTCTCTCTGGAAGATCGTTACGTATGTATCAGTGATTTTGTTTGTGATTTTTGTATTTATTTTTTTATCATAGATATTTGTACTTTTTGCAACTGAAGCAGGATATTCTGAGCGGCAGGTAAGGATACATGTTCTACATGTAAAATGTATAATTTTCCCTCTCAAAGCCAATCTCATGTGACAATTTTGATTTGTTTCTTTGCTAGGCTTCCTTGCCCACAAAACACGGCAGTTCTTTTGGCTTCTTATGCAGTTCAGGGTAAGTATTACAGATTATTTATGCATTAACAATTAGTGGTCCTATGGGTTTTTCAGTGCCAATATCAATAGAGCATGATAGCAGCCATTTACCTAATTTTAAATTTAATTTTGACAGATATTTTGAAATGCCTTCTGACATTTTGGCAAATAAAAAAACGAATGTAATGAGGTGCATTTTTGTTTCTGTATTTTGTATCTTTGTTTCGTGTATTGTGCGAAGTATATCACTTGCCATTCATCATACTTAAACATCAATTTTAATGACGCAAATTTGAGGAACTGATTGCAGACTCTCTGACCTGTGGTTTTGTTTGGCTGGTGATCTAACCGTCCGCACAGGATGCACAAAGGCTGTACAGTTTGCCAAATAGTTCATGATCTGCCTTTTGTCTCTTTCCTGTCCTTGTCTGACCCATTTCCAGTAATAAAACTCAAAGATGTGGTTGATTATTGCATGATTAACAATATTTTGTAGTTGCCAGTCATGTTACACACAGCACAGCTTACATTTGATTCTTTTATTGTATGGAAATCGCATATGTTTGCTCTGTTTTTAATAGTTTATAGTTTAATATATTCATTAAATTTTTTTTCTTTTAATTTTTTTAAGGGTACATATGATTTTTTTTCTTTTGTATTTACAACATTGGGTATTAGTGCTATTTTTCATAGTGCTGACTTAAAGTTAATAATTAATAAAACTAATAATTTAATAGCTGCTAAATGAACATCAGACATTCTTTAATGCTTCAAATTTAAGTTAAATGTACTTACAACTTTAGTTTTAGTGTTGATTTTGTCCAGAACATTTTATAAAATTGTTTAATGCTTCAAATTATGTTGAGAAAATTATACAAAATAGTTTGTTGCTATAAATGTACTTGAAAATTTAATTTGTTTTTGTGTTTTTTTTGTTGAGAAAATTGTACAAAATTGTTCCATGCTTCAAATTATGCTGGGATAAATGTACTTGCAAATTTAGTTTTACTGTTTTTGTTGAGAAAATTGTACAAACAATTGTTTATTGTTTCAAATTATGATATTGAGATAAATGTACTTGCAACTTAAGTTTTGGTGTTTTTTTTACGAGAAAATTTTACAAAATTGTTAAATGCTTAAAATTGTAATGTTGAGATAAATGTACTTGCAACTTTAGTTTTAGTGTGGGGGTTTTGTCGAGATTTTTATTTATTATTAATTATTGTTCATTTTATTAGGTTATTGCCTACAAATGTTTTTGATAAAAACGATCAACTTATCAGTATCAGCCAATTTTTGATTTTATTAGGGAATAAAAGTAAATGGTGTCAATTTTGATTCTTATTGATTTTAAGGGGTCTCCAGTAGCTTCTGTGAGGAAACTGGAAGCCTGACTCTATGAAAGGGTGAAAGACACATTGTGCCTCACATTCACATACACACACACATGGTTTCTTGGCCTGTTTTGTGTTTCAGCTGAGTTGGGGGACTACAGTCACTCCGAACATTTGTCTGGGTACCTCTCTGAGTACAGCTTCATTCCCAACCCTCCGCAGGACTTTGAGAAAGAGGTCGCCAAACTTCACCAAGAGCACAAGTAAGACATGTCCATGAAATCCTCCAGTGTGTTAAAGAGTCTTATATTTAACTGAGTGTCAGTGGAGACGGAGGAACAAAGGGTCACAGCTGAACACACACACACACACACACGGGCAGATTTGTGGAACAAGGCGGTTCATTGTTTGTGGATCTCTGAGATTGAGTCTCTCTTCTCTCTCTCTCTCGCAGTGGACTCACACCAGCTCAGTCCGAGTTTAACTACTTGAATGCTGCGCGGACGCTGGAGCTGTACGGCGTGGAATTGCACTATGCTCGGGTGAGTGACCGGCCCGTCTTACCCCACTTGCTACCCCTATTGTTTCATGTGGTACTGCAAACAAACACTAGAGGCTTGAATGATATCTGGTGCCACTAACAGGGCATGGAGCCTTGTTTTGTGCCCACTTGCCCACTAATTTTAAAATATAAAGTTTTAATTTGTTTGTCTGTCATTCATTCTGTCATCAGTCTGTTTTATTGGTCGATCTATTGTTTATTCGGTCATTCTATATATTGTAGTATTGCACCGAAATTATTATTTTATTTTTTTCTGTAACTAAAAGCGAAATTAAAGTTTTCATTCAGCTGGAAATCAAAATGGAAAATAAAGTTTGTTTACTAATCAATTATTCAAATCAAATTTTATTTAATTATCACTAAAGTAAAACTTGTATATAAACATTCAAAAATTGCACATGCGGTAAATGACTACCGCGAGAGGATAACAGATCTACACACGAGGAAACGAGAACTCGCGAGCTCGTCATGATATCTCCTCTGAACGCAATACAAGCCCTCGTTCGCGCGCATGATCATTCCCCACGCTCTCGCGCTTGATCTTCTCTCGCCTGCTGCTTTTGCTCGCTCGAACACTTTTATTTTTGGCAGTCGAGGGGCGGGACTTACTGTTTTAATAACCTCAAATGGCATTGGTTACTTCCCCTTTTCCGGAAGTCAGTTGTGATTGGACGCCTGTCCAATGACCTGTAATTCACTTGACATGGGACATCACTTAATTTCACCCATGGGCTTTGGATGAAAGATAAATTACATTTATATCAATAAGCAAGAGTTTTTGTTATTATCCTGTGAATTACTATTATGTCAATTTTGAGTGTTTCATTATATTTTATATTAAATGTAAAACGGGTTGTGGCTTCTCAAGTTAAGATACAATACACAGCATGAATAATTACACCCGTCTGAAACACAACAATTTCAGATTTTTTTTATTTTTAACACATTTATTTTTTTTGTTTTTTTAAAGTTATGTTATGTTCAGATGGGGTATAATAATTTATGCTGTGTACTGTACTTTTCTCATACTTTCTCTTATTAGGTTATTAGCTTACAAAAAGTTAGATGATTAATATCACTATAAAATATTTTAATATCTAATTTGCTGGGTTTAATAATTTGCTGGGTTTTTAATTTTGTTCCTCTGTATTCTGTAGCAAATTCTGAAAAGGGATTTGTAAGCTATAATTCATGCTGTGTACTGTATCTTAACTTGAGAAGCCAGAAACCCTTTTACATTTAATAGAAAATATAATGAACCACTTATATTATGTAAAAAAATTATAAGAATATCTCTCTTTCTTTCATATCTATCCATCTGTCATTATCGGCTGATAACGAAATGGTCGCCCGTATATTGAGCATCCCTTCTTAAGCAAACCAAAAGTCTAAGCACTCTTTAAAACAAAATGGTTTTGATGTTGCCGTGGAAACTGCATCCTTATGGTTTTCTACTCTTCATGATTTCAGGACCACTGTAACGCAGAGATTTACATGGGAGTTTTGTCTGCCGGCATCTCCGTCTATAAAGACAGGGTACGAGTCAACCACTTTCCATGGTAAGGGTCGTTCTAGCTGAACATTTCTTTAGAATTGGGAATTTCTTTGAAATAAACACATTTGAAAGCTTGTGGATACAAATTCTCATTTGAAACATCTTTTATGTCCCCTTCCCTCTCTTTCTCTTGTGTTTCAGGTTGAAAATTGTAAAAATATCTTTTAAATCGAAACAGTTTTTTATACAACTAAGAAAAGAACTGGTATGTATTTGTTTAGGCGTATTGTTTTGCATTTAATTGAAATCTGTCTTTACCTTAGATTACTTACAAATTGTAGTCTGTTACTGATTACGAATTACATGATGAAAATTCAAATTAGGAACATAGTCAGTTACATTACACATTTTAGGTAATCAGACTACTTTTAGATTACTTTTGACCTACTTCGTTTATCACATTGATAGGATAATCTTGTACAATATTGATATAAAAATTCAAATTGATTGAAATTCTATTCTATTCTTTGCATCAGCAACATGAATTGCATTGACCATTACATTACATCAGGGTTTCCAAAACATATATAAGCGAAATGATGTAATCAATAAAAAAAAAACCTGATTATGAATATTATAAAATGTAATACAATCTGATTACAAGTACTTAATGTTTGGAATCTGATTATGTAATCCATATTACATAATCAGTTACTACCCAGCTCTGGCTGTAGTAGTGAAATTGGAATTGAATTGCGAAGATTTTTTGGTATTGGTACTAACTACTGAAATTGTAATTTTCTAAATACAATGAGCTCACCAAACCTTCTTTCTCGTCTTCCTCTATCTTTTTTCTTTTCTGCGTCACAGACTGAGAACAGAGAGTCTTTATTGGGTTTCAACATGATGAACTACAGAGCCTGTAAGAACTTATGGAAGGCCTGCGTGGAGCATCACACGTTCTTCAGACTTGAGCGACCCGTCCCTCCTGAGAGGAATCTCTTTCTGCAGTACTTCACCCTCGGATCCAAGTTCCGCTACTGGTGAGAATGTTAGAAGAGTTTGTTTATTAGGGTGTAGTGGATTATAAGAGCACGCAATGGCATTTGGAAAATTAAATTCATGCAAAAAATCTGTAAAAATCGTATTTTTGTCTTGTTTTCAATTACAAATATCAAAGAAAAATCTTAAATCAAGATAGATTTACTTAAAAATCTAAATAACTTACAATATGAAGTCTTGTTTTTTAAGTTTATGCTTAAAATAAGACAAAAAAATCAGTCTAAAATAAATTTAATTCAAAAAGGTAAAACAAGATTAGTTTTCTGACCCCATTTTTTTTCTTGATTCAAGCATAAACTCACTTAATTTGGTGATTAATCTTTCAGAAAACAAGTCTTAATATCTTATGTCAAATAGCTTCTTAAGTTAATGTATCTTGATTTAATAAGGTTTATACTTGAAAACAAGACAAAAATGCAGAGGAAGGATATAATTTTTTGCGGTGTACAGGTTCCACCTTAGATTTCATGCTAAACCAATGACAAATTATTTTGCTATTCTTTTCTCCTTGTCTTCTGACTTGCAAGTATGGCAACGTGCAAATCGGCTCCTATGATCTGAATGAATTCTGAGTTGGTTCAGCTATTAGTTATCTATCACTTTTTACCCTCATAAATGTTCAGTTTTACACATTTTTAAAAATTTAAGTGTGCTTAATATTGAGGTACGTATAAATAAATATATAATGCATAAATATCAAAATATCATACTGAATTTAATCGAAAAGCTAAAAAAGGTATGTTTTATTTCTTTAATATTGCCTACCCTTAGAAATATTTTGGTTGTGGTCACAGCTGTAAGTCATTTTGTCATCTGTTGAATGGCTATCTCTCCTGATTCCTGCACAAATGGAGATTTGAGAGTCGGCAGTGACACTATGTTCTGGCTCTTTTGCAGTGGTAGGACTGAGGCACAATCTGTACAGTACGGAAAGGAACGAGGCATCAAGAACAGAGTTTTTGCACGGTAAAAATTTTTTTTTTATTAACCAACGAGGGGGTGGGGGAACACTGTGTAAGTGTAATATGCATTATGTAAGTAGAGTTTTTGAAAACTAAATGTTATGCGGTAGTATTACCCAACCATTGTCTTTGTTAACGTCAGTGTTATTGATATCCTATTAGTTCTTATTTTAATATTTTCCGTTTTAATTGTACATTTAATTAAAGTTTTAGTCATTTGATGTTTGTCTATTGTATTAGTTTTTTTTTGTGAAATTTCTATTTATTTTATAAATTTTTAAGTTTTTTAGTATCAAGCATCAAGAAACGTTGCCTTGGCAACTCACTGAAATAAAATAAGTTTATTTCAAGTAACAAAAAATGGTTTGTTTTAGGTTAAGTTAATTCTAATAACCCTGGCTCACGACACTGCAGATTTTGTTTATATCAGCTATATTTGTTAGTAGGCGTGCGGATATACGGTAATACGTTATATCATGATTACGAACATGCATGATATTGTTATCGTGGGCACTTCAGAATACCGTGAAGAATTATTTATTACGAATTATTATATATATAACATTAATATATAGGTAACAATTTACAATAAGGCTATATTAGTTAACATTAGTTAATGAATTAGTTAACATAAACTGACAATAAACAATACTTCTAAGCATTTATTAATCTTAATTAATGTTAATTTCAGAATTTAATAACACCTTATTCAAATCAAAAGTTGTAACTATTATTTAATGGATCTGAGCTAACGCGAACTAAAATAAGTTGTATTTCTTTAATTAACATTAATAAAGATTAACTTCTGTAACCAATATAGCTATTGCTCATTGTTAATGTTAATGCATTTAATAAGACCTTATTGCAAGTGTTACCTATTGTTCCTTATAATTCTTCTGCACTTTAATCTGTTTGAAACATGTTTACTTTATACATTTTTTGTGTATTGCTTTATTGTATTAAATGTTCAGAGTTCTTTTTGTTATAAGAAAGTTATTTAACCTGTTATAGTATGACTTATTTCAACTTATTTCAATATCGTGATAAAACCGTATACTGTGATACAAGCTTCAGCAATTATCACAACATGAAAATTTGATACATCACATCTGTTTGATAGTATGTGCCGATTTGTGTGTGTTTGGGTGTGTTGCATCCCACCCATTTTGATCCCTGTGGTGTTAAAGTGTCAGTGTGTGTTTGTCGGCGTGTGGTCAGATGTTCTCAGAATGACACCCAAACACAGGAAGTATAAGCAGGGCTGTGAAGCACACGACCGTGAAGGGCGTGCGCATGTCATGCACATGTTTGTGAAAACACACTCAGACATTTGTTTTCGAGAGCAGCGTTTGTTCGAAGATGCTGAGGCTGAAAATCAAACTACGGTTTATGTTTCATCATAGGAGGTATTTCTTTTTGTCTACGCCAACCTGTTTTCATTGAAGTATACGATATTCGTGCTTTTGAGGAACGGCTCAATCTAAAGACTACCAGATATTTGCGGTTTTTAGAAGCAGCATGTGTATGAAGGTCGTAACCTAAAAGCAGTTGTTTGTTAACTACTGATTTTTTTCTGGTATTTTTGTTGGGCGAAAAAACATTGTAAAATGTGTCAAATGTTCCATGTTGGTTTATGTAAATGTTAAGAGTTGAGTTAAAGTGGGAACGTTTTTCGTAGTATTTCTTAATTGTACAATATCTAAGTAACTTTTGAGAAAAAAGTTTTAAGGCATTTCGGAGTAGCATGTGTATGAACTAGGCAAAAGGAAACAGGGTTTGTTGTAAACTAATGTTTGTTTAGTGCTACTACAGTCGTTTAGTATCATTACTTGAGTAACTTAAGTTTACAGAAAATAAAATTTTCTTTGTAAACTAGTTTGTTCCTCATTGGAAAAAGTAAAAAAAAAATGCAAACATCATAACAGGAAAGAGTATTTTTGTGTAAACTAATGTTGGTGTTGCTTGGAACCTTTTCTGATGTATTGTAATGTGTAAAATGTGCAATGTTGGTTTTTACATAATTCTATGAAATCGCAAAATTGTGAAAAATCTACTTTTGAGGTATGTTACAAGGCACTTTGTTAGAAAATGTTCATGGTTTTTGGGAGTAGGAACAGGAAACACATTAAAATAGTTTGTTTTTGTGCTTTAAAAGTTTTTGTTAAAAAACTTTAGAATGTGTAAAGCTTGTTGCTTTACGAACTGCAAATAACGTTGATTTTTTTTTTCAAAATATTACTACAATTTACACGAACAATTTTTTTAAAGATTTGAATGTATACAAACCAAAGGTAACCGGAAAGAAAGTTTGTTTGTGAACTACTGTCTCACTTACAAAAAATAGTAACTATAGAAGATAATATAAAGATCGTAATTCTAACAGTTATATAATGTATGTTACATATATGTCAATGCTAAGTAATGTCACATTAGTAGTGGTCCTAATATTATCAAAAGCAAACAATTCTGAACTTGTTTTACATTGGAAATTGAATTATACAATGTGGTTCTGGTGGATGGAGCAGGTTGTCGCATTATAAATGATCTTTTGTGAATCGAATGTGTTTCCAGGTCACCAAGCAAGCCACTGGTCAGGAGACTGATGAGCGGTTTGGACTGGGAGACCGTCAGCAGGAATTCCCTCTCGGACGACCGACTCGAGACTCAGAGTCTGCCGAACCGTTCTCCGCCGGACTCTCCCGATCAGTGAGTTCACACAAGAACAAACTTCTCTAAATATGTAGGTTCATTCACTTACACAGTTTAAGTTTTTAATTTGTATCTTTCCTCAGCAGTAACTCCGTGTTTACCACAGAGGGCGCGCGGGTCAGGCCGTCCTCCATCGGTCACCTAGTCGATCACGTGATCGATGACTCGCCATGCCAGACGTTCACCAATCACAAGTCTGCATCCTCCACGCAGGCCAACAGCATCAGCCTGGACTCGACACCGTGAGTTTCCAACTTTTTGTCTCAAGCACGCCAGAGCCTCCAAGTCATAAAACAATATAAATTAAATCTTAATCTTAGAGTAAAATTGGCAAATTTTATCTACAGTATTTTTTTAAAGCATGTTGTTCTTGTACAATTTGTGCAAAAAAGTTTTAGCGTAAAAACAGTCTATATTTTTGTTAATTTTTGATGTTTTTTGCTATAAATTATCGATTCATTGCCAAGTTTTTTGGGCCTAACATTTTGTAAATCATTCAGAAAAACATGTTAACTCAAGCTATTGCATTCAATTTAACATGCAAATTTATAGTTTACAATACGTAATGTTGAAATAAGGGCTGCACGATTAATCACAATTAACATGGAAATCGCACTTAACCGATTTGGATTATTGCGATTTTTTAAATCTCAAAGGCTGCGATATGTTTTTATGTGCAGCTTGTAAGTGACGTACGGCTCTGTGATCAGTAGTAAATGCTGCTCCATCTGAAATCACTGCGAGTTTGAGTCGCTTATAACGTGCATTTGAAAAAGCAACACGCTTCAAACATCTTTTCAAACATCTTTCCAAACATGAGAAGCATTTGAACCTCTTGTCCAACAAAAGACAACATTTAATAAATCAATCAAAGCATTTCAATCTTCTGTTTATTCAGCTACAGCGATAGTATGATTCCCATAGGGATTTCCTGGAATGACGTGTGTGTCGTCTACTTCTGCGGCGGGGCGTACTTGGCGTGTCTGCGTGAGAGCGCCCTCTGGTGTTTAGATGGAGCAGCATTTAGTACTGATCACAGAGCCGTGCTGCACTGACAAGCTGCGCATAAAATAATTTGCCAAATCGCGTGTGGTTTCATTTCGATTAATCGTGCAGCCCTAATTGGGAGATTAAGTGTGAAATTATTACAATTATTTAAAAAATTGCCAGTTTACAGCAGCGTTTTTGGTCATTTTCATGGCCCCCAGAATTTTTTGTCGTATGAATATCTAAAAATGCAATATATATCAAAAGAAATAACAGAGTCTCTGCTTTTAAACAAAAAAATCAGTTTAATTCTAGTAACATAAGGCCATTTTAATTTATATGCTGTTTATTGTTGATGATCGTGTTATTTTACATATGCATCTTCTTGCATATGAGATTGCTGGTTTCTGCTTCTTCTTTGCCTGTGTTTTGGTCTGGAAATTCTGTTCTCGTTCTGGAGATGAGCAATAGCACCCCCTACCTTATAACAGTGATAACACGGAAATAACTCCTGATTGGCTGGGAAGCGTTTTCTCATAAATGATGAGTTAACTTGTCAATGGCAGGGAAAGGGTTAAAGTCTCTAATGTTAGGTTCGATTAATCACAGAAAAGTTTGTGATTAATTAGTTAATTGTTTAATCGATTGACAGCACTAGTAATATTTTTTACATAAGACATCCATCTATTTATCACAAACTTTCATCCTCTTCAATGACTCAATTGTCTTAAATTATTTTTTAACCATAATGATTTTTATCAACTTCACATATTGAGGGGTTTTTTTGTCGTGGCATTTGGCAGTGTGTTTGAATGTTTCCTCCAGTACTGCTCGTCTGCAAAATCTTATGATGCTAAAACTTGCTGCCTCGGTTTGACAACCGAATTGTATTTGTTTGCTTTGCATGTCCTGTAAAAGTTCTAACAGGTCACTTATTAATTACCCCTTTAGTTATATTGTGTGCAGTTGAACAATTGTGATATTTGTATTCAAAGATTACACAATTCTAGATTTTGATCTGCTTAATGATGTGTTTTCAGCACGCAAGGGCTGGACTGACACAATTTGAGTCATCAAAGTTTCCGCTGTGAAATGTTGTTCTTATTTTAGCACTGCACTGTAGACGCACACTCTCGCTGGCAACCTGAGGTTTAATATCGTGTGACCACATGTCTCTGATGAAATGATGCATTGTTAGTTAAACACTATTTTCACACGCGTTTTAGTTTGAGAAACGGCAAGTTTTCGAGCTAGTGGAAATTGCTGTGAGCTTTGTGGTGGGCACAGTTCAGTATGTTACTGTGGCAGGCCCTATTGAGTTCACACTGGTGAACCCAACATTATTTTCCATTGGAATGAGCTGTGACCACGCTTTACACATTTTCCTTTCTCAGATCGTGCCACCAATCTCGTTTCGCAATGTCAGAATTTCCGAATCAAGGCTGTCCAGTACACCTTCGACTCAGAGTTTTCATGTTCTATTTAAAGATGAGTCGTGCTTGTTATCTCTTTTTTGACCTGAAAGAATGTGAAATGAAATTCCTGTACTTGCTTGGTGAAATGTGATCAAGACTAATCAAGAGTCCAATTCAAAATTCAATAGCCTAATCAACATTCAGTATGCAAATAAATGGAATAAAGTAAGGACCAATCAAAATTCAGTATGCTATAAATGGAAGAAAGTAAGGACTAATCAAAATTCAGTATGCAAATATGACAATGACATCATTGCTAGATTGTTTTTGTTAGATATTTTTAAAAGCTGAAAATTCTTTGAGTTTAAGAGTTTTTAAAAGTTAGTGCTACTAACAACCATTTAAAAAATGATTTATTAATTGATTTATTTGTTTGATTGAATGATTAATTGCATAAATTTGGCAAATTATATTGGAAAATTGTAAAACAAAATTGTTTATTTTATGCAAAAAAGGGTTTAAAATATAAATGTTACAAGTTTTTACAAAGTGAGTAAAAAAGCATAATTAAGTGATATTGACATTCTTTTTTTAAAAAGTTTTTTATGGAATTTTATTGCTTAGTTTTTGCTGCCCTCATTTTTTATTGGCTCAAAGAAATGACTTGCTTTTCGACTACATTTATCGCTATAAATTTATTCATTTAGTTGTTAAGTATTTGCGTTCCTAATGTTTTGTTAATCTTTTTTTTTTTACTCGAAGTAAAAACAAATTTGCGCAAACTATTGCGTTAAATTTAAATGCGCAAGTTTGTGTTTTACGCATAAAATGTTGGTTAATCGCTAGTGACATTTCTCAGCAATTTTCATTATTTTTTCTTATTTAGTTTATCGCCTAGTTATTGCAGCCTTCAAGTTTAGTTAATGATTCGTAAAAAAACATTTTTCGAATAGTCGAAAAATGTCGAAAAATCGAATAGTTTCAATATAAGACCCAAATAATAGCTTTTTATTTTTAATTTAGCAATTTAATCAATTAGTTGTTACAGTCCTAACATTTGAAAAGTTGACATTTTCTTCAATACAAAGTCTTAAGTTTGTATGTTAAGTGGATCAGGAAACTTGACCTAAAACTGTACGCTATCTAGCACCAACCCTTTATTCATTTAGTCTATTTAGCTGTCACGTTGCGTTTTCGACTCGACACATTCAAATGTCACACCCCACATTTAAACACAAACGGCCAATCGGATGTCTCTCCCTTCAGCCTGACAATTGAAACGATCCTGGTCTTCGTTTTAATGGTGATTTTTTTTTTTTTTTTTTTTTGCCTCGTTTGTTTTTATTATGTAAATGTTTGGAGGCCGGGGAGCTGAGCGCTGTCTGTAGACTGCAGAGCAGAGGGGCTTTCATGCTTGAAATCTGAGCATTCATGAGTGTGTGTGTGTGTGTGTGTGTGTTTGTGTGTGTGTGTGTGTGTGTGTGTGTGTGTGTGTGTGTGTGTGTGTGTGTGTGTGTGTGTGTGTGTGTGTGTGTGTGTGTGTGTGTGTGTGTGTGTGTGTGTGTGTGTGTGTGTGTGTGTGTGTGTGTGTGTGTGTGTGTGTGTGCGCGCAAACACAAACATGGCTTCTCTCTGAGGCAACAGTCCCGGGTCTTAATACTCTCCGCCTGGTATGCAAATACTGCGAGCTTTGATGAATTGTTGGAAATCTTCACTAAACACCCAGCAGATATACAGCGCTGCTCATGCCTCCTGCTACTTACTTACAGAACATAATTCACCGTTGTTGCCTAGGCTACGGCATTCTATGAAAAGTAGGCAAATGATTATGAGGGAATCAGATCATCTTACCCATGATCCTTGGATGGTTTACAGTTCAGTTTATCCCTGTTTGCAGGCAAGGTTCCCACGGACGGTCATGGAAAAAACTGAGATTGGGAAAAAGTCAAATTTTAGACTTGGAAAGAGGAGAGAATTTAAGTTGTGTCTAGTTTACGATTGGCTCTAGAAATTGGTTATCGTGCACTACTGAGAAATTTAGGAAAGGCTCATAAGTGAAATATGTGTAAGAAAGTCAAAGATCAAATGTTGTCACATCTCTACTTTCGCTATAATAAAGTATAAAAAAAGTTTCCAACTGTATCGGATATTTATAAGCCTATATTGGATATTAAATTTTTGATATTTGTTGACATTTGAGTTTTACGAGGACTGTTTCTTAGAGTTTTCTTATAGTAAAGGACTGAAAATTCATTGCAACTATTCAACTTTCTCATCACTTATTAATGTCAAAGTGAGTAGTTATTAATATTAATAATGTTGTGATGCCTACATCCACTTAAGTACCAAAACATTGATAAAATCTATAGATTTTAGTTTAAGAAAAAATGTATATAAATGCTCATGTAAATAGAAGAAAAATTTAACCACATTTATTTGCTTATCTTTATCTACCAGATTTAAACATGGGTACATTAAAATTGTATTATGAAAATTGTAAATGTTGTTTAATTATTCATCCGTAGATTCCACAGTCTCTCTATATTAAAGTAGCGTGAAATATACAAGTGATACCGGTTCTAGAACAAGGAAAAGTGTAGGGCGGGTCTTGATTTTGTCCATATGGAATTGCTTGAATGGTTGTGGTTTGCCATTGGTCGATCTCATGTGAGTGACAGGTTTGTCCCACCCTCATGCCAGTGAACTCATATTCAGAGAAGAGAAAAAATGCTGCAAGAGGGAGGGGAATTAATTTTGATTAAAGATTATGAGAGCAAATTAATTTAAAACAATAATTTATTTATTATAAATAAATATAAATAAATTATTTATAATAAATACTGCAGTATTCCATTAAAAAAAAACTAGAATTGTCCATTTTGGTTTTATGGTGACTTTAAATGGCACTAATGTGGCATAAGAAGGGATGTGTTGTTTATTTCTCTAAAAATGCAATAGATGGCGCTATACACAAATACTCTTTCACACAAATCATGAACTCTTACATGATTTTTTTGAGTCACTTTGATAGTCAAATATTTGATGTATGCATTTCTTTGGTGTTACCAGCCCTGACCCCACAAATGCAGTGTGTGATGTATTCAGTCATTCACCTTTGCATTATTGTTTTTTCAGGTCTCCCGATGTCACGACTGATGAGCAGCCGCCCGCTCTGCCTCCAAAACAGTCCAGGAAAGACCCTCTGACCCACAATGGCAGATCACAGTCTCAGCACGAGTTGGACGACCACCTCAGTGAATTATACAATGTACCTGCGTCGTCGGGAAAGAGCATGGTGGGGAAAACTGTCTTATCACACACACTCACACTACATGTGTTTGTTCGTATCGGTTTGTTTGATTCATATTGTCTTTGTTTCAACAGAACGGAGCCGTGCCTCATGACAACCTTGTTCTGATTAAAATGAGGCCGGATGAAAACGGACGATTTGGATTTAACGTTAAGGTGCGTTTTTGATCATTCAGCTTAATGATTACACTGTTCAAGCTAAAATCGAATGTCGTAATTTGTAAATGCAAATTCTGAATGTCTATAATGTGTACATTATAAAGCATATTTTGGGTGATGTTTATCTGTCTAACAGATAGATGTTTAGATGAATAGCAGATGAGATGACATGCTGTCAGTGTGCTATCAAAGGTCTTGCTTCAATTTATGATCATTTATAAAAAATAAATTATTACAATAATAATAATAATGTTGTCTTGAAAAAGACTATTATCAATATACAATAAATAGAGTATAAAATTAAATAACTGAAAGTAATTCTTAATAGTGCATAATTTTTTTATTATATATATATATATATTATATATATATATATATTTATATATAGTAACCTTTATGTATTCATTACTATAGCAATCAAGTGTGATGTGTGTGTGCATATAAATGTGTGATAGAGAGATAGAAAAAGAGATATATAAATGTAGATATAGTTTTTTAAGTGTATTTATTAAAATTGTAATTACTGTTTTAAATATTCTTTTAAAGAATATATATTATTTATTTTATAAATATACATTTTTAATATGAATTTTATGTTTTTATGTATATTTAAAGTATTATCTTAATTACAATTTTATAAGAGCTTAATTCATATGAATATATTGTATATTCAATTGTAATTTTATATATATATATATATAAAAATTACAATTTATGTGTTATGTGTATAAAATAATATTTATGTATTTATGTAAAGGAAAATGTATGTATGTAAAGTATGTTTACGTAAAGGAAAATGTATGTATTTTTATATATTAATTAATTCATTCATTTTTAATATTTTCAATTTTATATATATATATATATATATATATATATATAGTTAAATAATTCTCCTCTTCATCCACAGGGTGGCGCTGACCAGAGGATGCCCATCATAGTGTCCCGTGTTGCTCCAGGAACTCCGGTAAGTTTTTGCGTCACATTCAGATCAGATTGTTTTCTTTTAATGTCAGGTGATGTATGTGTCCTATTAAAATCGCACACCTCAGCCTGATGATGAATGATTCTTGACTGCATCCATTCAGACAGGAATATTAAAGTTTGAACGATTTTGAATTCAGTTTGTCATTTGAAAAGCATTAATTCAATGTTGAACATATGTTGAATTCTTGATTTCTGAAGAAATCACACTGATTTCTTGACTTTTTCTCACCCTAACCCTTCATCTGTGCCCTTTGACCTCTCTCAGGCTGATATGTGTATGCCGCGCCTCAACGAGGGCGACCAGGTCGTGCTGATTAATGGCCGCGATATCTCAGAGCACACTCACGATGACGTGGTTCTGCTAATTAAGGCCAGCTGTGAGGACCAATCAGGAGAGCTCATCCTGCTTGTCAGACCCAATGGTATGATCCGCCTGGATGGAGCTCCAAAATTCAAATTTTAATAGTCAAGAATTATACTCTGACTTTCTCTCCTTCCTTTTCCTTTAGCCATCTATGATGTGGACGAGGAGCAGGAGAAGTTGGATCTGGAGCCAGATTTCCAGTACATTCCCGAGACGTCCGGTTTAGAGCAGAGCCACTCCGAGGCTGATAGTTTGAGGTTCTCAATACAGCTGCTGAAAGACGGTCTTTCCAGTGGTACCGTGCATGCGCAGTTTGATGTAAGTCAGCTGACACACTTTTCAAATATATATATATCATTATATCTCTATATCTATCTATCTATCTATCTATGTCTATATTAATTACTATATATTTTAATTATAATATATATATATATATATATATATATATATAATCAAAATAAAATTATATATATAATCCAAAATAAAAGTTTGTTTACATTATATGTGTGTGTACTGTGTATAATTATTTTGTATATATAAATACACAAGCATGTATATATCTAAGAAAAATTATTTATTGTTATTTATATATAAAATATTTATATATATATATATATATATATATATATATATATATATATATATATATATAATTAAAATAAAATTATATATATAATCCAAAATAAAAGTTTGTTTACATCATATGTGTGTGTACTGTGTATAATTATTTTGTACATATAAATACACATGCATGTATATATTATTAATTACTAATTATAATTTTGGATGTGATTTAATCGTTGCCCAGCACTAATATACACACACACACACACACAAACAATGCAGCACTGGGCTGTCAGCTGAATCACATTCTAGTCACATTATTTCCTGTTGCTCTTTTCCGGCTGTCTCGATTATTTCCTGTTTGCTGAGCTTACTGTTTTTATGTCATGAACTTGTACTAACCAAAAGCTTAATTTAGCTTGTTTATTAACAATAAATGGGTTGTGAATGAAACATGCTAATGTTGCACAATAACATACAGTAAATAATATTAATAAAATTAATAAATATAGGCAGAAATTGTCTTTTTTTATTTTTATCCAAAAAATTTGTTTGATAGCAAATATGTGTTGTACTCTTATAGCAACTGTACAGGAAACGTCCTGGGATGTCCATGTCATGCGCCAGATTGCCACAAAACGTCTCCAGGAACCGCTATCGGGACATTTCTCCATGTGAGTGCACAGCTTGTGTTTGTGTTGGACTCAGAAATGTTTTCATGATTAGCTGGATGTTCATAACAGTTTATTTTGTGACACAGATGACACCACTCGAGTTGTATTAAAGGGGACGGATGATTATATCAATGCAAATTTCATCAATGTGAGCATTCTTCTCAGATGTTTTTTTCTTTTGAAGTTATGTTGGTAATGTTTTGTTCTTCGAGAGTGGTAATCTGTATATATTTGTGTGTTTTCAGATGGAAGTCCCGAGTAAAGGTGAAGTAAAGCGGTATATTGCCTGCCAAGGGCCACTTCCTGGTACATGCTCTGACTTTTGGCAGATGGTGTGGGAACAGAGTGCCACCCTTGTGGTCATGCTGACGACACAAGTTGAACGTGGCAGGGTATGAATTCTTTTTTTTTTTATGCAATAAAATTGGTATTCACACACATAAAGCTGGTAAAAATTATGTTTATGTTAATGAGTTATTATTTAACCAATAATATTTTAAGAAATGTTAGAAAATTTCTGTAATTTTACCATTAATAGATAAATTGATAAAAACTCTCCCGGGTTATAAAAACAATAAAACTATTAATACAACCATGAATGCTTGGTGGAAGGTACATGATCTACTACATTGCAATTTGGAACCATCAGCCAACACACCAATGTGGTATAACCCAATGTTTTTAATTAATAATAAAACTTTTAGGTTACCTTATCAAACTTACTTTCAAAATATACAGTTAAAAGAAGTCATGAAAAAATCAATCGGTTCTGGTACGCTGAATTTTTTTTTGTCTTAATCTTATCAAAATGTGTGTCAGAACAATGTTCTGATTTCTATTGATGATCTTGTCTTATATGGTATTTTGCATATTTTCCCTTTTAGGTGAAATGTCATCAATACTGGCCGAATGTTTCCGCAAGTGGCGCCTATGGATGTTTCCAGGTTACATGCGTGTCGGAGGAAGGGAACTCCGCGTACATGCTCAGAGATCTGACTCTTACACACCTCGAGGTGACACATCTGTTCAAATGTTCCTTATTTATTAATGTAAATAAACCTGTGTGCTAATGTCTGTATGGATGTTTGAACAGAGTAAAGAAGAAAGGCAGATTTGTCAGATGCAGTACTTGGCGTGGCCCGATCACGGCGTGCCAGATGATTCGTCGGACTTCCTGAACTTTGTCAGTCAAGTTCGCAGCAAAAGAGCCGACGCTCCAGATCCTGTTGTGGTTCATTGCAGGTCAGGCCTGGAAAATGTCCTGACAGAAACTCTTACAAGTAAAAAAAAAAAACACCATGATTTGTTCATTGACTCCACCCCTTTCTCTTTCAGCGCCGGGATTGGTCGCACCGGGGTGCTTATCACCATGGAGACAGCCATGTGTTTGATAGAGAATGGTCAGTCGGTGTATCCCTTAGACCTCGTGAGAGCCATGAGAGACCAGCGTGCCATGATGATCCAGACTCCTGTGAGTACGCAGAAGAACAGCTCGCTTAAGGGTCTTTCGTAACTGGAGGAAACTTTTTATAGTTCCTAGAACTAATGGCGGAAGAACCCACTTTTTGGCGTGTTCGCACCACAGGAACTGGGAAGGATTTTAGTTATAGGAACGCCTTTTGAGGGGACTAAATGGTGGGTGGTGAAGGCGCAATGGATAAGACACATGCCTTTGGTGTGAGAGACCCGGGTTCGAATCCACTGTGAGACACCAATGTGACCCTGAGCAAGACACTTAACCCCTAGTTGCTCCAGAGGCGTGCGACCTCTGACATATTGTAAGTCTGACATCACAGCAATTGTAAGTCGCTTTGGATAAATGAATAAATGTAAATGTAAATTAGCTCCTACTTCAGAGTAGGGACGTTAGTGTACGCTGATTGGCAGAACACACGTGAAAGACTAGCACCCGCTTTTTAAAAAAAACAATCAGTGTACACACACAGATTATAGCCTATATCTTTACTCCACAAACATGGAAAACAGTGACCTTTCAACCTTAATGCTAAGGAGAAAATCCAATACGATTATGTATTTCTGCTCAGATAGCGACATTGGGCATCAATCACATGGCAAACGCTAATAATTTTTTATGTAGTGTTTACTTTCTTTGTATAACAGCTCTATCTAATAACGTATTAGATGGTGCTGTTAAAGCGGCACTATGCAGTTTTTTTAGCTTTACTGAACAGCTTCGGAGTTATTGGAATGGTTATATGACTCTTTTCGGGTTGAATCATGGCCGTCTTGACTCGACACAAGTAAACATCGGACCTGCGTTTTCAGAATGGCGAAAAAAATGAAGAAAGCACGGTCGGAAGAGTCTAGAGAACGAGTAATCTGACAGCGCGAGGAACCGGACTAGAGTCCCACTAAGTCAGGCTTTCATTGTTAGTTGATTCCTGCAATTATCATGAGAACAGTTGTCAATATCTCACATAATTATCAGGACATAAATAAGCCTACAGGTTGTAAATAGTGTAAATGAGCGCAATTTGCAAACTATGATACATTTGCAATAATCATGTCGAACAACATCATAACGGACATTGTTACGAAATAATGCGACGTACATGTAACTTTATTGATGTCATCTGGCATTTAGGCTCAGGTAAGCCTAACGCGGTAGGCTACTTTATTATTATAAAGTGCAGAGGGCGTGAGTGCAGAGACGCTCTGCGTGAGTGGTATTTACGACAGTAACGTTAAATACAAGTACTCTACAGCGACTCTAGGGGTCGCTGTTTGACAAAAACGGAAATCCTGCATAGTGCCGCTTTAGTGCTGAACTCGCTTCAGAGTTCCTACTTGCGGTGCAAAGGCAATCGGAAAAATGGCCCTAGAGGAACATTTATTATCGGGTAATCACCCTGGTGGCTAATTCCTAGAACTAAGTTCCTAGAACTACCCGGTACAAAAGGCCCGTTAGACAGGAAGAGGCCATTTAATTGGCAATTAACGTTTAGGACAGATTTGCATTTATGCATTTGTCAGATGTTTTTATCCAAAATAAAAGGTTCTAACATGAGCTACATAGTTGACTTGCTATGAAACATCTCACTCTAAGTTTATAAATATCGAAGATTCGATGCTACAAATCTTGATACAGTCTCTCAAAAATGGCATTGAATGATTTGGTATACATAGTTTTTATCATGCAGCTTCACTTCATTTCCTTTTTGTTTGTTTGCAGAGCCAGTACCGTTTCGTCTGCGAAGCGATTTTGAAAGTTTACGAAGAGGAGATTGTAAAACCATGCGAGACTGAGCCTCCGGTCGAAAAGGAAGAATGAACACCACCCTTCAGCGTTTCTGAGCTTCTTCTGTGATTTACAACTACTGCCTGTGAGATCTGCGCTCAGCTCGCTGTTGCCCCCTGCTGGAAGGCAGTGGACATGACTGCCTGCAAGCTAGAATACAGACGAAAAAGCACTATTGCACTTTACAGCGACAAACAATGACTTGAGGGGATTTTTCATTTTTACGAAAGAAAAAAACACAGTATCAGGTTATTGATTTATAGGTACTGATAATAACGTTAATTATTTGGGTCGGAGAAAGAAATGAGCTTTTGCTTTCGTGCCAAAAGCTGAAATGAGCCACAGTCCATGTCAGAATTAACTCTTGCAACTAATGACAGCATTTTACATTTTTCTTGTTATTTATTTGTTTTTGGGTTGTTTTTTTTAACAGTTGACTTAAAAGCAACAGGTGCTCGCCCCATTATCTTTTCTTGACAGTGACTGTTTTGTTTTAACATTTAAAACCTGTTTAAATCGTTAACTTAAATTTTTTATTTTTTTTATCGTCAAACAAAAGCAGTCCATCGATGAAGCTTTTATTGAGACACTTTCATTCGTTTTTACCCTGAAGATTTTGAGGTTATTCGCAAGGTACTTTAGACTTGCGTAAAGTACTTTCGATACTTTATACAGTTTCCATGGTATCATTACGGTTCTCTCTAAATTTAGTGAAATTATCAGGCACCAGCTGCCTTGAAAATGAGCCATGGTGAAGATGTGTCTTGCTGCCAAATTTCACAGCTGTTTGCCTCTAAAACCAATTGGTGCGTCGCTTTGGCTAATCGCTATTTATTGCAAGGCTACGTATAGTGCGTAAAATGCCTGACTTTGTATCGTTAAATATGCATCAGGCAGCTGTTCTGCTCTCAGATCCATGTTTGCCGGATCTTTGAAGCGTTTTATTTAGAAATTAAAGCTGTGAATTTCACATTAGCTTCATGGCGGAAACTGCATACTCAATTTGATGAGTATGTACGCAGACTAATCGTTTAACATACGATTTAGTCTTGGATTCTCTTTGGTCAGCATAAAGATCGTCACATAGTCTCAATTACCAATTTTCTTCCATTTTTACAACCAAAATTTCAAAACTTCTACTGCAAGAAGCCAATATACCTTCAGATTTAGAATTGTGTTCTTTGTTGAGTAGTAATATCTGCTCCCCTCTCTGAAGACACAGGTTAAAATCCTGCTTATCATTATTTATTCTCATTCATATCTCCTCTTCTCTAACTAGTTACCCGTTAGCTATTACATGCAATATACTCGTAAGGTGGTCATAGTTCATTTAGTACTTGCTATGGCTGTAGAGATAATGGCATTTACAGAACACATTGGCCACTTTAGCGTTTTATTCACCATAAGTGCAAAATTCTACAAATGCATAATGATCAATGAATTTAACATGAGATTTTAGTTTGCAAAACATGAAGTTCTCATTCTGAAGGGAAAGGATACCTATGAATTATAGAGAAATATAAAGTTTTTAATGCGACACCATCTTAATTGTTTGCGAACATTTTTACGAACATTTCCCCCATGTACGATGTTTTGCAGTGCCATTGCGCAAACGATTTGGCGTCAAGGACCAATCCCGCCCACCGTTTTGAATGTGAGCCGATTTTGCTTCAGTGTACGTCGTTATAGCGCAGCAGCTAGAAATTTACTACCGCCGTTGCGTCGGAAGTGGTAGTATTTTTGTATTTAAGGAAAAAACGAACGAAAAAAGGACAGCACTTTGCAACTGACTGTGGTAGTCAGCTGTGCTACTGTAGAATTTATACTGTTATTGTGTGATGGGGGAAAATATGCTGTTTAATTATTTATGTTGAACATTTTGTCAAAAATCGGACACCTGTGGGGGGCTCTTAACTACATAGTGTCATATGTGAAATATTTGTAAATACAATGTTATATATTAAAAGTGTTCTGAAAAGATAACTGTGGTTATTTTTGTTTTAGTGCATTTTTAAAATGTCAGAAAAGTACGGAGGAAATTGTATGTCATGTTTGTTTACAGTTGTGTTTGAATGTCTGTGAGAGAGAGAGTACGTCTTTTGTACAGAACGTTTTGTTTCTTACTGGCGTAAACTTTGAAAATGTGCTTAATAAGCTGACTCGTCTTTTGGCGCTTGTGACACGTCAAATCAAATATAATACAGCTCAAACTCCTTTTTTTCAGTGTTGTTTGTGATAAATGTCGACCTTCCAATCATCCAAGAATGAAAGAACAAACGCATTTCATTTCGCAGCTTGTCTTTTTTTATTTTATTTTTCTTAGGATTTCACATGAGGTGTAGAAGGGATCATTCAACTTAATTTAATTCATGCTGACTTTATGCATCTCGTTGATGTTTTTTTTTTTTACTTCTTCATGACATGATGTCAACGTCCTCTGTGCGAGAAACAACCTTCCCATCAACCACCTCTTCGATTACGGTGCGAACGCGCTTGGTAATCACAGGTTCATCTGGAGAAGAAAAAAACGATTACTTTAATATATAATTATATTTTAAAATATAATACATTTATTATATGCAACGTATATTTTATTTTTTTTCTTAATTTAAAACAAAAAACACTTACGTTTGGGGGGAGGAGGAGGAGGAGCTACAAACTCTACAACTTTGATTGTCTGTCTCCTGTAACACAAAAGGTTTTTATTAAATTTCAAACAACTCTTCTGATCTTTAGAAAGACAATATGGTTACTTATATATATATATATATATATCAGTCTTACTGAATGTCCTCTCCATCCAGAAGTCTCCTGTACTCGGCAATCTCCATCTCTAGTCTGGTCTTGATGTCCAGAAGCAGCTTGTAGTCACTGCCCTGTCTTTCGATGTCAATTCGCATCCGAGAAAGCTCCGTCTCCAGACCGTTAATGACGACCTGCAACTGGTTGAGCTGGAGGCTGTAGCGTGACTCGGTCTCTCCCAGTGTGCCCTCAAGAGCCGCTTTCTGTAATATCATAAACCATAGAAGAACGGTGAGGGGGCGGGACTATGCATATCAAATTGTTCCCTCTAGAGGCAGCTAATAGGAAATGTTTTCTTTTTTATATTATTAATCAAAGCTAGTAGACATTGAGCATAGGATTATAATTAGGGGTGTTGATATATATATTAGATCAAATAAAGCTCCCCTAGTGGTTGAATGTTTAATTTGAAAGATAAAGAGAGACTTTTACCATGCTAAGTTGCGACTGTAGTTCGATCTCCAGGTTCTGCAGTGTTCTCCTGAGCTCGTTGACTTCAGTGCGGGACATTGAGAATTCTTCTTGTTTGGTGGTGACCGTCTTATTCAGTTCGTCGAACTGCGGGGAAAGAGGTTTGAGGTCAACATCTAGCTGATTGTGTACGGGTTGGCTATCGCAGACTGGATTCATAACAAGAGCACTTACTTTGCCCTTATACCAGGTCTCCATTTCTCTGCGGTTCTTTTCGGTGATGCCTTCATACTGGTGACGGATCTCCTCCATGATGCGGGCCAGGTCTTGCTGAGGTGCGGCGTCAACCTCCACGTTTACGCTGCTGGAGGACATTTGAGCACGAAGAGCTGCGAGCTCCTACAGATCAATGATATACACATCGTTTTTCATACATTGCATATTTTTAGAGAATGGATTGAAAAGTGGGAATTACTATTGTTGGAGATTGATTTGTGTGAACTTTAACTTTTAAGCTGTGGTCACTCAGCTAAATTTTGCTAGCAAAATCGATCATTCCAATAGGAATGTGTGCGAAAAGGTGAACAAAAAAAAGTTTGATCTTTCAAATTGGTCATGCACATTGGTTTGAAAGTGACTTATGTGTGAGCTGTACTTTATCCATCTCTACTTTATACATTATTGATGGACCATGGACCTGTCTTTGAAGGTGAAAATTCGCTTATGTGACCACAGAAATAGTATAATTTGTAGGCAAAAAGAGGTCTGTTGTCAAAAGCATAGCAGTTGAATGAATCGCTGCTCACAGAGAAGTCACTTCAAAAACAAGCAGCTTTCTGTTGGTCAGTGCGATGAATTGATTCACATGGCCAACTTAGAAATTAGCTAAATCTGTGTGCTGAACTGAATACAAAAAACTCAATCATGCAGATTTCTACTTGAATTACTGGATTTCACCAAACAGTTCTAGAAATATGAACACACCTTTATGCTTTGAACATAGTACAAAGAACTCCATTGCCTCAGGTTATAGTACTTACAGGACTAGCATTATGAATAAAATTACACTTGATTAGAGAAGATTATTGGCCTGCTGGATTATTGGGTAAAAATCTTGCCTTGCTCCACCAGGTTTGCCCTACCTGGAGGGCCAAAATTGGTTTTTGATCTCACCTCTGCATGGTTCTTCTTCATGTAAATAAGCTCCTCCTTCAGACCTTCGATCTGCATCTCGAGATCTGAGCGGCTCATGGTGAGGTCATCCAGAACCCTCCTCAGACCAGCGATGTCGGCCTCCACGGACTGGCGCATGGCCAATTCATTCTCGTACCTGAAGCCGCCAAGAATAGCAATGGTTAGGATGGGAATTCAGATGAACTGAAGTGTTAAAACTTTGGGTGTGACATTAACAAACTCATAAAAAAGGGGAAATCCTGCTGAAGAAATAAAGCATCTTAGATTGGTTTGCTGGTTTAATAAGATGTTTTTTTATGCATGGAAATTCTAGCAAGTTTTAATAACCAGTATGGGATATGATATTAAAATCAATACCAACTTCATGAAAAGAGATTTTAAAGGAGGGAATTTAAAGCTGAAGGTTTTTGTTTGTACTTACTTGACTCTGAAGTCCTCGGCTGCCAGTTTGGCATTGTCGATCTGAAGGATGATTCTGGCATTGTCCTGGCTGGCGATACAGATCTGAAGACAAACAGATGAAGAATTAAGACTCAAATAAAGCTTATGAAGGTAAACCAAACATTTTGCACTGCCACAATGTCTTAGACATGTATTTATATATACACATACATGCATACATACGTGTGTGTATGTATGTATATATATATATATATATATATATATATATATATACATACATACATATATATACAGTCAGTTTACATATTCTGTAATGTCAGTTACTATATTAATATATTACTTTTTATGTTATCTGATCATTTAAGAATTGATTATTAGCTATATTGATATATATATATATATATATATATATATATATACATACATACACACACGTATGTATGCATGTATGTGTATATATAAATACATGTCTAAGACATTGTGGCAGTGCAAAATGTTTGGTTTGGCAAAATGTTTGGTTATATACATACATACATATATATACAGTCAGTTTACATATTCTGTAATGTCAGTTACTATATTAATATATTACTTTTTATGTTATCTGATCATTTAAGAATTGATTATTAGCTATAGTGATATATATATATATATATATATATATATATATATATATATATACAGTCAGTTTACATATTCTGTAATGTCAGTTACTATATTAATATATTACTTTTTATGTTATCTGATCATTTAAGAATTGATTATTAGCTATAGTGATATATATATATATATATATATATATATATATATATATATATATATATATATATATATATATTCTAAAATATGTAAATCGTTTGAGAAAAGTTTGAGATTTTAATTCGGATATCTTCCTTTTGATAAGAACCCTGATAACTTATTCCACTGGATAATATAAAATATATAACTCTATAATATAAAATGACTCACTTTTTTGCGCAGATCTTCAATGGTGGCGTAATAGTGGCTGTAATCTCTGGAGACAGGGGTTCTCTTCTCGTACCACTCACGGATCTGGCGCTCCAGCTGCGCGTTGGCTTTCTCCAGGGAGCGCACTTTCTCCAGGTAAGTGGCCAGACGGTCGTTGAGGTTCTGCATGGTTGATTTCTCGTTGAAAGCCATACCGAAGCCATTGTCACCCCCGCCAAACGCGCTGCCCAGGTCGAAGCCGCTGCTGTTGCTCTGTGCGTAAGAGACGCGCACGCTGGAGCCCCCCGCACCTCCGTAGACACTTGGCGCACGACCGACGGCGATGCGCTTGGAGTATCCACCGGTGAGAGAGTGGGAGGTGAAGGGACGAGAGCTGGAGCTGGACATGCTCTTGCGTGAAAAAGACTGAGTAACCTGAGTCATCGTTTCCGTTCCTGTTGCCTCAGCGCTTTGTTGGACACCTCTGACAGCTGCTTAATGGTTTAGGAGAGCTGAGGATCTTTTATACAAGTTGACCAAGGGGTGGGGTTATTTCAGCTTATTTATGATAATGATTATCGGAAAATAATTAAACAGGTGTGTACAGGGTGTGCTCATGAAATAGCACAGGACCCTGAGGCACGCTTACCTGATCGACTTGATTTTATTAATAAACATTAATTCCCTGGAGTTTAAGATTTGATGGGTCGGGATATAGAAATAACAAAAGAGAACCACTTTGTACCTTTCGTTAGCAGTAAAAGTGATTAAACATGATATAGGGCTAAAAAAAGGTCAGTAGTTCATACATTCAAATGTTTTGCTCTATATAATTGGTAGGCTAATTGTTGCGGTATGACATGTTGTTGGCTAATTAATCTAAAACTTAACAAAAAAGCCATTTATTCTATCATTTTCATGGGACTCAATTGAATATTTAAAGATTTGAATGTTTATATTAAATATGTATTTACTTTCTTACACTGTAAAAAAGTTGCTGCCTTAAATTTAAGCACTAAATTTAAAGTAATGTAAACTTAAATTACATTAAAATGTATTTTAAATTAGTTGATTCTTGTATGACATGCTATGAAAAAGTTTGAACATTTCTTATTTTGATGAGTTAAAGCAAAGTAAAAACATCATAACTCATTGATCATATCATTTTTTACAGTGTGGGGTTTTTTTTTTTACTTTAGCTATAAATGTGTATATCTGTGTGTATATAATGTAGGCCTATGTATGCATGTATTAATGTGCTATAAAAAAGTTTTTCCATACCACCTGTACATTGACCGTGATAATAAGGTAATTGTCCTCTTCGGTATGTGCAGAATGAGGACTTTAAGCCGCTATAGTTCATTATCACTGTCACTCCACGCCCTGATTAGATGTAAAAGTGGATGAGATCTAGGCTATGCTTGATTTAACTGACTGCCACAAAACAGGCCATACTTTAGTGAGTGATTACCAGAGCTGTTGTCATGCAACACAATTATTGCGCCATAAAATGGTTCTTACTAACAAGCTCCAGTTTCAATGGAAATTCTGAAATATGTGAAGGTAGGCCTAATTCGTTCAATAATAACGAAAAGGCTCGCGCAAGAAGTGCTTATCAATCTGAACTTTTACTTTTCCCCAGTCATTCATTATCAACCTATTCTAGTAAAGTAGCCTAGCCTACACTTTAACCAGCCCTAAGGCATGAAATTACAATGTTTTCGAGTTGTACATCTGTGATTAGGCTATATACACGCCGTAAGGTGATGTACAATTACATGATCGTGTTCCCTATAGGCTACTGGTCCATGTTCATGTCTGTGTGCTTAATTATTTTGTCTTTCACCTTTCCCTTTGTTATTTCTTTCCCTTTCATACCTGTCACAGCCTAATTCCCTCATTCGGAGCTCTTTTCCCATAGACTAATGAGGGAGTGTCTCGTTCTCCGTGTTATCTTTCCACTCCCACCTGCATAGCTCACTTCATCCAGACCAAATCGACGTCTCCATCAACGTTCAAGTAGCCTACTCTTGACCGTCGTTCGCTTGTTTCGGCCCGCATTATCAATCGTTCCCCTCTCGCACACTTTCGTTTGATACATCACTGTTGTCGACGTGCATCACCACTTCCTTTGAGGGTGGGCTTTGGGTCATTTTTGTTGGTGTCGATTCCACTCATTTGAATCTTTTATTTTGATTCAGATTGATCCGCCGGGTTTGTTAGGAGAGAGTGGGGTAAACTGTGCCAAGTCAGCATGGCTGATACAAATCAGTCTACTACAGGCTATCATAGACAACCTAGGAAGTCAGGGAAAGTCTCGTTTTTTACTTTCTTTACAAGCTGTTCATACATTAGCAATAAAAAAGGAATGAATACAAGAACATTCTTACATAAAGCACCTTTAAATAGTAATAATTCAATAATTAACAATAAGAATAATGAAATTTAAAAAATGAGCATAAATTATATCTTATCGCATATCAGAATCCAATATAAAATGCCATCATTTATGTATAAAGATGTTTGTTTTTGTGTTTAGTGTTGGTCCTCTGACTAAGGAATGACCTTTGATGAAGAACTTGCAGTATTCAAATGTAAAGGCGATACTGGGCCGTGGTTTCGTGTAGGTAAGATGAGACCAGTAGGGGTAAATGGTAATCAAAACAACAAAATCTTGCATCAGAAAAGGGCACTGAATTAATTTTTAAGTGCAAGCATAAACATAGAATCAGTTTACTATAAATAAGAGTTTAAAGTGCGGTCCATGCTATGTAAAACACACATCGACATTTACAAGTTTTACAAGTGGATTTACAAGTGATTTTCTCTCACACGCTGCTACCTGTCGGACAATAGCCAAACTATTAAATACCGTCCAAGCTATGGTGCATAAGCTATGTCCAAGCTTAGATGCATCACTTCTGTTTACACAGCAAAGGTCATGTGGCTTAAAGGTCAACTTAACGCCTCGGTAAGCCAAAAACCAACGGTTCATTTCGTCACCCGGACCTGTCTGACGAGTCTAGTTGTCGTTTGACTTAATGTGCCCATCCTTGTTTTGGTTTTAATCATCAGACACTCCTTTACATAATTGTTTTCTGAGACTTGCAGTTTCTTTTCTCACCCTGAGCGACTGCCAATCAGTGTCAAAACAAGTTAAATAATTCTTTTGTGAAGGGTTTCACTTCAAAACGCGACTTAAACCCTTTACGTGCAAGTGTTTTATAGTAGCAATGTTCAGGGTCTCAGCTGATACCTCATTGTGGTTGAATCTTGTGGTTGACCCGCTGTAGTTTTTGTGCAAAAGAACCAGTTTTCTTTATCATTTTTCATTAGATTTTTTCCTAATAGTAAAAATTCTCATGAAGGTTTATGTCTGATTTATATAAATCTTTAAATACCAAGATAATTATGATGAGATCATCATTCAGTATGACAAATCAATCTTGATTTCCTCTTCAGCATGCGGTCACTGTTGATTTTCTTAATTTTTAAGTCATGATGCCATCTTTTCAGATAAATTAACTATATATAAAATGTTAAATTATATATATTGTTATATTAGAAAATGTAACATTCATTATTTTATGAATGGTTTGATTTAACAAATTATTAAAAAAAATAAAAAATCATATATTTTAAATATTTATTATGTCATACGTATATAATTTATTAAAAATAAATCAATTAGATAATGAATGAAACATTTCTTATATATAACATATAAATGTCTGTGTATATATAGGCCCTATATATAGAATGACACCCTTTCACTAATTTATTTTCAAAGTCACGGTCTACTTCCATTGACGACATATAGTTTTTGTTAAATATACGTCTTTTGATGTGGCTGTTGTGATATTGCTGTTCTTTTCATGGCTTTTGATCATGTTTCGTGTGGTTAGTGCGGACACGCAGTCACATTGTCCGATAATGAAGCAGACGAACAGGATGATGTTTCATGTTTGCGGAACAATGTGCGTTTTTAAGTGGGAGTCATGAATATTTGTTTTGACTGATATATCATGACTTTGCTGGAGTCATTTAACGGCAGAAGACCGTTGACAGATTGTGTTTCGATTGACATTTTTGCCTTTCTACAGTTAATCTTGTTTCAGTGTTTGTTCATCTTACCGAACAATTCTGCTTAATTGAAGCATCTCTTTGAATCACCTCTTCATGAGCTCCTAAAAAAACAACTGAAGTGTAACATTAAGGTCTTTAACGGCTCTAAACTGGTTTTTGCTCCAAATTTCACTTTGAAAATTCAAATAGCGACAGTAACAAAGTAATTTATCAGACCTACCAGTTGAATGCTAATACTAATGGCTAACTTTCTCCAGGTGTTAGACATCCTTGATCAGAAAAGACTCACCGGTTGAATGATAATGCTAACGGATAATTTTTCCAGGCGTTATAGACCTCATTAATCAGAAAAGACTAACCGGTTTAATGCTAATGCTAACTTTTTCCAGGCACTAGGCTATAGATAGGCTATACTTGATCAGAAAAATTCCAGTTGAATGTTAATGCTCAATGTTAACTTTCTTGAAGTATAATAGGCTTGATCAGAAAAAAAACTCAATTGAATGCTAACTTTCTCCAGGATAGACCTTTTTGATTAGAAAAGACTCATTGGTTTAATGCTAATGTTAATAGCTAGCTTTCTCCAGGTATTACAGGTCTCTTCCATTAAAACAAACTCACCAGTTTAATACTAATGCTAACAGCTAACTTTCTCCATATTACAGTCTTTCTTGATTAAAACAAAGTTGTATCCATTTTAATACAAATGCTTACAGCTAACTTTCTTCCTGTATTAGTCTTTCTTGATTAAAACAATCCCACCAGTTTAATACTAATGCTAACGGCTAACTTTCTCCAGGTGTTATTGAGCTACTTATTGAAAACTACAGGTATTAGCTAGCCTCTTTGCAGTGAAAGTTTAACATGCAAATAATACCCAATTACCTACAACAGTTGTCATTAATACTTTTTTCACGGTCTGATACGTTTATTTAAATGAACTGTTGTTTTTTCTACATTGTTTGTTTGAGTGGTGGCAACACAGCTATGTGTAGTATTTATGGTAACCAGACGTGTCTGTGCATTGTCGCATGCCTAGCGTTGTTACCCTTTATGCACAGGTGTGTCCAGGTGGGGCACCTATCTTTCCACACACACTTAGTGATTAGACATATGAGTATGTATTATGGAAATTAAGACAGCCTATTAACTATACACGCAATCTTATACTGTAAGTTACATGTTAGCGCATGTTCTGGACAGAACAGTCATGGAAAAGGAAATTAATCATAATTTCTATAAGCATAATGAAAAGTCATTCTTTGCGAAAAGACAGTTATGTAATAACACCCTGTACTTATATATCTTTATAACCCTTTCCATCCACCTTTTTATATGATTATATTTACTTTCTCATGTGACTAAGACCAGCTCAGCAAATTGAAGTTCTTCTCATAATGTTGTTTAAATCGCTGCAGAAGTCAGATTATCTTAAGAGTTTCTTTGTTATTTACATAGAAATTAGTTATGGATTAATACTAAAAGTACAAGCGATTCCCATTAGTTTACACCCACGATAATGTTGTTAGTACTTCAAAAAGAGGCAATTGTGAGGAAGACTAAACAAATCTTGGTGCAAACCTTTGTATTCTTTAAAAGCTTCTAACCGAGACATCCTTGTGTCAATAAACCTGATGCGACAGTCATAACATGTCTGCTGAAGAGTTTAAGCTGAGTTATAACCCATAATTATTGTCTTACAAATAAAACATGGAGCTGGTTTGACAAGGGTTGACATCCAGTTTTTTTTGGTCAAAATTAATGAATTAGAGGAATAAGTATGTTTTTTGTTAATATACAGTAAATACGCTAAAAAGAATTTATTAATGTTTTTTAATATTAACAATATTTCAAAAAAATTGTTTATTAAAATGATATATTAAAAAATAAAAAGTATGTATGTGTGTATATATACTGTATATGCACACACCTGCACATTTAAAGGGTAACAACGCTAGGCATGCAACGCTATACGCACAGACACACACACACATAGCGTTGTTACCCTTTAAGTGCAGGTGTGTCCAGGTGGCGCACCTACTGTCTTTCTGATTAAACATTATGTCTGTGGAAATTAAGATATTAACTATACACGCAAAGTTGTACTGTAAGTTACATGCACAGACACGTACCCTGGATTTAAATAGGCAAATTCTTAAGAGTCTATAATTGCATCATTATTGCAGTGATTAGTATGTTTCTAGCATTTTATATGTTTGGCAACATTTCTTCTAACCCTAATTGATGGACGCTGTTTAAACAACCATGTAGCTAGGAAGACACATCATGGCAAAATTTCAAGATGTCAATGTCAAGATACATTAGGCTCGAAGAATGTTCCGGAGGGAGCATGAAGAATCATTTTCACACATGAATCGGCACCTCTGAGTCCAGACCTTACAATTCAGTGAAAGTCTTAGGGATGTGCTGGATGAGACTTTACTGAGAACTGGACTCTTGCACTGACAATACAAGATTTTGACCAAAAAATGAATGCACCTTTTAATGGAAAAAATGTTGCGATAACTATTGCCATTTCTAAAATGCTAAAGTATGATCTCATTTGGCTAAGGACAGTAGACAGGCGGGGACGACTGGGAACATGCAGTCCTTGTAAAACACTGTGCGTAGTGTGTCACCTTCCGGATCTCAAAGTTAGCTGGTCCGAGTTAATAGCTTCTGTTTTTCCCGTAAGCCATCTTGTAATTTGGCTGTCGGACAGGTAGCCGCTTGCTCAGTCATTACCTGTTTGTAATTACCTGCACTCCTATTTCAGACGACTCATGAGACCACTATGTTTTCTCATGTAGCAGCGCCAGGGCCTAACAGGTCAGGCTGCATTCCCTGTCCCGTGACTTCTGAGATGTTCCTGTAACCAGACACTGTCAACACCTCCAGAACCAGATGTGCAGGGTGGGACCGCCGCGGACAGACGGACTCTCACTGTACTGTGACTGGCACACTTCAATGACTCGCATCTGGGGGGAAATCACCTGTGACAGTGGAGAAGAAAAGGGGTGTGACGGGCGAGGGCGTGTTGGTAAGTCGATTGGCTTTTCTTTTCTTTTTTGCCTTCTGATGAACTTTCCCTGCATTATTGTGCTCTCTGAAGCTTTCATTTCACTTTGGTTCGGTAGATCAAACGGACAGAAACTGACACAGCATTTCCTGTCATCGTGCTGTTTGCGCAACTGCGTAATAAACAAGTCATTCTAGTAGCACAATTTGGGTTTGTATGCAACTTACTTCTTTTCTGTATCTGTTTGTCTCAAAGTCACAAGGCCGCAAGATTTCTCTTTAATTTTTCTCTCATTGAGCTAACAGTGAGTTCTTTGAGGAAGCAAGAAATGGTGTTATATATATATATATAACACTATTTCTTGCTTCCTCAGAAGCACTATATATATATATATAATATATAAAATTTGATATATATAACATTTCATTAAATTAATACAAACCAACTATAACACTTTATATTTATACATATTTAAAAATTAAACACGTTTATTTAATAATATAATTTTAAGTTACATTCAAAATCATATATGATAAAATGTATATAAAACATAGTAGATGTCTGTATAGGACACTCACATATATATTTTATATACATTTTTTATATATATATATTTTCATATAAAATATGTATTTTATAATCATGTATAAATAATGAGATTAATACAAACTGGATATCACACTGGACTCTGGTCAAAAAGAGATGAATTACATTTTTAAGATAAAAATGTAGTCTTTAGTATTTATTGAAAGTTTAGAACATAATTTTGAGAACGTACTATTCTTTTGGCATACTTTTTTTTTTATACAGTATGTTTTTATGCAGTATGTTAACAGTTTAGAATATGCCAATAATGTGCAGGCAATAATTAGATGGCATACTTTATTTGCTACGAAGGATATGTTTGGAATGGCATACTGTTATACTATACTATTTATGATGTATATACACCATGTTTACAGCATTTAAAGTCCTCATGAAATCAAAATCCACTCTATTTACGTTGTTTTGCTATTCTATGTTGCTATTGCTATTATATAACTAGTCTTGTGGTGAACTATTAATCAATCCGTTAATACGCAGGAAAAATGTTTTTTTCAAAACCTGAATTTTTGCTTCTACTGGAATGGCGTTCCTTCTCTGCTGACGTCAGTTTGGCGGTTTGGGTTGAATGTCCTTAACCGCTCTCCTCCAACCATCAGTCTGCAATGAGCGAGGGATGGAGAGGTGGTGTGCAAAAATAAAACCCTGCCCTTTATTCAATATACCGTTTCACTTGGAAATACGTCAAGTAAAGTCGGTAAATAGTAAAGTCGGTAGCAACTCCTGGATCACGGGGACTTTAATAATAACTTTACAATCATTAAGGAGTTAAGGGATAAGGATAATGTTATGGCATACTGAGTACAATATTTTTTTGCACTATGTAGTGTATGCTGGGTTCAAAAGGCCAGCACGTTATGCATGCAGATGCAGTAATCAATGACACAACTTTTATTTTTTAATTGAAAGCTTAGAACATTGAAATTGTTTGCCTTGCTTTAAATAATTTCGATCAGTGGTTGTCAAACTGTCCTAGAACTTTAATATTCTTCCATACTTTATTTCTTGTTTCTAACCTATATTTGGGCATAGAAGTAGTAACTTCTGTTCTAACATAAATGTTAATAATACCCAGAATGTTTTCGTTAATCCACACAGCTTATGTGAAACACTGGATCTGTAAAACAGCTTGTATTTTGTAAGTATGCCCTAAAGCTCTTAAACATGTCTTAACGTCGCAGCTCTGAACCTGAAGCTCAGTTCACCTAGGCAGAAAAACTATTAAGTAAAAGAACTGAAGGCTTTATCAAATACTGTCTAATAGTGAATACAGACCTGCATATGCGCACAGCCTACGGCAATACAACCAAACCGCACGAAATACAAGCTACAGAGCTGGCACAAACAAAAACACACATGCAGATAAACCACAAATGGACTTTGACCTGCGCAGTGTGTGTGTGTGTGTGTGTGTGTAAATTGTGTCTGTAATCCAGGATCAGCGAGAACAAAAGCACCAGTAAAACTTGTGACACAAATTGTGGCCTCTTGCTTTTCACTTTGGCACGAGGCTGGAAGGACCCTGGTTGGCCCCTTCCACTGTCCCAGTACCAGTCCGACCAGGGCCAGGGAAAGGCCTGGTCCCTGTCCATAGGAGCCACGTCCACGTCCACGGTCGGTATTCAAGCAAAATATTTACTCGGTAAACATCCTATTATCTGAGGCGTGGCAGGACAGCACGAGTTCTGAGACATTTTGTTTTGCTCAGCGCAAGAGGCCCCATGGAGGAACTGGAAGAGCCAAAATCGGCCCTTATGGGCCTGAACGAAAGGCTGAAGGGGTTTCTGGAGCACATGAACCAGTTGGAAAAGACCAACTGCGAATTGGAGGAGCAGATCGGCGAGTGGGGAATGAGGAACGTCCCTCCTCGACGGAACTGGAGCAACAAGGAAGCGCTGGCACAGGAGCTTCGGGCTCAGGTGGGTTGGTGACGTTTGTGCTTATTACCTGCATCTTATTTGCATTTTATCTTTTTCATTACATTTGATATCCAAGGCACTAACACAATATGGCCCTGAAAAACCCCTCAGACTGGCTCTGAGGTAATGAGTCTAATTAAGACGTTAAATCGTTTTCTCTGATGCATTATGTACTGTAGTGTTTCTCAATTCGGCCCCTGGAGGCTCCACTGCGTATTTTCGGTGTCTACGTACTTTGACACACCCAAATCAGGTCAGGGAGCCTCTGCTAATGATTTTGCAGAGGCTTGTCTGGTTAAAAAATGGCAAAAATGTGCAATTCTGGTGGCCCCCAGGAGCCCTATTGAAGTTGGTTGGTTTATGTTTGGCCCCAAATCTTTGTTAAATTAGTGCCACTACTATTTTTGAAAGTAAGCATACTGTATGTTCGGAATAGCATACTATCAAACTACTCATTCTATTTGGTAGTTTACAGTATGTGTACTGTTCAGCATGTAATAATTGCCTTACATTCTATATTCAAGATTAAGGATTTATTCATTATGGCATACTATATTTTTTTGCATACTCATTTTAATACTAATCATACTATTTTTTTGCAGTATGTAAAATACACTTGAGTTCAAAATGCCAGTATGGCATATGCATGCAGTAATCATATTACAGAATGCCTACTACTGTACTACTCATACTAACTATGCAGTATGTTAATTGTGAAGAATATGCTAAAATATGTTGGATGCATGCAATAATTAGACAGAGAACTATGTTTGATACTAAGAATCTTTTGTAACTACATTACATTACACTACATTACATTCTATATTCAAGACTAAGGATGTGTTCGCTATGGTATACAACTCTTTTTGCATATAATTTTGCAGTATGCAGTATGTACAGTACACCAAGTACAATATACTATATATCTAAGGATATGTTTTGAGTGACATACTACATAATGCTAACCACATACTTATCTATGATACAGTACTCATACTGTATACTGGGCATAATTGCATATTCTTCCACTTGAAAATAGAATGTTATGTTCTTTATGGCATACTATTTTTGCATAGCATTTTTTATATTATTTTGCAGTAAGTGCAGTATCCTGGGTACAATATGCATGCAATAGTTAGATGACATACTATATATTTGAGTTTCATGATAAGGTCAAATGGCATTCTATTTTTGGCGTATATAGTATGTATGCTGTGCTGCATGTAAAAATTGCATAACATTCTATATTCAAGATTGGATATTTTGTTTATGGCATTTTATGGCTCTTTTTAAAAACTGTTTTGCAACATGCAGTATGTACAGTTTACTGGGTACAATATGCATGCATTAATTGGATGACATATTATATATTTGATTATACCAATATGTTCAGAATCCCATACTACAATACTACTCATGCTATTTATGCAGTATTCTGTGCGGAGTATGCATGCTATAATTGATACTACGTACATGTTTAAAATGGCTTATTACCACACATTCCGGACAAAAAATAGAACCAAAGATCAATAGGCCCTATGTGAGCCTTTGTGACTAGCAGCTTGCATTAACTGTATAAACGCATTCACTATTAGCTGTACTAACTCATTATATCAACTCAAAATTGACAATTGACAATGATTAACCAAACATTGCTGTCACGATGGCTCATGGATCATCAAAATGGCAGGCAGCCAATCGTAATGTGCTAAGCTAATATTGTGCTTCATGAGAGAAACAATATTCTACCAAACTGTACTCCTTATTATTTTTTTAAATAGTATGCGAAAATATGAAGAAACAAATCTGTATGTTTATTTAGCATTTTTAATCCAAGTTTGTGTAAAATGTCTGATTAAGCAATCCAGAAGAATTACGGGAAATATTGAATGTCGTACTGCATTGTGGGATTCACAAACCCAATGGAGTTCTGGTTTTATACAGCACATTTTGACATATTTAGTAGGTCATCCAAGAATGGTCATTTAAAAATCAAAAACTGTGCACAGTATGCATACTATATAATTTGCTGAAATAGTAAGTGAAGTATGCTAATTGCCGAAGACCAGGTTTAAACCAGGTTTTAGGCTGTAGGTTGGTAGTTTTGAGTTAAAAATATGTTCAAAGTGCCATACTACTGTAGTACTATTTATGCAGTATGCAGTAGTATGAACAGTATATTGTGCCGCTTATAATAATTACATGACATTCTATATTCAAGATTAATGATTTGTTCATTATGACATACTAACCTTTTGCCTACTATTTTGCATACTCTAGTACCATTTTGCAGTATGCACTATGTAGAGAATACTAGGTACAATATGCATACAGTAATATATATATATATATATATATATATATATATATATATATATATATATATATATACATGAATCCAAGGATATGCTCAGAATGCCACACTACTGTACTACTATTTATGCAGTATAAAGTATGTACAATTTACTGTGCCACTCGTAATAATTACAAGACATTCTGTATTCAAGTTTTATGACTTGTTCATTATGACATACTCTAACACTGTTTTTCAGTATGTTCTGTGTACAGTGTACTGGGTACAATATGCATGCAGTAATTGGATAACATACGACATATTTGAAACTAAGGATATGTCATACTAAGATTATTTTTGCAGTATACAGTATGTAGAGTATACTTTGCCAAATAGAACAATTACATGACTATCTATATTCCAGATTGATGATTTTTACTTTTGACATAGTGCATACTGAGAAGTATGCAAAAATAGTATGCAAAATAGTACTATGTACACAATATGCATGCAGTAAATAGATGGCATGCTACATCTTTGAGACTAAGGATATGTTGAGAATGCCATACTACCGTAGTACACATATTACTTATGCAGTAGTATGTTATCTGTGTAGAATATGCCATTATTCTGTATGTATGCATTAATTAGATAACATACAGTACTATATATTTGAGACTAATAATGTACAGTATTCCATACTATCACACTACTCATACTACTTTTTTCAGTATGCAGTATACCACTTATAATAATTACATGATATTCTATATTCAAGATTAATGATTTGTTCATTACTCTTTTTTGCATACTATTTTGCAGTATGCACAATGTACAGCATACTGGGTACAATATGCATGCATTAATTAGAAGGCATATTACATATTAGAGATATTTGTTATGGATGCCATACTACTGTACTACTCAAATTATCTTTATGTATACTGTGCAGCATGCAATAATTACGTGATGTTTTATATTAAGATTAAGGATATGTTCATTATGGGATACAACTGTTTTAAATACTGTGTTGCTTATTTTTTTTTAACAGACTTAGACTTTAAAACAAATTTGTAGGCTGTTGGTTTGAATTGAGTGGGACTAACAGGTACTTTAACTTATTTCCAGAGGGATGTTGGACAGATGTCTAACACCTGTGTTTCCTAAATCCGTTCCGGTGCCAGAGGCCATACTGACCTTGCGAAAGATCGTTAATCCTTTCGCACCTGGCTTGATCTTTGACCCTAACATAATAACAACCTGCAAAAGATTTGCAAAAATGCAGATAACATAGTTTAAAACAGACTTGTGTTGTTTGTGTTGGATAGCTAACTGTTTTACGTGCTCTGGAGGGGAAATCAATCACTCCGTCAAGAGATCAATCAATGCAGTGAGCACTGTTCACAACCAGCATTAGGTGAAAAATCTTGGCAGCAATTAAGTCTTCATAACTTCCCCTAGTCACTGTTTTGCATAAACTGTCTGTCAGGCAGTAGACAATGAGAATACAGCATGTTGATGCACAGCCTAATCTTTCAGAAGTTCCCATGGTTAGATGGGTGTTGACAGCCATTAATCATTAATAAGCCTTGTAAGTGTTTTTTTTTTATAATTTTTTTTTTATAAATTATATCATAATTTCAAGCAAATTGCTAAAGAGTGTAATTTCTACCCACAGGCAATTATAATGTTCTCTATCTTGAATAAATGTAATTTTTTCCTCCTAATTCTCCTCCTTCTGTTTGTTTTGGCAGGTTAGCATGATCCTAATGGAAAATGCAGATGTTTTGTTACAATCCGATGCAGTGAAACTCAAGGCAGCACATTTAAAGACCAGGTTAGAAACTCTCAGTAAGCAAGAAATGTGAAAATCACCTGAAATTACCAGGTTTATAAACTGACACAAAGTAGACATTATAATTGTTGTTTTTTTAAAGAGGAAAGTTGAAGGTTGAGGACTTTGCATTGTGGGATATACCCAACCTAATGTTTTGTACAATTGTCCAATGTCAGAAAATTTGCATACTGTGCACCTTATTCATTTCTGCATTACAAACATGCAAATGAAATATTTCACGCCAAAAGAACAAAATATTTAAAAATGTTTTCATTTGGACATGTGATTGCCCTCTTGTGTTGAGAAACAGCAAGTATCTGGAAATACCACTGAATGCTTGATAATGAATTAAGCTGAAACAAATAACAAATATGACACATAATCTTCAATTACATAAGATGTTCTCGGATGACTTCAGTCTAACTTTCATAGAAAGTCAGCACCTTGTTTATTAAATGTGATAAGTTTATTGCATTTACTAACAGGGCTTGCACCGAAACTGTATGTTTATATGTGATATTTATTATTTAAAATTGAGTTAAATTTATGGTGTTGATTACCACAGATAATAATTACGAGTCATTCTTCAGTTTGTTAAAAAAAAAAAAGTTTTTACATAAATATTTCTGTGCCTGCTCCATATGCTTTCATTGAAAGTGTATTTCTGTCAGCACTTTTTTTGGGGATGTTTTTACAAACTGAATTAAGAATCCAAATGATTTTCTGTGGGAATCATTAACAGTAGAACCAAACTTGTATTTAATGTGGAATATTCCTTTAAGGCGGGTTTACCCAACAGGGGGTTTCCTTTGGGATTTCAGAGATATGCCAATTTAATACTTGAATTTAATTAAATACAAATGTATAATAAAGAAATATAACGAAAATAAGTGAAGGATGGTGTAAAATTAATTCTATGTTGAAAAGATTAACTTAAATTATTAGTACTTTTGATGACATTGACCCTAAAAGACAGTTTTTCATTTGTGAAAATTATTATTAATATAATTATAATTATTTATTTTGTTTTTTAGCGACATTCTCAGTTGTCAAGTCGATCTGCATAGAACATGTTTTAGTTTTAAATGCACTTTAAGGTTAAAAATGCAGTTTAGCTTTTTATTAAAAACAATAGTAGTCCATTCTGTGTCTTACATTTAGATACCTAAATATATGCATGTGTGTGTAGGTGTGAAACTGAGGAGAAACTCCGTCTCCTAAAGGAGCAGGAGGTCTCACGGCTGAAGATGAAGAAGAAAGAGGTGGAGACGGCCAACACACTCCTGGAAAAGCAGCTTTATGAATCCCAAAATGAGTTGCAACAAATCATGGTACATGAGGTGGAGACACTGTGTGTGTGTTTGAATGTCAGTGAGTTATTGTATCTAATTGTTTGTTACTGTGCATGACATGTCAGTCATTCTCATCATTTAATGAGAGAAACCTTGACGTCTGTCTTTTGTATAAATACTTGTTAAAAATGTTCCCTGATGCCTTAGTGCCAAGTTGCGGCTAGCCTCGAGATAGGGTGTGTTTGTGTGTGTGTGTGTGTGTGTGTGTGTGTGTGTGTGTGTGTGTGTGTGTGTGTGTGTGTGTGTGTGTGTGTGTGTGTGTGTGTGTGTGTGTGTGTGTGCGTGCGTGCGCGTGCAAGAATGATGGAGTGTTCAGCCAGTTCCAGTTAGAGTAAATGTGGAAAATGCAGGACATGTCATGCACAGTTGTTAAATATGCAATGCTGATTTAATATTAATTCTAACTCTATTGTAGTTACTACCCTTTACATTTGTATGGAAGCAAAAAATCTAACTTCTATCTGTAAGTGTTCAACTGTTTCAATTTAAATTCTTGTTTGCAGCAAATATTTGGTGTTGGCGTGAAGAATTTTTTATCGTTTCGTCTCAGAGGTTTAAGAGTAACAATATCTATCCTGTTTATGTATCTTCTCCATAACTAGTCGGGCCAATGACATACAAATATAGACAAATGAAATTGGGTAGCAGGTGTCTGAATGACATGTTTTTGTTGTTGTAGACTCGGGAAGAAGTTCTGCCACAGTATGTTTTCGTCAGACTCTTTTGATTCCTCATGAGAGGAGCCCTTTAAATTCTCCTTCCTCCTCCTCTTGCTTCCTCTCTCTCTCTCTTTCTCTCTTTCTCGTTGGCTGACAGAGAGAGCTGGATCAGCACCAGCGGCGAGCAGTAGAGGAGTGTGATAAAGTGCTAGCGCAGGTTGCTGCGGGAAAGGATGGCAGAGGAATGGATCTCTGCCGGACTAGCACCCAGTGCGACCACTCCAGCCCAGCCCAGAGCAGCCCTGATTCAGCCATGCCACCAAATCCAGCCCCAGGCTCCTGCCCCCGTTCACAGACAAGGCCCAGAAAGGATGCAACCAGCCCTACGGCTGCGTTTCTACCACAGGTACGAGTATTTGCTCTCTCTCTCTCTCCTTCAAACACTCTCTATGGTCTGCTGGCCAGGCACTGCAGAGCAATCGTAGTGTGTGTGCGCGTGTGTGAGGGAGTGAAAAGACTGCTAAACATCAATTCTTATTAAAGACAGAATGAAGGATGTCAGTCCCATTGAGCATAACCACTGTATTTTGCCTGTTCTCATCAGTAGGTGATTGCTAATTTGTCTTCCTGAGAATTTATGTCCTCACACAAAAACACGGGCCGCTGGCCTCATAACTCTCCTTGAAAAACAGCAACACATTGCAGCATGTCTTTATGAAAACTCCTGTGATAAATTGAGTGTATTTATGCTATAGTATTCCAAGGTACTTGGTAGGTGTCCAAAAACAAGAATTTACATGGTACCATGTCTAAAATACAAGGTATTACCATGAGAAATGTTTTAAAAAAAACATGATATTCCTATCGAACATATTCTAAAAAAATGGTAACACTATGATACCATGTTCATAATAAATGGATAAACATGGTTAATGGCACTATGTCAAAAATCATGGTAGTACTGTGGTACTTTTTTGTTAATGTGAACCTTCCATTTAAAGTATTAATTTATCATTTATATTGGATAAGACTATATTTTGTTTTTGGAACAAGTACTTTGGAAGACATGCTTGTAATTTTCCATTTCTGTGGAACTGCTATCGTTCTTATCAGATGGAGACTGAGCTGATTCCTAGACTGTGATATATGTCAGCTCAGACCATAAGAGCATCTGTTCAGTTTTCTTTAATGTGATCTTTTGTGTTACCCGTCCTGAATGAAGTCCACTTTAGCACATAACTTTATTTTGTGAGGTAAATCATTGATGATTAAAACAATAAGCCTATTGGGCTATTAATTAAAGTAATTTTACCATGAGTGAGAGGTTTCCTAAGGCACAGTGTGATGAAACCTCCATAAACCATGGTAAGCTATAAAAAAAGGCTAAAAAATGCATCATTTTTGTTGTCTGCAGTATTCTTATGTATACACTGTGTGTGGTGGGGTTTGTGAGTAGGTGAGAGCAGGTGACGAGGTCCTGAAGGAGGCACGAGCCGAGCTCACTGAGGCCCGAAAGCAATGGCACCGTCTACAAGTCGAGATTGAATCGCTAAATGCCTTGGTGCGTTAAATTCCTATACAAACATGCCCACAGACACACCCGTACACACACACTCCAATTCAGGAACATGTAGACACACCTAAACACATACTCTCACTTTCTCACTAACACATGACACAGAAATTAAAATATCACTTAGTGCTACATTATATGAACGCAGGTCTTATGCCAGAAGAAGCCAGATCTGAATCTGGCATCTGAATTCAACCACTATTTTAGTAGATCAAATAATTTGTTTGCAGTGCCAATTGAGTGTTAAATGCACATCAACACTTTACCTTGAGGGAACGGGCGACAAAACCCTGTAGGATTTGTCACCATTCCTTTCATGGCTTCATCATTTACAAATCAAGTACTGAGAATAATCACAAATGGCTATTTCAAGTGACAATAGTTTTTTCTTTAATGATTTTGGCTAGTTATGTGGGCTCAAATCCTAAAGCCCAAACCCTATTGTAGGCACCATGTTATACGGGTTAAGCCCTTAAAATTGAGCCTTGTTCTACCACTTGACCAGTTCATAAATTGTAGAATTATTGGGATTTCCAGTGACCATGTGTCCTTGATCAAGATACTTAATGGAGGTGGCTTTGTGGTTAAACTCAAGGATGATAAACAGAAGGTTGCTTGATGTTCTGCAAGGTCTGATCCACATGCCATCACCATTGTGCCATTGAGTCAGCCCCTTAACCTTAGATTTATCAGGGGGGTTATTGTCAGTTTCTGAAATATTGCTAGTTTGATCCCTGCAAAATGGGTATCTTGAGTCATCACCATTGTGCCAAGGTACTCAATCTCTTGTTCCTTCTGGGGGACCATCAATAAAAAAAACTCCATGGTTCAGTCACCATAAGGTGCAATCCATGAGCCATCATGATTGTGCTCTTGTGCGAGGCACCTAATCCCAGGTTGCTCCAGTAGGATTGTCTCTGTAAAACATGATGTCATCACATGACATGGACCGTCAACAAAGGACTTTGTTGGGGAAAATAACTGACCACTGAAATGACTTGCCCATAATACAAGTTGCCTTGCATGTATTGCTTGACCCTACCAACTTAAGTCACTGCAGCCTTTCCCAGTATCTCGTGCTGTAGGCTGACCCTGGTGATTTTGGTAATAAATGACAAATCTGTTTTATCCCACCAGGAGAGGAGTCTCCAAAGCTCACTACACCACACTCAGCTCCAGTACTCCGTGCAACTCAAAGATCTGTCCCGGTCTGTAAGGAGTCTGGAGTCTGAGCTGAAAACAGTGCGGGATGGTCTGGAAGTCCAGAGACAGAACCACAGCCAGCTCCTCAACACCAAGATGAGGCTGGAGAGAGAGATCGCAACCTATAGGAAACTCCTAGAACACGAGGAGGGCAGGTAAAGGAGGGATAGATATACTGAGGTTTATTCGTTAATGCAATAAAACCCTTAGCACATGCTCAAACTTGTATGATGTACGCAAATTACCAAGGTAATACATTGGAATTTTCACAGGGTTGGCTGTGCGCCCTTGATATTATTCACAGTCAATCAATCAAAAGAGGTTTCTAAGGTTGCTAATAAGTTGAGTGTGGTCTTTTGTGCTTTTTCTTTCACTCCTGAACTGCAGGTTTCTGAACTCAGATGGTCAGTCTCTAAAGCTGAAGCCATGGAAAGGGTCAATTTCTGCTCTTGAGCAGAACGGTCTGCCCAATGGATGTGACGAGGATATTACTGAGCCGTTCTTCACTGAGAAAGCACCAATAAGAAGCCCGGCCCTTCAACGACAGCAGAGTCTTGTCACCCTGACAGGTGAGGATGATGTAAAACATCCTCACACTCATTGTCCAACCTAACACTAGCACTGAAATGCACCTTGTTTCAGACTTCAGGTCTCATTCTCAACAACAGTTTCATCCAACTGTGAGTCTGAGAGATGGTATGCAGCTCTGTGTTTGTTTGTGGTTTTTATCCAGAACCAGTCATAAACAAAGACGGGGAGATCTGTACTGTGAAGACTCAGGAGATTCTGGAAGGAAATGTAGTGAGGGAGAGTGCCGAGGGTCACGGAAATGTGGAGTGAGTTTACATTAGACTCATTTACAAGCCTTGCTGCACTGAATAACCATAAGCATGTCACACCTTCAGAACAAAGATCTTGACGTGTTTGCATGTGACTTTGCAGGCAATAAAAATGATGGTGGAACTTCTTCATCATTATCTTATGCTGAAAACGTCCTTGTTAACCTATTTTGTTGCTTACTACTTTACTTTTTTGTGTGCGATAGGACAGAGAAGATTGACAAGGTCATCAGGCAATGGGAAGGCTCATTCTTTAAAGGAAATCCCAAGCTGAGGAAGAAGTCTGTGTCCCTGCGTTTCGACCTTCACATGGCTGTAGCGGACGATGGCTGCAGCCAAATAAAACAGGACAGTCTCCCTAACGTGGAGGTCCGTCTGGTCATGAGACGGTCTCGCAGCATACCCACCTTTGCGCAGTGATGTCACAATGCTACTACACCACAACTGTGACATCACCATGCTACCACATCACAACTGTGACCTCACAATGCTACTGCGTCACAATTAAGTAGTGGTGACCACGTCTCTATTTCTCAGCAGCTAATGAAAAGTGAACCTCTTTAGTGACATCATAGAACTTTTGCCATCTGAGAGGAAAAAGAAACATAACAGAAATTCAAATTGCTCTTATGATTGTAATGAATTTACTGCACATAAAGCTACTTTAAGAAACTGCAAGCTAAATTAATTTGTAATTGATTTATTTTTCTTCAAACTTAGGTTTTCGAAACTAAATGGAGAGTATGTATGTCTTTCGGTATTTCAAATTTTGTGCAGTTGTGACTTTAGAGTTTGACGTTCTCTGTGGACACACTACTGCCACATTTTTGATTATTAGTATATATTAAGTTAATCAAAATATATAATAACAATTGGTTTGTGAAAATGCGTTTAGTTTATATATTTATAGAGCTAAGTCTCAGAGTGAAAAATGGTCAATGTGGATACAGACAAGATTTCACATTCAGTGCAGAGTAACAAAAGATGCCTTAGTGCATTTGACAAATGCTACTAGAATAAATTTTGCACTCCAGTGAACGCTAAGGGTGTATCGAGTTCTGTTTCTGCAGGAAACTGCAGTGTGAATCAAAACAAAATATTGCGAAATTTGCAAGAATTCCAAAACTCAGCCAAAACAAAAGATTTACGGCAACACCGATGTACTGTCCCGCACAGACGTTTACAAAATGATTAACAGTAAAAGTCATCAGCCTATTAGTGCGAGGAGAATGAGATGCTAAAAGTAAAAAGTCGACTACGATCTTCTCTACTAATTACACTCGCCTCAAAAAGTTACATTGCTTCGTATTACGAATGCATGTAGTTTACACTTCATTTAAAGTGCAAATACTGTGTCTTCCAATCTAAAATTATGCAGGATTGAAAACTTGAAATGATCATGCTTTACAAAAATCATTAAAAAAAGATTTTGCATTACTCACATGCATATATTAATTATTTAAATCGATTTATTTACATACACTACCTCTGGTTGTTGTTGTACTGTAAATACATGGGGTTCTTCTTGACGCAACAAAGAAATGAATACACATACATTACATATATTTAATTTAAAGTTATATTTAATCTGAATGAATCTATATCCCTGAAATATGAATGATATCACCTTATGGGCTTATTTAGCGCTTTAGTTTATTATGTAATGCACACTCTGGTGTCATAAACAGTAGGAGAACCTTCACGTTTCATCTCCTACCCAAGGGATTTTGTGACTTACTTTAAGAAATGCAAAGAGAAATTACTCTGTGTGCATTGGTAAAAATGCCTATTTGATATGCACTTTAGAAGCTAACTTTCAGATTTGTATCTGTATTCTACATTCTTTTTCCAGATGACTATGCTGCTTTTTGTGAAACATAACCTTTTTTTTTTTGTATCTGTATAATATCCATAAGCTGTGCCCTGCTGAGTGATTTGGCTTATACACTTTATGACAGGTGCTAATAAAGCTATTATTATTTCCAGATGAGCTATTTATGTTATGAGCAAAGCTGTCCAAAGATACTTCAATATATAGACCAAAGTGCCTGGAAAACTAGAACACAACATGGACGTCCCAGTTAAGCCTGGAACAGATTGTAACAGATCAAAAATGACAAATGAAATTGATAGGTTTCATACAGATAATGGCAAACGAAACAAAATATAGCAGGTTGGCCCAAAACCATTTGTGCAGAAGAAAAGTGAGTATTTCATGTCGTCTTGTTTAGTTGTTGAGAAATGTAATGCCAAAGCTTGGTGAGCAGAGTTTAAACTTACAAAACCAAAACATTTAGCAAAATGCTAATGCAATCAAGCTATTCATATTAACAGCGAAGTGGAAAGAAAGTAATTGGGGTCCAAGCTATAACCTAATGGTATGCTTTGGTATTTTGGGATGTGGGGCTCATATGTGGAAGATTAAAGCTGTTTATGAAGATTAACTTTACAAGTGAATATGAACCGCAAAACCCATCTGAAACAAACAACCACTGTCAAAAAGCAATCAAATAATTTTTTACTTAACTTCAAAAAGATATTTTACAACAGGCAAAAGGATCTCCATTTGTACACAAAAAGTGTTTGTAACATTTTTGCATTTTCTGCGGAAAATTTGAGTATGCCTATCTGCCATAGGCTATGATTCATTGTTGTGGCTAATTGGGCATTGATAAAGTGTTATGAAGAAAAGAATGAATGCTGCTCCCTAGTGGTCATATATGTACATGCAAGGCACACAACAAGTTTCCCTCCTCTTTTATGAAGTGCGTTGCATACTTTTGGTGTGTAGGCTACTGAATTTGATGAGGAACGTTTTTAGGTATGCAGATATACATGTATATCCACCACTGTTGGCAACTTCGACATATAGCCTAATGTACTAAAAACAACTGTGAAAATATTTTACTCTGCTGCATTAAAGTACAATTTTACCACAAGGATGAATTAGTAGTACCTATAGCACTTGCATTTGAAAAGAGAGGCTTAAGCTTAGCTCTCCACCATTTTGTATTCAATACTCCTGTGGCATTATAGGATTGCAAAGTGTAGACTGTTTGCAGTTTAGAATCTCAACAAATCCAGATTATTGTCTATTTCACGAATATTAGGGAATTATTAATGTATTATAAATTTGGAATCCTAATTTCCTTTCTCTGTTACTAGCTAGCTAACTAGCATATTTAGCTCCAATATCTTACTCTGTTTGTGTCTTTGCAGTTTCTTGTTCATCCAAGCGCTGATTTTGTTTCCTGTGGACACTTCTAGCCATCTATTATGCTATGTATATTTTTATATACTAAAGTCCTCTAAGAGCATTTACTACATTTGGTAGCCGTAGCTGTTTTTTTTTTTTTGCTAGTTGTATATGTATTGTTATAAATATATTAAACAAATAATTAGGGAAAAAATAAACTGTCTGCGTTTTTGGGTGTAAGTAGGTCACACTGAAGCCAAATAAGCTTATCTAATCCCCTGAAACTTGGCAGAGATTTTAGCTTGCAGCCAGTAATGGCATTTTGTGTGTATCTGAGCTTGCACGTTTTCACATTTTCAAGTGTATTAAACACATTTTTGTTTTGTTTGTATTACCGACTCATTTCAAAATGAGTGCATGTGGTTTTGTGTGTGTGTGTGTGTGTGTGTGTGTGTGTGTGTGTGTGTGTGTGTGTGTGTGTGTGTGTGTGTGTGTGTGTGTGTGTGTGCTTACCAACACAGTTGGATAAACACACACATCCAAACAGACCCCTGCGCACGTTGCTATCTCTATGCCCTATAATCCACCTGTCTTTTTCTAGAAAGCACTGACTCAATTTTTGGATCTGATTTTCATGACAAAGCGAATGTCCTCTTTACAGAGAGATGTCTGGGTATAAAAGACCTGGAGTGGGACGGGCCTGAATCAGCACAGCTCCGCAGCTTTACCCCCTCCACAGGCGCCGCTGCAAGCCGAACCTCTGCAGAATGGGCCGGGTGAGTACAAAGGTGATCAGGACACTCTGCTCTGATTATTGATCATTTTATTAAAAATATTTATTCTATTTTATGTATATTTTACAGATTTTTATATCATATTTTTTAATAATATATATATATCTATGATGTAACTAGATGTAGATTATAATAATAGTATACAAGGATGAAATAAAATGCCACTGTCTCCTTCGTACAGATAATTTTCTACGAGGACAAGAACTTCCAGGGCCGTCGGTACGAGTGCAACAGGGACTGTTCGGACTTCCATGTCTACCTGAACCGGTGTAACTCCATCCGTGTGGAGAGCGGGGCTTGGGTGGTCTTCGAGAGGCCCAACTTCATTGGCTACCAGTATGTTCTGATCCGGGGCGAGTATCCAGATTACCAACGCTGGATGGGTCTGACTGACCGCATCTGCTCCTGCAAGATGATCCACTTTGTACGTTGCACACATGAATGCAAAACATTGTGTAGTGCGTATTTAATGTTCAATAATAATGTCCCTTCCTCTCCAGGTAAGCGGTTCTGAGTATAAGATCCAACTCTATGACAAGGGAGATTTCGCCGGCCAGGTACACGAGACCACCGAGGACTGTCCATCCGTGGTGGAGCGCTTCCGTACACGTGAGGTTCACTCCTGTAAGGTGCTGGATGGGATCTGGATCTTCTACGAGCACCCAAACTACAAGGGGCGCCAGTACCTACTTGAGAAGGGGGAATATCGAAAGCCTGTGGACTGGGGCGCCGTCTGCCCCACGGTTCAGTCGTTCAAACGCCTGACGGAGTGACGTCTGACCTTTAAATCCATCCATCTTGCAGTCCTCCTTTACCTACCCAACCACAACAGCATCGACACACCTGTGCTGAATTAATAAATGTGTGGTTGCAAATGAAACCGTTAAGGGGTTATGTCTCTTTTTGTGGATGTGTGAATAACTTTGGAAACTACATGCTTCCCATATACATAATACCGAAATAAAACAGACTAATGATTACTGCAAGAGGTATTTGGCATGAGAAAATAAACGAGTGTATAATATTAATCGCTCTCGCTCAACGGTTAATGGAGGTTGCCAAACCCTGTCCTAAATGTATCACTCCTTGTCATCTTGCTGCAAACTTTTCAAGAAAACAAACTTAATCGAAATGTCTGCAAAAATGTAAATGCGTCTACTTTGACTCAATGGCATATCAATTGCTTTTTGCAAATTGCAAATTGTTTTAAACGTAGTCAACTGTGCAATTGCCTCTCCTTATTGCTCCGTTTACAAGTGTAAAGTGTTGCACGATAATGAACAAGGAATTTGAAAGCATAGCCTTAAAGATACTTAGTTAACTTACTGTTAACTATCTAAGTTAACTTACTGTTCTTACTGTAACTTCCAACATCCTCATGATTTCCATTACACGAGAGTAGATGTTAAAACTTCATGCTGATTTGTACTCGGCTTTCGCCAAGATAAGCACCAACTAAGGTGTAGCTTTACAGTAACCTATGCTTCTCCATCCATTTACGCTTCTTTCCAAATGGTGATGTGAATCTCCTTCTGTCTGGTGTTAATAGCTGCAGTGTATTTGCACACACAACGGCTGCAACCACAGTGCTGTCCCCTCATGACAACCGTCTGGATTGAGTAGAGTAGGGGACATCTCTAGGTTCTTCAAGTGGGCACCTTCCGTCCTCAGTGTTTGACGACTAGCCCACGACACCTCAAGAGGGCTCGACAGTGACTCTGGCGTCACCCCCTCCATCCTCAGAGTCACCCCCCTCCATCCTCCACTCAACTCAGCCCAGCTTACTGACCTTTACATCCCTCCTGCTGCTGAGGTTGCTCCTTCCTCATAGTTCACATGTGACCTAACCACAACCTCTCCACAACCCGACCATACGTGCCAACCCGTTTGACTAAGGCTGTCGAGCCTCACTGCGGACGTTAAAGCGGTCAGTGGCAACGGTTCCGTATGGCATACTACAGCAAAACACAATATCTGTCCAAACACCAATCCTTATTCACGCAAAATACACAGGAACGTAATAACTGTAATTACTAAGCAAACTATACAAATAAACCAACAGACTCATAAAATTTTCAAGAATTTTTCGAAACCGTAGCATGGCGGCCTGTACACAGCCAGCCAGACTCTTTCCGTCTCAACCACAGCCAGTTGCTGCTCCTCTCTGCTGTTTCAGACAAGGTCTTTACAGTGCGACGCAACTCTTGGCCATTGAATCCGACGTCTCTGAGGAACTGGGTTGTGGAGTGTGCCACAAATCCTCGACAACCCACTTCCACTGGATAAACCCGGACTCTCCATCCTCGCTGTTCTGCCTCAGCTGAAGCATACCGCAGTTTCTTCCTCTCATATGCCTGATCTACAGCATCCTCCCATGGCACTGTTAACTCTATCAGTTGAGCAATGCGTGCTGATCCAGACCACAAAACAATATCTGGTCGGAGGTTGGGGTAGCAATCTCAGGTGGAAAAATAAGCCGTTGATCAAGATCAGACAGCATTTTCCAGTCCCTAGCAGCTTCCTGAGCGAGAATTGGTTTTAACACCTTTTCTTGGTGGTTGCTCACCTGGGCGGCGGAATATTGTCTTCTGTGTGTAATGTTTTGCTAGAACAGGTGGCAACTTATTGGTCATGTTACGCTTGTCTTCCAATGCTAAAGCCAAACATCGGAGTACTTGGTCATGGCGCCAAGTAAACCGACCTTGGCTAAGAGCCACCTTACATCCTGTCAAAATGTGCCTTAATGTGGCAGGTGATAAACACAAAGGACAAGAGGGATCCTCTCCTACCCAGAGGTTTAGGTTATGTGGTGATGGGAGAACATCATATGTTGACCTGATAAGGAAACTGATCCTACTCTCTTCCATTGACCAAAGGTCTTGCCAGCCCATCTTGCGTTGCCCATCTCATCCATTCTCCCTGCTTGGCCTGGGAAATGGCCTTTATACACCTCATCCTCTCCTCCTGCTTTCGCACCTCGTTGACTACGTGCTTCCTCCTTTGAGCTGGGGCTGCCTTGTGCCATTTAGGAGGAGCTAAGCTGAGCCCAAACCCCCTCTTCCATGCTGTACCTGCCCCACGATATCACCAATTTGAAGGGCAGCCTTTGCCTCTTCCACAGATTTCTTTGCTGACCACTTTCTACCAGTTTTTAACACAGGTGCTGCCTCCCTTACACATTTGTCGCGTGACTCTACAAAGGTCATTTCCAGTCTGACCTCATGACCTGACCTCAAGAAAAGCAACCATGCAAACCATGTTCATCAACAGTTGAATCATCATTGTTTGGCCAGCAGCCATATCACCCTGTAGCCCAAGACTGGTTGCCCACTAAAGCTAAGCAGGATTGAGCCTGGTTAGTACCTGGATGGGAGACTCCCTGTGAAAACCAGGTTTCTGCCAGTAGGGGGCATTCACCCTCTGGTCTGTGTGAGTCCTAACGCCCCAGTATAGTGATTGGGACACTACTGTAACAAGAACCATCCTTTGGATGAGACATTAAATTGAGGTCCTGACTTTCTGTGGTCATTAAAAATCCCAGGATGTCCTTCTAAAAAGAGTAGGGGTTTAACCCTGGCATCCGGGTCAAATTTGCCCAGTGGCCTCTGTCCATCATGGCCTCCTAATCATCCCCATATTTATTGATTGGCTTCATCACTCTCCACCAATAAGCTGGTGTGTGGTGGACTGTGTACTGGGGCACTTTTACTTGATTTTCACTCACGCCTTCGATTTTGGACATATTTGATCATTATTTTTTTTTTTAAAGAATCTTTCTGTTTTTATTAAACTCCACAGGAGTTTAGGCAGGAGCAGAACTGAACTGAAGAAGCTCAAAGGTTTGATTCATTTTTGTTTATGTTACTTATATCTTCTCGTTTCTGGAACTGCTTTTTTTTCTTGTTACTCAAAAATAAAAAAAAGAATGACCTAGTTTCCAAAGTCCAGTATTCACATTTCTGTGCTCTTATGCCTCTTTTTATTAAATGTAAACACGAACATTGGCTAGATAGACCAATATTTAGCTTGATTGTTTCAAACAATATTCACAGTGTTTTTTACTTAATCGGTTATTGATTTGTTAGTAGGCCTATTAGTTAACTTTCATATGAACATCCATATTGAAAATGTCGGTCAGTCTCTATGGCAAAAACAAGGCAGAACCTCAGACCAAATAAACCACAGCAACAGTTTTTCTTGGGTGCTATTGCTCAATTAGCATATATATATTGCAAAAGTCTAATTAGCATATATATATTGCAAAAGTCAAGCTCGGCTGTTGAAATCTACTGCTTCTCTTCTCTTCTGGATGTGATTTCATAAACCACTATGGCAACAGTAGCCACGCCCACCACAGCAGAGATGACCAATCGAATCACAGCTTCAGTGAAACTGCAACATTGGACAGAGACTGAGGACAGAAGAAGACTGATTAAATGTTGGAATTAAATGTACTAGTGTAGTACTGCTCATCGCTGACTTACCTGGACATGGTTGACATAGTTTAGTGTTGTTAAGAAGTTTAGTTTGGTTGCTGATAGGATTGTTGAGCACACAGCTGTAGGAATCATCCAGACACTCAATCTCCAAAGGTAGAGAGATGCTGTTATTGAGATCAGACACACTGATGCTGGAGAATAATTTTTTTCCTTTGTACCATGAGAGAGTCACATGACTCACATTCACCGCTGAACACATCAGGACACATTCTGAGCTTGATAATGAAGGACGTTCACTGGTAATGACAGGGACCACCAATTGTAACAAATCCCTTCCTACAATAAAAACAAACAGTATGAAAAGTTCTAGTATGAAAAAAACTAAGTGAGAAATAATATTAAACGTGTTTTATTGCAGTATTATTCAATGTGCTGGCGTAATTCACACTAAAACAGGAAGACAGGGCGGGGCATATCAAACAGCTCCTCGCCTTTAAAAAAAACAATAGTGTTTCGTTTGTATCACAGCTCGACCGAAGCCGTTTGAGCTCGATAAAGCCGCCGCAGTTTCCACCCAATCTCTACAACCATTTCTCCTACTAATCTCTTCCATATCACTAAGGCAAAATAAGACTTAATTTTTCACACTAGACTTCACACAGATTTCAGCCGCAGCTTCAGCGTCTATTTATAATGTAGGGGGCGGGACACTTCAGATTCTAGAGAGCATTTGATTGGATAGAAAATCTGATGAGAAGCTGAATTGGAAAGATGTCATCAAAATCATTGATCCATATTGGCGGAACTGAGAAACTGTAAGTTTCGAATGCTTATATCTTCTAAATGCAAAGTCAGTCATTGTTTTGGAGCACACTACCTCGTAGATAACACAGTAAGACTAACATATTTATACTAAAAGCCAAAAAAAACCGTCAATTTTGATTTCATGAGGACTTTAAATAACCCTACTTTATGTTTATTGTATGACTCTGTGGACCTGTTCTCTTGTTTCATAAAAATGTGAATGCTGCCGTCTTGCGTATCATTTAGCGATAATGTAATGAAAATTACCTCACTTAGCTAAATGAATGACTTTTGCTGTAATATTGTTTTGCACATTATAACGACAAACATTATAATTAGCCTTGTTAGTGGTATTAACAAGCGATTTTTATTTTTACTTATTCTATGCCCCATACACTAGCGTTATAAGCTAATCTGTGGTTAAACTAAAACTAACGTTAAAAATGGGTACATTCGATTATCATGAAAACGCATCCCAGAGAATATTCGACTCGGTACCCACGGCCGGAATTGTTCTTTAAAGCTGCTGTCTGTAGTTTTTCCTTTGTCACCATCTCTGTACGAAATCTGCAATTACAGTTATTCGCTGAATTATCAACTTTACATGGGTTGTGCCTCGGCACGGCACAACGTGGATTAATTAATGTTTTGAGGAGAATGTGCGGCTGTCAGTCACCGCGCTGGTGTGGATACTGTCACAGATTCACAGATTATACTTTTTGGAAATATGACCAACATAAGAATTTTCACCGGAAAATGTCTTCTGAACAAGCAACAAACATCCACTTTTGTTCTGAACAACTAAGGAAAATAAAGCCTGTTAACATTGCGTGACTATTCATCCTTGTTTTCGCATGGGCTCGGTTGCAGTCCCTTATTTTCTGTAGCCACTCTGAAGTCTGAAGTCTTTTGCATTTTACAACGGGTGAATCTCCAGGTGTCACAGGTGATTGTCGTTTGAACCTTTCTGGATCCGCCATCAAATTGCTAAGTTTAATTATATCAAGTGCTTTGAGAAAAGGCTATAAATCTCCACCTCCAACATCCTCACACGCAATATAGCCTACTAGCCGAGACTCCTTCTGTATGTGTACAGATGTGACGTAATGACGCAAAGACATGCTCGAATTTCCCACGGAAATCCACCAGTACCACTGGAGTTAAAAACATTATTACAAGCTTACCGTTTTGAATCGAGCTAAGACAAGCAGATAGTTTTGAACACTGGCTGGTGATGTACTTGCTCAAAAATTTATTTTGGATAATTTTTAACCCAAAAAAGTTACGGACTGCAGCTTTAATTATACAGGCAATTAATACAATTTGCTCAGACGAAATCTAATTTTACAGTATAGCTATCGATTTTATAACAGACTGTGGTTAATCTCAAATTTGGACCAGAGTACATTTTAATCAGTGTAGGCCTATGTTACCTTTTTTGATTTTCTAGCCCTAAAGAAGTTTAAAAACAGATGGGCATAAAGAATGGCTCAAATGTCATGTTATAAATTGTAATTTTTACAAATGTGACATTTCAAGACTGATTGGAGGACAAGGGACAAGGCAAAAAAAGAAAAAAAACCTTTTCTGATCTGCTCACCATAGACGTTCACATTAAAAATCTTGTTTGAAACTTTGTTGGCACGGGCGATGATTAGTTCATACAGTCCATTCTGTGTAGTTGTGATACTTGTGATGGTGAGCGATCCGGTTTTGTAGTCTAACTGGACTCTGTCTCTGAAAATCTCACTGCCATCAAGAAAAGAGATGACCTGCTTAGTCATTTGGGCTATACAAATGTCTAAACTTCTAAGCCAAATCCACTGTACGAGTTCATCTTTCAGTATTTCAGTACGTCCTGTGTATAGAGTGACCGAATCTCCCTCCATCACTGATACCATCTCCGTTCCACCTGTCTGAGGACCAAACAGACAAGAAACAATTCCAGTTATTAAATATGGTGAACAACAAATGCTGCTCTATATTACTTGTTGATAATTTTGATTTAATTGGTTAACTGTTCCTTTATGAACCCTTCCAAAAGCCAGAAACCAGACTTACCCAATAACAGCCAAATGTTTAAGCCAAGAGCACATGTGTAATCCATATTTTTCAGCAGTTGGATGGCTAGTGCTTAGGCAGTTTTCTGTGAAAATGATTGATTCTTGATATAATAATGCAGGTGAGCGGTGTAGTTGTGCAAATGCAGAACTGAGAACCACTGCTTTTAACTCTGAATACAGGAAGACAGGGGCGTTGCTATAGGGTTTCTGGGGCCCTGATAGTTCATTGCATATGGGGGTCGTGTAGTTGTTAACCAAAGAAACCTGGGCTATAACACTACTTTCAAGACGACTTCTCATTTTACACTAACTGAACTATTACTGTCGTTCTTTGACCATCATTTCCTCTTTCAGCATTTCAGAACCACGCACAATGTGTTCAGTGTTTGTGCTTTCATGATCTTTAAGTTCATAATGAACAATAATTGAATTTAATCAGTGATTTTAATCTCAAAAGAGTAAGAAACTAGTAACTGTCTGTAATTTTTCTTAAAGGAACATGTCACCCATTTATTTACCCTCAAATTGCCATGATTGTTTAATGAAGGTTCAGTTTATTTCCATTTGCATAAACATTATGATACATTTTAATTGAACACATTTGATAAAGTCCAGAGTCTGTGGTTCTGATGTTCCCGATGGTCAGAGATCCAGTTTGATTGTCCATCTGTAGTCTGTCTCTGAATATTTGATCATCTCAAAATATATAATTTCACTAGTATTCTTATCAAGCCAAATGTCTTTATACAAGTATCTTCAGCTGCAAGACTCCACTAGATACTCTAACTTATATAACGTCTGTGTATGTCACTAATCTGTAGAGCAGAGGTACTCAAGTGCGGAGGCCAAGTGCGCCACATTTAAACCACATAAAATGCCACAAATTACAACTTTCAACGCAAGACTTTTATTTACAAATGTTTAATTATTATTATTAATTATTAACTTTTAATTTGGTTAGAATGCAAAATCTTTTTCTTTTCTTTTTTGTCACTGTCTCTCTCTGTCACTGTCTCTGCTATTCTCTAAGTATAACCAACAGTGTAACAGGATCAATAAGAGATTCTCCGTGAACTCAATGAAGTGACGACACGACAGCTCTGTAATGGAAGTGCTCTCTGCTTGCGTTTATAACATATTTACATTAATAAACGTTTTGTTTTTCATACTGCTCTGATTATCATCGGCCACTTATGTAAACACTACAAAATTTCAGGAGTGTCAACCTCACTAAATGGCGCCAAAATAAAGTGACTTCTTTTTTTAACATACGCGCACAGTCTCGCGCATTTTGGCAATATTATCTGTCTGCAGTCCCGGAGGCTGCATTTTCAGGACCCCACTTCTAGGACCGCATTTCTAAGACCCTAGTTTTTTGTGACAGCGCCACCTACCGAGTCGGAGAACCGCAGTCCCAGGAACGCATTTCCAGGACCCTAGTTTTGGAGGACCGAAAAAAGTGCCACCAATGCAATATTTCCACCCAGTTTTAACTACATTAGAGTGTTTTTTTTTTCTTTCAAGTTTTATTACACCCAAATACTACTTTCTTTATTGCAATTAAACCAGGTTCCTACTAGGAATGTTGAGAAATTATTGGGTCTAAGTAGCATATAATAACTCAAAATAAAATAAACAAGGAATCATTTTATAGTCTTTTCAGTCACTATGGACCACATTTTCAAGTACAGAGGGAAGACAAGGATGACTGGGGGTAGATTTAAGATTTTGTATTTTACAAAATAATATAAAACACCTGAACTTGAACACACAAAATATTTTACAAAATAATATATAACTGAAATTGAACACACAAAATATTTTACAAAATAATATATAAAAACTGAAATTGAACACACAAAATATTTTACAAAATAATATATAACCACTGAACTTGAACACACAAATAAACAAATTTGATCATGACCTGAACCACATAGACAGAACTTCAATGGATGGACAAACACATGGACAACATCATCACTGACTCCTAAGAGAGAGAAAGAGAAGTGATTTAAATAAGGAACATTTAGTTGACCATGTTCTACTCTCTAATTTTAAATTTCATATTTAAAAGATCTTATTACCACAGAGTAATGATAATGATAAAAATAATGATATCAATATCCATACCAATTAATTTTCATAATACAATTATTGCATACTGTTCAAAGATTTGAAAAAAAAATGATTTTGATGTTCTCGGAACAAAGGTTCTAGAAACACTCATGTCGTTTCTTGAAAAACATTTTTAAGTTAATTTCATATAAATAAATAGACATAAATTTGGCCTAAGCCTAGTGCTTAACCAATTTATTTATTTATCTTTTGTCATACTATTGCCTACCCTGAGCTGTGTCCTTGATAGCACTTCATATAGAGTACAGTATACAGTAAATGACACAATCTAACACGTGGGATTTCAATTATTATAATGGCCTCTTGGATATGTCTGACTATTAAAATGTCATATGTCTCAACCAACTTTATAAAACCATGTCAAAATGAAGAGACGTACACATAACATGTATTGTGGGTAACGTTAAACAGGCTGACTGTGAGCAGATTGACAGTGAAAACATTAAGATTATTTTAACTGAATTAAAATGGAAAAACAATGAGTAATAAACAAGCTTTCAGAACAAACATGCTACAGTTTATTGTGCTGTAAATAAGTCAACACAGGCTTATCATGCAACAGTTCCGTTAAATGAACGTGCTAACAATTCATTTTCCAGCATTAGAGGCTAATATATGATGGCTATGCATTCAAGACTGTTTAGCAAATCACCAGCACGTTGGCAACGTTAACTTTCCAATGAAATGCATCAAAATTGTTTTTAAAGTTAAACAAATAAAAATTGATTCGCATTTGATACTCATACTCTGAATGTCATTCATCTTCGCTGGTCCTCTAATTCGATAGGTGGCGTTGTCACTAAAAACCTAGGGTCCTAGAAATGCGGTCCTAGAAGTGGGGTCCTGAAAATGCAGCCTCCGTGTCTGCAGGCAGATGCTACTCCATTTTGGAGAGAACAGGTCTTCGACACATGCGCACTAGAAAGATTCGTCCTTGTCAAGTCTCTGCGCTTTTTCGCTCCAAAAGTTTCGATAAAATGTATTTGTACTCGTTTAAAACAGAGTTACTGGTGTCTTTTAATTTCCCTCACACAAGCGCTCATCAACACGGGCGGCTATTTTGTTTGTTTTTAGAAAAGAAAAAAAAAACAGTATTTTCAGACTGTGAAACAATGGCCCGTTTCAGTGCTGACACCTTGTGGACAAACTAAATTAGTGCAATAACAAAGCGCATGTGCAAAGTGCGGTACATTTTTTTATTTATTTAACCTTTATTTAACCAGGAGAAAACCTCACTGAGATTAAAATCTCTTTTACAGGAGTAAAATGTGTTAGTTGTAGTTAGAAAAACCGTGTTGCGTTCTGGCCTGGGTGAGTGACAGAATCTCCCTCCATCACTGCCACCAGCCTATCTTCATTCCATCTGAACAAAACACGCCCAAAAAAAAAGAGAGCAAGATTTAAGGAATAGTTCTTCCAGTAATTAGCCTACAATCCTGTTATCATGTCATTATGTAGTACTACTCACCCTTATCGTTTCAAACAATTCTTCAGTAGAAATACGAATGATGTTTTGAAAAATGTTGTAACTTTTTGTCCAAAAAATTACAGTAGCCTAACCTTTCATTTTCTCATTCCCATGTGTTCATTTATACAGGTTTGGAGTGAGAAGATAGCCTAAACGATGACAGTACTTTAAATCATCTAAAATGAACACGAAGCCATAAGAAACACGTCACTTACTGCTGTCAGTAAGAACTCCAGTCTCTTCCTCGATCTCTCTCTCTACCTACGTGTCTTTTCTCTTTCTAGTTAATAATACCAGCAAAACAACATTTTTGGTTAGTTATTAACCAATAGGCCTACGTGGGATTTAAGTGCGGTTTGAGCGAAGGTGAGTAAATAAAGACAGTGTTTTCCTTTTTTTAGTGAAGTGTTCGAAGATGTGTGTATTTGCTAGTTAGCATCCAGTTTGCCTCTGCTGGTAGATGCCGGTTATTGCACCATTCTCTGATAAACATTTAAAATTAGTCGTTAAAATTAATTCAAAGTTACACACTGAACTACATTGTTCTTTAATAATAATTAAAAAAACTCAACTGATTCCAATTGTTGTTGTTTTTTAGTAAAGCTGACCTAGATTATGTGATCTCATTTAAGCAAATAGGCCTACAATGATGAGGATTCAAACAAACAACGTTCCGTTCCTGATGCTCAGTTCAAACTGGATCGATTTTCAGCCCATCAAGTTAGACAAATAATCTTTAAAACTCACTGTCATTCTTTAGATTTCAGTAATATTCTTTATATGAAAAAAAAATCGATTCCAAGAGATGACTGAGACTTTGTCATCACCATCTCTAGGGTTCAACGACCTTTTCAGTGGTTTGTGAATCATTTTAATTTGCTATGGAATAATTTAGAGCACTTTGTGAACTGTTTGACTGATTCATTGAGTCAAAACAACAATTCAGTCACAACTTGAACATCACTGGTCTAAAAGCAAGCTTTACTCCAAACAAGATCAATAATTAGTTTATGAAATATTTACAACAGAAAGAAAATGTATATTCAAATTTCCTTTTTTACAGTATTAATTTCCTATCCTGAATTTGTAAAAATGATATGATATTTCTAGGTTTTCCATGACCGAATCATTCAGGGACTGACTGGGATGTTCTCCGCTTCTGTTCAGCTCTTCTGGATCTGATGTCATAAACCAGTATGGCAACAGTAGCCACGCCCATCACAGCAGAGATGACCAATCGAATCACAGCTTCAGTGAAACCACAACAGTGGACACGGTCTAAAGACACAAGTAGAGGTTTTATTGAGAACCTGCACCTATGACAAACTCACCAACAACATCTCAACTGGAAGCAAAACAATAGGTTACTATCGTAACCCCGGTTCTCTGAAACATCGAGTGGAGAGATCCACCTATGGGAAGGGCATCCGTACCTGACCTCTGCAGAAGCATCCAATTGCACCAAGTCTGGCTAGACAGACAGAAGCGCACAGCCAATGCCAGGTGAGGCCACACCCCCTCACCTACGGGCATATAACATCTGGGCGCGCTGCTATTCCTCAGTAAGTATATTCGCTTCTCGTGCGGCAAGCGGGGCAAAGCTGGTGGATCTCTCTCCACTCGATGTTTCAGAGAACCGGGGTTACGATAGTAACCTATTGTTCTCTTTCATCATCTCGTGTTCGAGATCCACCTATGGGAGAGACATGGACAGCTCCCCGATTGCCCAATACACTCACAGTGAGGTTCTGAAAGCCAGAGAAAGACGGTCACCTCGTGGAGGCGGTGCCTGACACGTCCATTAATCATGAACCTGCAAAGGTGACGCCACACCAACTGCTGTGGACAAGCAGGACATGAAGCATGCATGAGACACATACATGATAGTACCCCCAACCCACCAAGGCACATAAACTATACCCATAAGGGAAGTAAATGTTTGGAGGCAAGAATGAACACGACCAGCCGGCCCATTCACTCTTTTTGGTTTCAAAAGGGGAAAGGGAAGAGCTAAAAAGACCCCACCCCTAAAACCGAATGTGCTACCGAGGTTCTGGTGACATCCCGCCGGTAGTAACGCACAAAGGTATGAGGAGAAGCCCAACTGGCAGCGGAGCAGATGTCCTGCAGTGACACTCCCCTAAACAAACCCCAAGAGGCGGCTAAGCCCCTTGTGGAATGAGCTCTGATGCCCCTTGGGGGCTGCACTCCCTTTGCTTCATAAGCCATAGTGCCCACAACCCAATGTGAGAGGCGTTGCTTCGATATGGGACTCCCTCTGTGCGGAGGGGCCCATGAAACAAAGAGCTGGTCGCTCTTCCGGAAAGCGTTGGTCCTGGTCATATAAGCCTGTAAAGCACGGACTGGACACAAAGCATTCAGCCTCTGATCCTCCAGAGAGGTAAAAGGTGGAGGGTGAAAAGCGGACCGCTCCAACACCTCCGAAGTGAACACAGGGAAGCACTTCGGCATGAAGGCCGGGTTAGGCTTAAGGGAAACCTTATCTCCACTGAGGGAGAACTTAGTGCACGAGGGGTGAACCGAGAGTGCATGTAGCTCACTGACACGTTTAGCAGATGCCAAGGCCAAGAGCAAAGCTGTCTTGAAGGACAGCAGCTTAAGGGAAATACTCCCCAGGGGCTCAAAAGGATGTTGAGACAGTGCTTCCAGCACCATGGAGAGGTCCCATTCCGGAACAGTTCTCCTTAATGACTGGCAACGAGCGGCGTGCACCCTTCATAAATCTGCGGATTAGAGGGTGCTGCCCGACAGTAGAGCCCTCAAAACCCACATGACAGGCTGAAATCGCAGCCAAATAGACCTTAATGATGGAAAAAGACCTCCCTTTTTCCATGAGGTCTTGAAGGAAACACAAAATATCAGGAACTGAGCACTGATAAGATGTGAGACCTCGCCCATCGCACCACCCTTCGAACACGTGCCACTTACAGCCATATAAGGACCGTGTAGAGACGGCCCTGGCATTCTGAATAGTGGCGACCACACGCGGCGAAAGCCCAAGTGCGTTCAGGTTCGTCCTCTCACGGGCCAGGCCCAGAGAGCCACCCTGTCCGGGTGGGGTCGGTAAATCTCCCTGTTGGCTTGGGACAATAGATCCGTGCGAACGGGAAGGCGCCACGGCTCGGCGTATAACAGAGGAATTATCTCCGCCAGCCATGGTGCCTTGGGCCACCTGGGTGCTATCAGAATGAGAGACAGGCCCTGCTCTCTCACCCTGGCCAATGAGGGAATTATCAGGCACAGGGGAGGAAAAGCATACAGGAGCACTCTGGGCCATGGGTGGGGCAGTGCGTCTACCCCGAGGGGTGCGTCCATGTCCCTTAGAGAGAAGAACATAGGACAATGGTAGTTTTCGCGCGAGGCGAATAGATCTACGCTCGCCCGCCCGAATCTCATCCATAGCATTTCCACTATCTGAGGGTGAAGACGCCAATCTCCGTAGATTTGGTTTCCCCTTGATAGCAGATCCGCACCTCTGTTCAGAATGCCCGGAGCGTGAGTTGCGCGTAACGACAGGAATACCCGTCTGCTCCACACCAAAAGCTTGTAAGCTAGAGCGTGGAGTTTCGACGAGCGCATGCCGCCCTGACGGTTGATATAAGCCACAGCCGTGGTATTGACGCACCGTACTAGAACGTGATGTCCCTGCAGGCGAGGCAGAAAATGATTCAGAGCTTTCCAAATGGTTAAAAGCTCTAAATAGTTTATGTGCGCTGAACGTAGTCTGTTTGGCCACAGACCGTTCACCGTTCTGCCCTCCTGGGTGGCACCCCAGCCTGTCAAGGACGCATCTGTCGTCACAACTTTCCGCACCGTAACCGCCCCCAGAGGGGTTCCCCGTGCGTAAAAGTTCTCGCTCTCCCAGTGGCGCAAGGTCGCCGAGCAGGCGCGTGGCACTGTTACCGAGCGGCAAAGGTCGCGAATCGGGCTGAAATGTAGTGACAAGACCCATTTCTTGAACGCCCTCATCCTCAGAAGTCCCAATGGCACAACTTGGGTGGATGAAGCCATGAGACCCTGCAGCCTGAGACATGTGCGATATTGCACTTTCGCCCCTTCTCTGAACTGCGTCAGACAGTTCATCAGAGAGCGAACGCGCTCTTGAGAGAGGCGCGCTCGCATGGAGACCGAATTCAACTCCAAGCCCAGGAAAATGACATTCTGACGTGAAATTGCTCTTGCTTACATTCATTTGGAACCCGAGCGATGTGATGTGCGCGAGCACACGGCCGGTGTCCTGCAACACCTTCTCCTTTGATTCGGCTATGATGAGCCAATCGTCTATATAAGTCAGGATTCTCAGACCTGATATTCTCAGAGGTGCTAAGCCCGCCTCCGCGCACAGACAGAAAGACCGGGGACTCAAACTGAGTCCAAACGGAAGAACTGTGAATTCGTAACATATGCCCTGGTAGGCGAAACGAAGAAACTTCCTGTGCGGAGGATAGATGCTTATGTGAAAGAAAGCATCTTTCAGATCGACTGATGTGAACCAGTCGTTCTGTTTTATGGCACGGGCGAGTGCGCCTTGTGACAGCATTCTGAAATTGTATTTCCTCAAATGTTTGTTCAACACTCGAAGGTCCAAGATAGGGCGGAGAGAGACGTCTTTTTTCGGGACCAGAAAATAACGGGAATAAAAACCCTGGTTCATCAGATTGGGGGAGACCACCTGAATCGCTCCCTTGTTTAAGAGAGATGAAATTTCCTCTTTCAGAATGTGAGAGGCGTTCTCTTCCGTGTGAGAAAAGAGAATGCCGTTGAAATGCGGGGGTTTTACTGCGAAATTGCAATCTGTAACCCTGCATTACTGTACGCATCACCCACTCGGGAGCTGAAACGGTTCGCCAAGCCGCTTCGTGACTCGCGAGAGCTCCCGCTCGGGCCAGAGCGGAGCTGTGTGAGACCGACAGGTTTATTTGTGATGCAATGGCGCCATCTAGTGGGCACACTAGAGGCGACATGCAGGGGTTCGGAGGGATTTCCTCTCTCTGCAGTGAGATGAATTCTCTCTGCAGTGAGATGAATTCTCTCTGCGGAGAGAGGTTTTCTCTCCGAAACGAATTCATTTGATTCGTTTTTTTTTTGTGTGTGTGTTTTTTGTTGGGCAAACACTGGGGCCGAAGCCTTTATTGAGAGAGTGAGGGGAACAGAGTGTGGGCAGTGTGGTGTCACTGAGCTTAAACTTTCCCTCACAAAGGGCCCCCTGAACGTGGGGGGAAAACACACATTTCTCGAACACACGAGCTGGGCAGTCTCGTTTAGAGGCGGAGAGCTGACCCATCCGCGGGACCCCCTGGGTCTTTTGGACGGGGGTCCTAGAAGAGGAGGGGAGTCCGAAGGGCTTGCGGCCCGTGAACATGGACTCGAAGCCCCCATCGGCTGAACATCAGGCAGGCCGCTTGCGTTTCGAGTCGGTGGGGTTGGAATTCGCTGGTCTCCCGGCCCGGCCGCGGGAAGGCAAAGTTTGAAAGCCTCATCCTCCTTCTTCTTATCGTCACACTGTTGTTGCATCAGTGCGACGGCGGGGCCGAAGAGAGCCCGGCCGGGCTCCACCGGCGCGCCCGCGATGCGCCGTTTCTCACTGTCAGGGAGTCCCGACAGGTTCAGCCAGAGCGCGCGCTCTCCGACCACGGAAAGCGCCATGGAGCGCCCGCAAGCTTGGACGGCCTGCCGAGCGTTGCGGAGGACGAGGTCGTTCACCGTGAGGATCTCCTTCCACAGGGTTTCAGAAGGATTTCCCTTTTCCAATTGTTGCCCTAACTCTTCGAGGATCTCCGCCTGGTAGGCGGAGAGGAGCGAAGAAACGTTAAGGGCCCTGACAGCCACGGCCGAGGACTTATAAACTGCCTGGTGAACGGAGGCAGCAAAACGGTCCATCTTGTTGGGCAAGACCGGCTTAGGGGGAGCGAGCAGCCCGCCCTGAGCGGGGTTAAGGTGCCTGGCGATGGAAGGCTCAACGGCGGGAGGTTCGCCCATACCGTGCGCCGCCATGTCCTTAACCTCGAGTCCCGTGAGACCGTGTTTGAAGTCGAGCGGGTCGCTCCAATAATTTCTCATGTGCTTCGCGCACGCCAGGAGGATGGGGAAGAGTTGTTTCCTCGGGCCGGGAGGGGGTCCCAGCACTTTCCCATCATAAATATCCCTCTCCTGGTCGGTGGCGCTCTGCGATGCCGGCCATTCAATGTTGAGACGAGCGGCCGCTCGCTCACACACTTCCAGGAGGATGGCTTGAGGCAGAACCGCGTGGGCGGTAGCCTGGGGAACACCAGAGGGCGGGATGGCCTCCTCGTCCTCTGAAACCCCAAGAATGGCCGCATCCTCCTCTTCGCCAGAACCGGGCAGTTCGTGGACGAGAGCGAGGTTGTCCCCGAAGATGTCCTCCTCGGGGAAGGCGGGATTGGGCTGGTCAGCCCAGACGAGAGACGTTGCGCCCCGGGAGGCCCCCGGTAGCGCGTCGTCATCACCGTGTCCCCCGTCCGAGTCAGAAGGGCTGAGCCCGGTGCACTGTGTCACTGCCACCTTAAGACGGCGTTTAAGCAGCTTCCTAGGCAGCGTGAGGCAGAAACTGCAATTCTCCGGGTTCTCCAGGGCTTCCCGAGCGTGCTTGAGACCCAAACAGACCACGCAAAGCTGAATTCTCTCTGCTGAGAGAGGTTTTCTCTCCGAAACGAATTCATTTGATTCGTATTTTTTTTGTGTTTTGTGTGTTTTTTGTTGGGCAAACACTGGGGCCGAAGCCTTTATTGAGAGAGTGAGGGGAACAGAGTGTGGGCAGTGTGGTGTCATTGAGCTTAAACTTTCCCTCACAAAGGGCCCCCTGAACGTGGGGGGAAAACACACATTTCTCGAACACACGAGCTGGGCAGTCTCGTTTACAGGCGGAGAGCTGACCCATTCGCGGGACCCCCTGGGTCTTTTGGACGGGGGTCCTAGAAGAGGAGGGGAGTCCGAAGGGCTTGCGGCCCGTGAACATGGACTCGAAGCCCCCATCGGCTGAACATCAGGCAGGCCGCTTGCGTTTCGAGTCGGTGGGGTTGGAATTCGCAGGTCTCCCGGCCGCGGCGGGAGCGGGCTTACCCCAGTGCTTGTGTGTAGGTGCTGGGTTATGTTGCCGAGGGGGTTGTTTGTTGCGGGGCTTTTCTTTGCCCTGATGAAACTGTCGTCCCGTGGCCGGTGGGTTAGGCAAACGCACAGGGGGCGCCTGGCGTGTGACTGACTTTCTGGGAAGGCAAAGCTTGAAAGCCTCATCCTCCTTCTTCTTATCGTCACACCGTTGTTGCATCAGTGCGACGGCGGGGCCGAAGAGAGCCCGGCCGGACTCCACCGGCGCGCCCGCGATGCGCCGTTTCTCACTGTCAGGGAGTCCCGACAGGTTCAGCCAGAGCGCGCGCTCTCCGACCACGGAAAGCGCCATGGAGCGCCCGCAAGCTTGGACGGCCTGCCGAGCGTTGCGGAGGACGAGGTCGTTCACCGTGAGGATCTCCTTCCACAGGGTTTCAGAAGGATTTCCTTTTTCCAATTGTTGCCCTAACTCTTCGAGGATCTCCGCCTGGTAGGCGGAGAGGAGCGAAGAAACGTTAAGGGCCCTGACAGCCACGGCCGAGGACTTATAAACTGCCTGGTGAACGGAGGCAGCAAAACAGTCCATCTTGTTGGGCAAGACCGGCTTAGGGGGAGCGAGCAGCCCGCCCTGAGCGGGGTTAAGGTGCCTGGCGATGGAAGGCTCAACGGCGGGAGGTTCGCCCATACTGTGCGCCGCCATGTCCTTAACCTCGAGTCCCGTGAGACCGTGTTTGAAGTCGAGCGGGTCGCTCCAATAATTTCTCATGTGCTTCGCGCACGCCAGGAGGATGGGGAAGAGTTGTTTCCTCGGGCCGGGAGGGGGTCCCAGCACTTTCCCATCATAAATATCCCTCTCCTGGTCGGTAGCGCTCTGCGGTGCCGGCCATTCGATTTTGAGACGAGCGGCAGCTCGCTCACACACTTCCAGGAGGATGGCTTGAGGCAGAACCGCGTGGGCGGTAGCCTGGGGAACACCAGAGGGCGGGATGGCCTCCTCGTCCTCTGAAACCCCAAGAATGGCCGCATCCTCCTCTTCGCCAGAACCGGGCAGTTCGTGGACGAGAGCGAGGTTGTCCCCGAAGATGTCCTCCTCGGGGAAGGCGGGATTGGGCTGGTCAGCCCAGACGAGAGACGTTGCGCCCCGGGAGGCCCCCGGTAGCGCGTCGTCATCACCGTGTCCCCCGTCCGAGTCAGAAGGGCTGAGCCCGGTGCACTGTGTCACTGCCACCTTAAGACGGCGTTTAAGCAGCTTCCTAGGCAGCATGAGGCAGAAACTGCAATTCTCCGGGTTCTCCAGGGCTTTCCGAGCGTGCTTGAGACCCAAACAGACCACGCAAAGCTGATGAAGATCCTTAGCTGCGATAAGGGCACCACACGCGGCCGGGCAGGCCCGTGATATGCTATCCCTTGGAGAGGCTGCAGGCTTAGACAGTGACATACCAGCGAAGAAAACGGAGAAATCTGTGGCGGGCAGCCGTGAGGAGAAACGGTGAAAATACCGAGAGCGTGGGCGGCTCCGAATGCAAAGCAGCAGTAGTTGAAAAATAAACAACTGTCACGTCCGGCGGAGGCTGATCTGGTCGATATGTCCTCCTGAAGACACGAGGTGAGCAGTGTAAAAAATCAACCGAGCTGTGAGATGCAGAGATCGCGAGAAGCGAATGTCAACTGAGGAATAGCAGCGCGCTCAGATGTTATATGCCCGTAGGTGAGGGGGTGTGGCCGCACCTGGCATTGGCTGCGCGCTTCTGTCTGTCTAGCCAGACTTGGTGCAATTGGATGCTTCTGCAGAGGTCAGGTACGGATGCCCTTCCCATAGTTGGATCTCGAACACGAGATGATGAAAGAGAACCATTTGTCTGTGGTACTTCTGTAAATATTTATTATTATCACTGCTGATGTTCAGTAGCCTACCTGCACATGTCTGACATAATTGACTGATGTCCAGATGTGTGGTCTGGTTGCTGATGGGATTGTTGAGCACACAGCTGTATGTGTTTTTATCCTGATATTCCACCTCCAGAGGTAGAGAGAGATTGATGCTGAGATCAGACACACTGATCCTGGACAATAAACTGATTCCTTTGTACCAGGAGAGGCTCACATGACTCACATTCAACACTGAACACATCAGTGAACAATTCTGGCTTGATGATGATGATGAACAGTTTGAAGAGTCTCTGGTGATAATGGGAATGGGCAGACGAGCTGAAAAATATATATTTTTAAAAACAAATTAAATTCATAGAGGGTGAGTATACAAACGGTCAATGTTTGTGAGGATTTTCTTGATTCATATTTTATTATGTATGATTTGTTCCTTATTTATCATTCGTTCATTCATTGATATTCATATGTAGTACCATATTCTCCAAGAATATGTACGATGCATGTTCATATACGTTAAGAGTTATATCTTAGTTGCTTGTCTTTTGTTAGATATTGGATGCAAACCAAATACTGTCTGAGTAATGTTTCTCAGAATTAGTAATTCACGGTATGTGCTTTTCCAGAAACGGTGCTTGTAAGATGTTAGATACGATATTTATAAGTGCTAGTTTCGCTTTCTTTGTTCGGAAGGTGTCAAAACAACACCTTATTTGGCCTATCTATTTCCATCTATCTTTGCAACCAGCATTTGACTGGCATGCTAAACTAGCCTTTACACCAATATTGGATAAGTCTGTTTGACCTTTTCTTATCAGATTTTTCGTCACTTATTTTGAGCTTTTTTTAGACCTTCGGTTTGAGTTTATCACAGCAAGCTTCCAAAGAAGCAAATGCATAAATACTATCATGTCAACTATATTCTGGCATATGTACAATAATTTAGCAGCACTGCGGTCAATTAATATTCTTATATTAAAACTGCAAATGAAAATATGACTTGTTGAGGACGGGGCATATCAAACTCAATACTCACCATGGACAGTAACATTGAACTACTATAGAAATATTCTGGCATAAATTCAGCGTTATCAACATGATCCTTGGCCTGCTGTCATTTAATATTGTTTTTAATATTTTGACATATATAAAAGATTGCAAATTATTGATTGTTTAAATATGGCGAGGAAAGAACACATTAAATGCAACTACTCACCGTAGACAGTAACATTGAAAGATTCACTTGAAACTCGACTGCGCACTTGATAAAGTCCAGAGTCTGTGGTTCTGATGTTCCTGATGGTCAGAGATCCAGTCTGATTGTCCATCTGTAATCTGTCTTTGATTCTCTTGTCATTAAAATATGTAATATTAGGTCCCCTCCCATTAAATTGAATGATTATAATAGTATTTTCAGGTCCAAATCTCCATTGTACATAAGGTTTATATCTGACAGTATCATCAGTGTGTAGAGTGACAGAATCTCCCTCCATCACTGACACTATATTTACTCCACCTGTATCTGAACAAAACACCCATAATCAGATTACAGGGACAGTTCACCCAAAAATGAATGTTCTGTCGTCATGTATGCCTACTGAAGTATAAAGTAACAGTTAATGAAAAACCTCTGACTACCAAATCAAAGCCAAAAAACATGTTTAACTCACCAACCAAATGTAATAAATACAAGGAAATAAATGCAGGAAATATTGTTCAACCGAATGAGATAATAGAGGAAGTCTTATAAAGGAACTCTTCTATCAGCAACTCCTCCAACCATACTTTATTTGGCTAAAAGTCTGTTCCTTACTCTCTAGTCATGTGTTACTTCATTCCATGTTAATACAACAGTATTTTTGACAGTTTAAATGTGAATGTGTGCATGTGTGAATGTGATTGATGAGATGGTGAGTAAAGACAGTTGGCTATTCTCCCATTTTAGTAGAAAGTTTGGCACCCCAAAGACTTGCAGTCTTTTTTTTTGGAATAGGAAATGTGTAGTTTGCGCATTTGAGCAAACAAATTTAAAAAGTTGTGGTCAATGTTAACAGATTTTTGTATTTTTTTGTATTTTGCACATTTTCACAATCTCTATTTGGGTTACATTGGGCCATTTTCACCATGTCTGATTGTCTATTTCAGACGGGGAAAAATATCCATATTTACAGTCAGTTTACAATTTTGATTCTGTATTCAATAAGTGTTTCTCATAAAAAGGACAAAATAGGCGATTCCTCAACTTTAGCCGTATTGGATTCAACTCTAGAAATACAAATTGAATTATTCGATGGAGTTGACTCTATAGTCTAGGAATCCTTTGGTCCTTTTGTTTTTAACAACTCTTTTTTATGTTTTGATTGTCACATACCAGTGAATTAGTGGTTGGGTCACTTTTTGTACAGTGTTACACAGTATTTGTTAAAATATGTGTCTCTCCCCTCAGCTGCTCATGATTTGTTTGTGGTTTAGTGCGTAACTTCCGGCGCAGTCATGTTTCCTGTGAAATTCCTCATTTAAAACGGAAGCAGCAGCTCGAATGATGTTAGGCTATATGCCATTTAAAGGGAAAATATCTCTATACACTAGACAAATTTGGACACTTGCTCTTATAATATGGTCTTTGTGTCATGTTTAAAAGAAAAGAAAAACATGTAGTGTGTGATAACTACTGCATCTTTCTTTTCAGAAGAGATGACTCAATATTAACAATCAGTTTAAAAATGTAATTCTGTTTATAAGGCCTAAATGTTAAAACATTATTCCACGTTCAATACAGGTTGAGCATTTGTGACAATGTTGATTGAAACAAAAAATGAATCTGCTCCTAATCCTCCTGTTTCTGACTATCTTGAGAAGATTGACAATACTACATCTTCTATTCAGTTTGATTATGATCCATCGGTCCCGTCTGTTTCATGCTCTGCTCTTTTTCATCAATTTGAGTCTGTTTTTCTCACGTTAGCAGAGATTGTTGAACATTTGAAGCCTACAGACAGTCCTCAAGATAGTATTCCTAAACACATTTTTAAACAGGTTTTTAATGTTATCGGCCTAAGGATTTTGGCTTGATATATAATAAATTGCTGCCTGTCTACAGGCTTTGTACCAGCTTGTTTTGTTCTAATTTTAGATCGATTTCAAAACTAAACTTCCTTTCTAAAGTTCTGGAGAAAGTAGTTTTTATCCAACTACAGACCTTCTTGAAGATAAATTCCATGTTTGAAGTTCTTCAGTCAGGTTTTAGAGCACAACATAGTAGTGAATCAGGACTTTTAAAAGTTTCTAAGAATATTTTATGAAGCGTTTATCCTGGAGCTTCTGCAATCTTGGTTTTATTATTATCTTAGTGCAGCATTTGATACCGTATCATAGAGGCTCGGTTTCGCGTCTGGAGCACTATGTTGGTTTTCGAAGAGTGGCCCTTCAGTGTTAAGTCTAATAACAGAAGCTTTGCTGTTAATCTGGGTGAATTTTTATCAACCCCAGCTCCACAAACTTGTGGGGTTGTTATAGCATTTGAGCATATAAAATAATCTCCGTTTGAAAAGAACCTACCCAAAAGAAGAATACAGTCACAATTTGAACATGGCTTTCAAGCAAGTTTTACTCGAAACAATATCAATAGTTTATGAAAAATTTTACCGCAGAAAAAAAAATTCCATTATCTTTTCATTAAGACTTTATTAATTTCCTGTCCTGGAATTGTAAAATTCTCTGATATTTCCAGGTTTTCTATTACGTCATTCATGGACTGACTGGGATGTTCTCCGCTTCTTTTCAGCTCTTCTGGATCTGATGTCATAAACCACTATGGCAACCGTAGCCACGCCCACCACAGCAGAGATGCCCAATCGAATCACAGCTTCAGTGAAACTGTAACAGTGGACACGGTCTAAAGACACAAGTAGAGGTTTTATTGAGAGCCTGCTCCTATTTCATAACAAACTCGACAACAACATTATTGCAGCAGAAAGAAGAACAATGTTTGCGGTGAGTTTTTTATAAATACTTATTAACATCTCCTTATGTTGTACCTGGATATGTCTGACAGAGTTCAGTAATGTCCAGATGTTTGGTCTGGTCAATGAATGAATTGTTCAGCACACAACTGTAAGTGTTTTTATCCTGATATTCCACCTCCAGATGAAGAGAGAAGCTGCTTATGACATCACACACCCTGACGCTGGACAATACACTGTTTCCATTGTACCAGGAGAGAGTCACATGACTCACATTCAACACTGAACACAGCAGTGAACATCTGGACACCGACGATGATCCTGATGAGGATGAAGAACATGTATCTCTGGTGATGACAGGAATAGGAAGACGAGCTGGGAAACATGAGAGAATAATGTGAAACAAATGACTATTTACTATAGAAATATTGGAATAAATTAATTCATTTAAGCTTTATGATCCTTGGCCTGCTGTCATTTAATATTGTTTTTAATATTTTGACATATATAAAAGATTTCAGATTATTGATTGTTTAAATATGGCGAGGAAAGAACACATTAAATGCAACTACTCACCGTAGACAGTAACATTGAAAGATTCACTTGAAACTCGACTGCGCACTTGATAAAGTCCAGAGTCTGTGGTTCTGATGTTCCTGATGGTCAGAGATCCAGTCTGATTGTCCATCTGTAGTCTGTCTCTGAATATTTGATCACCATAATATATCATTTCACCTGCCGAATCAAGCCAAATGACTCTAACTAGACGATTATCTTCAGCTTTAAACCTCCACTCTATGTGACCTTTATAAAATCTTGGTATATCACCAACATCAGTGTGTAGAGTGACAGAATCTCCCTCCAACACTGTCACTATCTTCACTCCATCTGTATCTGAACCAAACACACATAGATAATCAGATTAAATAACAGTTCATGTAAATCCTCACACTGTACTAAACCTAAAGTCATAAATCATGTTTAACTTACCAACCAGAACCCAGAAACAGAAGAAAATTAATATGCAAAACATTGCTTCAAAAGTATAGCCTATAAGATTAAAACACTCCACAAATCTGGAAAACTTAATTTCAAGTCTTCACGTCTCTATAAATGGTTTTATGTATGTTCCTCAAACTGACAATGTCAAATAACATCTGCGAGTGATTTTAGTGTCTCAAAATTGCTTAATAATGAAGTGTCCAGTCTAATAAGGAAACTTCTCATTCTCGTTCACGCCTCGACAAAAAGCTGTTCCTTAAACTCTACAACAACTCACTTGTCGAGAACACCACTTTTTTGTCAGTTTTTTCTATGGTTTATCCACATTATTTTATTATAAGAGCTTTGCAACTTAATGCAAAGCTTCCGATGTCAAATCGCTTCCAGTTATTTATTTTAACTAAACTCTCCATAAACAATACAATTTTATAAAAAAAAACATATTTTAAAGAAACTTCCTAATTAATAGTATTAGGTGATTTTTTAAGTGTATTTAATAGATTACACTTTCAATAAAACATTTTTAATGTGTTTGCAAAAAACTGTGTTATGATTGTTTGAGCTGAGTTGTCTTACTACATTCACAGCGTTCTGGGTCAGAACATTCGAATGCAATGTGGTTCAATTCATTCAAAGTTTCGAAAATCCATCGTTTCTCACATCACTATTTGTTATCATAATAGGCTATTTTAAATTATTGTCGTAATAAACACACTGGTTTGCAGCGCAAAAAGTTTGACTGTTTACTGCAGTTTATTGTCCTACAATGAATCGGAAGTCTCGGAGATTCATAGGAATAAAATTTGTTTCACATTGAAAAATTAGGTGATTTATTTTGAAAACAGCACCTGGTTTAGTGAAAAATGGGTACTTGTCCAGTAGGTCCATCCACACTAATTGTCCTTCATTTCACTCGAATGCTATTTAGGCTACTCATAGACTTCGTGTGAACGAAATAGGAATAATATTCATTGATAAACCCTAAACAAAACACCGGTAGCAGTTACACGCCTAAACATCAGATGGCGCAGAAGAGTCACGACTGTCAGAGGGAACATCGCGGATTCGCGGAATACTAGATCATGCTGGATCTCCCTTGTTTACAAACGTCTGTGTTAGATTTCTCTTTGTTTTTGACAAATAGGCAAACCATTTTAAAACTTTACAGAATAAGGAACTGTCAACTCGTTGGATTTAAAAAATAGGTATAGTAAACATCGTTAGATAAATAACTATGGATCTTCCTGATCGAAGAGAATGACACTGATATCAGGGACCTAGAATGACGCAGACACAGAAGTGTAGTTCACTCAAAGTCAAATCTTTATTGAAAGTGCGTACGAGAAAAGGTGTGAACCTTGATATAGATTAAGTGTGACAAAAACAATTATACAGAACAGACTCCACATAATGGTATATCTTGCGAGTACAATATGTGCAAACACTTTCTTCCAATTTAACAAAGATTGTGCTCATTACAATGAGAACATAACATTTAAAAAACAAATCAGATATCACTTTTATTCTATAATGAGCTTTCATTTTATTTTAATAGCTAAATCATGTTTTCCTCTATGTTTTTGGTCTTTTCAGGCATTTTAGCAGCTCAGTGAGGATGGCTTTGGTCCCCTATGATGAGAATGTACTGCCTGCTCTGTCAAAGCTTCACCAGACTTCAGCTGAATTTAATCTGGCCAATCACAGGATCAGACTCAGCCAGGACTGGAAGCGATTGGGTGTCGCTGCTGTGGTCTGGGACGCAGTAAGTTCAAAAATCTTCATATGCATTGAAGGCTAGTACAGATCTGGACTGGTAAAAGATACGTTGCAGGTTCGAATAACACAAGATATGATCCATGAACTGTAAAGTGTTTATTTTTATGATTCAGTTATCCATCCCTGTTTTTTTTCCAGGCTGTAGTGCTCTGCATGTTCCTGGAGATGGGAAACGTGGATCTGAAAGGAAAGAAGGCTATTGAGCTTGGAGCCGGCACAGGTTTGGTGGGCATTGTAGCTGCTCTGCTTGGTAAGAATGAACAATTGATTCTTTGTCTGACTAAATGTAATTTTTCTGAATTATTTTGGTCAGTACTATTCCATTCTTGCAGGAGCCCACGTGACGATTACAGACCGAGAACCTGCCTTGGAATTTCTCACTGCCAATGTGCGTGAAAACATTCCTCCCAGCCAGCAGGGGGCGGTACAGGTATCTGAACTCACCTGGGGTGAGAATCTAGATCTGTATCCCTCAGGCAGCTTTGATCTGATACTGGGAGCCGACATTGTTTACCTGGAAGAGACGTTTCCCGCTCTCCTGCAGACTCTTGAACACCTGAGCTCAGAGAACACGGTGGTGTTGTTGTCCTGTCGGATCCGATATGAGAGAGATGAGCGGTTCCTGATGGAGCTACGGCAGAGGTTCTCTGTGCAGGAGGTTCATTATGACTCTCAAAGGGACATTCACATTTACAGAGCTGTGAAGAACAGGACCAAACCCGAACTGTAAGAGCTGGTATTGAGGAAACTTTGGGTAGAGCTTCCTGTTTGTAATTCAAAGCATTTTAAGCTTTATAAAACGTACTGAAGGTGATTAAATGATAATATTTAACAGGACCATGGTGATTTTTGCTTTATATGTTTGGCTTTTTGCAGGTCACTGCTTAGGCTGCAGGTGGCGCTGCTATACAGGCCTGGAATAATAATCTGGCCTTGTGCTAAAATAGACTTGCCTCCGCATCTCCTTCTATTTATTTCCGCTTGATTTTTAAAAGTGAGTACTTGGATTGCAAGTTAAATGGATAATAATAATAATAATTAACTGTTTTTTTATATATACAATCCAAACTATATCTATTATTATAACTAATATAATTAAAGCTAATAAAACATTTATTATCACTTAAATTAAAGTTATTTAATTAAAGTGAAAAAATATTTTTATTATTATTTGATTATTTAATAAAATATTTAAATAGAATTAATAATAGTTATTATAGTATTATTATAACTATTATTTCTTTCTATATGCAATCCAAATATATTTATTATTAATAAAGTGAATATTATTTAAAGCTGTTATTAATTCTATTGATTTAATATTAATTATTTTTTTAAATTGAATTAATAATAAAATAAATAATAATTTATACAACTTTTATTGCTTTCTATACATAATATCCTAAATATATTTATTATAATTAATATTTATTATTTAATATTAACTAAATATATTTTGTATTATTCATTATTATTTAAGTATAATAATGATACTTATTAACTACATTTACATTTACTAACATTTACAGTCAGTCATTTAGCAGACACTTTTATCCGAAGCGATACCAGTGCCTTGAATTTGATACAGCTGCAGTTGGCAACCAGTGCAATTTTATGAGGAGAGGTGTGATGTGTGCTTTCTTCGGCTTGTTAAAAACCGCCCTTGCTGCAGCATTCTGGATCAGTTGCAGAGGTTTGATAGTGCAAGCTGGAAGGCCTGTCAAGTGAGCATTACAATAGTCCTGTCTGGATAGAACAAGCGTTTAGACAAGGAGTTGTGTAGCATGCTCTGATAGGAAGGACCTGATCCTCCTAATGTTGAATAAGACAAATCTGCAGGACTGGGCAGTTTTAGCAATGTGGTCTGTGAAGTCTAACTGGTCATCAATCATAACTCCAAGGTTCCTGGCTGACCTTGATGGAGTTATGGTTGATGAACCTAGCTGAAAGAAGAAGTTGTGATGTTCGGTTGGCTGAGACCTCGAGCAGTTCTGTCTTCGAAAGGTTGGGTTGAAGTTGATGGTCCTTCATCCAGCAAGAAATGTCTGTCAGACAGGCTTAGATGCGAGCAGCGACCATTGGATCCTCTGGCTGGAATGAGAGTTGTGTGTCATCAGTGTAGCAGTGACAGGAAAAGCCTTGTTTCTGAATGACAGATCCTAGTGATGACATGTAGATGGAGAAGAGAAGTGGTCCAAGATCTGAGCCCTGAGGCACCCCAGTAGTTAGACGTTGTGATGTAGACACCTCACCCCTCCGCAACACCCTGAAGGACCTATCTGAGAGGTAAGACTTGAAAAACTGGATAGTGGTTCCTGAGATGTCCTTCGATATGAGGATTGGCAGGAGGATCAGGTGGTTAACTGTGTCAAAGGCAGCAGACAGATCCAGCAGGATAAGAACTGAGGATTTGGAAGCTGCTCTTACCAGTCTCAGAGCTTCAATTACCGAGAGTAGGGCAGTCTCAGTTGAGTGGGCGCTTTTGAAACCAGACTGGTTGTTGTCCAGGAGGTTGTTCTGTTCTGTGTAAGAAAGGTAGAGACTTGGTTGAACACGACTCGTTCAAGTGTTATAGCTATTAATGGAAGAAGGGTTACTAGTCTGTAATTTTCTAGAAGTGCTGGTTTTAGAGTTGGTTTTCTTAAGCAGTGGGGTTATCCGAGCCTGCTTGAATGCTGTGGGAAAGGTACCAGTGTGTAGAGAGGTGTTGATGATATGAGTGAGTGCAGGTACAACTGAAGAAGCCTTGAGGAGATGAGTGGGGATAGGATCAACCGGACAGGTAGTAGGGTGACTGGAAAGGATGATAACTATTGTTATGTTTTCTATATACAATCCAAAGAATGTCCATTATAATAATTATATATATATATATATATATATATATATATATATATATATATACACACACACACACACACACACTCAACAGTATTTTGTTATGATGTTTTAGGACATAGAAAGCCAAAGCCGGTTTTATGTGAGCTATGTTTTTGATGCATTAAACCTCAGATACTTATCATCAAACTGACCCTTATCTTGGATAAACATGTGTCCAGTTTCATAACAGATAACCCACATCCTGTCAAGTGAATAAAAAACTCCAGCAAAGACTTTACTTTAATATCTTCAGGCTCTGAGATATTTTAAATGATTAAATCATTTTTGAGAATTTTAAAAAGATTTCTCTGCAATTGCAGTTTTCTTTTATGTTTCCGATGGAGGCTCGTAAATGCTATGATTCATTATTATGTCATGGAATAATGATGTTTTTTTATAAACGAGTTATTACTGGACGCAAAGGGCCGTGACATCGTCCCTGATGCCGCTAGAAGGTCGTTAACGCACATCACCTGTTAAAAGCAACACAATTTTGTACGTGCCACACCTGTAAAAGGATGTTTTAATGCACCGCGGCCCATGCTGCATTAGGCCGGATCGAATTTAAGTGAGTGTCTGTGTATTTGTTTGCAGAGGAAGTCCGCTTTGTGGCAGATGACACCGTTCCACCTGAGCGCAGTCAATAAAGAAGACACTATGATATTTGTTGAGCTTTTAACAGGCTTTTAAATCCTTGTTGTCCGCTGTTAAATGATTTCTGAAGATCTGCCGATATGGAAGAAAACACACTTTGAAGTTTCCTCCAGCTTTCTAAGTCGCAAATGTGAAATATTTTGTAAAATGTCATATTTAGTTGTTTTTTCCCCCAAATCACTGCCACAGTTTAATCGCGCCAAAAATTTAAAGATCTACTTCCGAGAATGGTCGTAAACAGGCTAAAAATACCCCACAGCCTTTTACTGTTTCCGACTGTGTTCTGTGACATCACATCTTGTCGGCTCCTTTATTGCAGGAGCCTTTCTCTGACGTCAGTTGCATCAGAAGGTTTTAGCCCTGATTGGTCAAAACTGAAGTCATGCTAGTACTGAGACTCGCTAATTGCGAAATTAGCATCGTATTTACAGTAAGCGTCTGTCTCGAACACATGGATGTGATCTTTCACTTCTATATGATAAAAATATTTTGTGCAATCTGTCGTGTTTTATAGCCCTTGACAGTGGAAAAGAGCAGTAATCTTATGTTATCTTCAATGTTACATTATCTTGAATTATTTTGTTAGAATTAACTGTAATTACTGATTCTAAAAACTGTTTCAACCCTTGATATATGTCTAAGTCACTAATTTTAGTTGCAATCATAATGATTTATTGGTAAAAATGCAGCAGGTTTTCCATCCAAATTAATTTTACGGAATATTGCAGTTTATTATAAATTATTTCTTTGCCCACATCAATAAATTCATGTTCCCTCGTAATCTTTAACCAAAATAACTTCCCCTCCCTCTTGGAGTGACGTCTCTTTTCTTCTCTGATGACGTGTTTACTGGCGCGAGGGCGGGGCAACCTGTCACTCACATGAAATCGACCAATAATAAACCACAAAAATCCAATTACTTACCCATGGACAAAATCAAGTTCCGCCCTACATTTTTTCTTGTTCGCGAACTGGCTTCACTCAGATATACGTCACAAAAGGGAAGAAAAGACTCGCAGCGTCCGTTTCATGCAAACTATTTTACAATGTGGCGATTTCGTATGAATTTGTACAGTTATTTGGATGAAAACTTACTTGTTTTAGAAAAAAGTAAGCATGAAGCTCCAGCCTTAAAGCTAACTATCAGTGTGGCATAAGCACATCCTATGAATGGGATCCAAATTCATACGAATTAGTCACCAAATCATAAAAGATGGATAGATAGACAAGCGAGATAGCAAGAAAAAAATGTTCAGAGAACATGTTTTCATAACCAAATGGGAACATTAGCAAAGACATTTACTCGGACATATTTTTGTTTGCTGGGAGTCCTCTTTGAATTAAAGAATCTGTCAAATGCATAATGCAAATTTATATATAAGCTCTTTAGATACCAAAAATTGCCATGAAATTCCTGTCATCGAATTTCCCTGCAGCTCCCTCCGGCTAGTTGTCCAACAGTTGTTCTTTCCTCTGTGGCTTTAAATGAAGTGGCAACACCGTAAACAGCCATTGACTCTCGACAAACCACAACTTCTGCAATCCACGGTTATGAAACAGCATTGAACACCACACCCAAACGAAGCATATGCTTAGACCAAAATAAATAAATACACTCTTTCAAAGAACACAGAAACTGCAGAGGAATGGAAAATCAATGCAGTACATCATGCTTTATGCCAAATAAGTGTTAAATATGCCAAATAACATTTTATGCCAAATAAGTGTTCGCCATATTTCTGAATCATAACATTTGGAAATAAATGTCTAATGTGGGAGGAAGTCCATTTTGACTTAAACTGTTTATACAAAGTAGAAACATAAGTGAGATCTAATTTCCAGTATGGCCTACATTATTTTAAGAATTGCTTTTAAAGATTTAATGAATCACATTATGTTACGATTTTTTTGGTGTAGTATTTGTGTTATCAAATCCTGGGAATTGAACCAGGGAATTTGATTTCATCATGGGGGATCACGTGGACGACAGTAGAGGTCTAACACACGCTTCATTTAATTTCAAACAACTGGAGGGGGAAGTGCGCCTATGTCACTTCTCATATTATTTATTATTTGCTTTATCAATGACCATCATAAATGTAATGGTCCGAGAGGCAAATATGGGCCCTGCTGTAAATGCGTCAGAAAACAGGCCGTTACAGTATAGTGTGTGGGAATGCCGGCTTTCTATAAGGTTACATTTGGTTTATTGAGAAAATTATGCTATTTTTAGGTTTACAAAAAAGTTATGCCTCATGTATTCTCATCTGTGCTGATAGTTTATGAAATATTGTGTGAAATGTGATTGCCTATGGCCTATTTTTTATTCATTGCATTATCAAACATTGCTAATTACTATATGCTTAACATAATCTAAATGTCAATGCTTTGATGGATAAACTAATAATAGAATAATTTACTAACAGTTTTAAGTGAAAAGCAAGGAAGTTCGATTCATTTAGCGAATCATTTCGTTTGAGCGGGTTTCAATTAGCCTAATCGAATCAGAAGATCGATTCGTGAGCCAGTCATTACTCAAATTATGAGTAGTCTCTAATTTTACGTTTGTCAAATAATAGTTGCTAGTAGAACATGTTGTAACAAACAAGTAACAAACCAGTTACCAGTTGGTAAAGCTGTTTTTTTGGGGGGGGTCCGTGGTAGCCTAACTGAAATAGCTACCTCGAAAAACAATCTATCATGTTCCAAAACACAGCTACAGTTGAAATTGAATAGAATTTCGAACATAATACGACTGTTAATTATAAAACACATAAATTTTTTCCAATATTTTGTATGATCTTTTCGACCGAGTCATTAATGGTCATTAATGTGAATCGTTTCAAAAGAATGATTCGTGAATTGTGAATCACTGATAATGAATATAGCCTACGCTTCATTCTCACATGGTTCATCGAATCATGGAAATATAGAACATTTAATTATAGGCTACACATGTAAAACGATCTGTATTGCATGCATATTTGAGGACACTGGAATGATGGCGTGTTGTGAGGGAAAGTCAAGTGAAACTTTTTTCTTTAGTGCACAAAACGTCACACCAGCTGTTTTAGAGGAATGCGAACTTTAATCTGTCACCACTTTATTGTATCCTTAACAAGCAAAGTTGAGATAATATTTAACAATCCTGCTCTGTTCGACTCTCGAGAGCGTCCGCGCGCGCAACAGAGGCAGAATTGCGCTGGATAATAACGGAATTCTGAACCAAGACTCGCTCATTTCACTCTAAAATGGTCAGTAAGTGTTAAAAAGTGCAAATATTGTGTGCACAGTTTGTTTATTGTGCTTTTAACTTCTAGAGAGTTGTGCGTAAAAGCGCATTTGGAGAGTACCTATCATAAAGTGTTGTGTAATGTGTATGTTATCTTGTATGATTTTAAAGCGGGTTTTATTTGATTTGGTTATTTTTGTCATGTTTTAGGAAATTGGAAAATGGCTTCTGGCAGCATTCGGTATCGTAGTGATCGTTGTGTTAATAGCTGTTCCAACTGCAATTTTCCTCAACGGTAGGTGATTTTATATGGATAAATCCATCTGCGTTTATGTAGATACGTTCATAAATATGCCTTATGAAAACAAGATTTCTTATTGATAGCTTTGTTGCTTCATGTTAAACTTGTAAATGTCCAACTGTTAGTCATTGATTATAAGTGCCACTCCTCCATGAAGTAATGTTATAGTTAGGATGACTGGCTGCAGGAGTGTTTATATTATATCAAGTGTTTTCGGAGGCTGAACGCTTTCCAGTGCTTATTTGGGTCATTATCTTCGCTCAATCTGAACTTTGTACAGATAATGATTTAACTTTTTATAGTGCACAAGCACACATGTGTGTTATACAACACATTCACTGAGAATAGTTTCAATAAATAACATATATCTGTCTATCTATCTATCTATCTATCTATCTATCTATCTATCTGTCTGTCTGTCTGTCTGTCTGTCTCTCTCTCTTTCTCTCTCACATTCTCTCTCTCAGATGATAAAACCGAATCCCAGAGGACTTTTACTCTAGAAGATTACTTCAACGGCACAGCGAGAACCAAGTCATACAACTTGCGCTGGGTCTCAGGTACTGTGAGTTTTGGAAAATTTGCTCAACATTTATTTGATTATTATTTTATTACATAGCAAATTTAGGCATATTTATAAAATAGAAAGTATACTGATTCTGTACCATGGTACAGCGACGGTATCAAATGAGAATACTACAGTACTTTTAAATATACCATGTACCATAGCACTTTTTTGTAAGTGCATGTATGGTAACATATCCAAAAAAAATGGCACTTTTTGTAAGTAAGCATCTGTAAGTGGATATTGACATTTTTTTGTAATAGAATCCATAATTTGTTACCTTTCTGCACAATTTATCATGCAGATGATGAATATCTTCACAAGACAGGAAATGGCTCAGTGCTTCTGATCAACGCAACCACAGGAAATGAAAGGGAATTTGTGAACCAACAGATATTTGTAAGACATTTTGCATAGGCTATTAGAGCTTTTACCTCACATTCCCTTTTATAAATATAGAAACACAATGGTGTTTTAAATAGTACTTTGAATGGCACTACTGGACGAATGTAAACCATGACACACTATAAGCAATCAGACTTGTGATTTCCGTTAGGTCGATTTACAATTTTTTACTAAAATCACATAGATGTACACATTGAAAGACATTTTTTAAGCAAACACATATCAACTATCCAGAATACCCTAGCAAAGCACTGAAAACCACACTAGCATCATGCCAGAGACTTTTACACAGGAAGCAGCAAAAAATTGGTTTTAATTAAATTTTTACGCAGTATTTATAGATTTTTTTGGGGGTGCTGTTCTCAGAACTGTAAATGTCAATGCACATTTGCATCGATTCTTTGAATGTACAACAGTTGTCTGTCTTTGGTGTTATCAGGCCCGTGTGGCAGCTTTCGATTACATGGTGTCAGCCGATCGAAAATATGTCTGTTTCCTGAGCAACTACACTAAGGTAATCAATGAAACGCTTTGATGAGTTATCAATTTTTAATCATATCCCAATGTTTAATATTGGCTTTCTTCACCAGCAATGGAGACACTCGTACACTGCATCGTATTCCATCTACGACCTGGAAAAAGGGTTTGTTTACTAGTTTTTTTTAAACATTTGGTCTGTTGAGCTAGCTAACTGTTTATGCTAACAAACTGCATGCTATGAATGCAATGCTATGCTATGCATGCAAAGTCATAACTTTGATCATTGATCACTCTGTATTTTTTGAAGATGTCTAACTTTCTCTTTATTTTAGGGATTTTATAAATACAGATATCCCACATGAAATCCAGTACCTAGCGTGGTCTCCGACCGGCCACAAACTGGTGAGTATCTTATCAGTTCAACACGATGTCATGTACAAGGTGCTGTCATGTACAGGTCGTAAAACCTTATCAATATTGTCTTCATTTAACTAGTTTATGCCATGATCTGTTGATAAAAGTTTGTTCTTTCTGTCTATGAAGAACTAGGTTCACTAGCATATGCTAATACATGCTTTGGTGCTAGCTAGCTAAAAGTAGCAGCACAAACTACATTTTTTACAATAGTTAAAACAGTGTAGCTTTTCCAGTGATTAAAAAAGTAACTAATTCTTCCAACAAATACTGGTGTACTGATGTTTCAATACCGGTGTAACTAACTAGTAGCAATGCTGCTAACCTAAGCTAATTTTTTCCCAATTAGCTCTGCTGCATGACAAATGTTTACGCACAAAGCATTTTTCGTGTGTTGTTGTTGTGAAACATTTAGTTTAAATACTGGAATTTATTTATTAGAAATTTTTTAGCCCTTGTTCTCCACCCTTTGCAGACAAATTACAAGCAGACATAAAATATTTTTTCTCTCCACTCCATGCAGGCATTTGTGTGGAAGAACAACGTCTATGTGAAGGAATCTCCCACCTCCACATTTATACAGGTCACCAATGACGGAGCCCACAACCTGATCCTCAATGGCATTCCTGACTGGGTGTACGAGGGTAAGAGATGCATATTTAATGAAGCGGATGGATGTTAGCCAATCATAACAGAGTTCATTAACATATTGAAGACTTAAAGGAACAGTTCACCCAGAAATTATCCAAAAATAATATCTTGCATATCTGTTTTCTCTGTAGAGGAGATGTTCTCCACCAACTTTGCTTTGTGGTGGTCACCAAATGGGAGGTTTGTGGCGTACGCCAAATTTAACGACTCTAAAGTGCACAATATCGAGTACACGTGGTATGGAGAAGGACAGTATCCAGATACGGTCTTCATACCGTACCCCAAGGTAAAAGACATCAAGTTTCACGGTGCAAAATGTGATTTTACACAATATTGTACACATTTTTGACTCTCCCATTCATTCATTTCCAAGGCTGGAACCCCAAACCCAACTGTAAAACTTTTTGTGTTCGATTCAAACTCATCCACGGTCGAGGAAATCCAGGTCCCCAGTGATGTTGGTGCAGGGTAAGGGGTTTTGGATTGGTTCTTCAGGCAGATGTAATAATAATTTGGCATAAAACTAGATGTTTTATCACAGAGAGCACTACCTGAGCACTGCTACGTGGGCCTCAGATGAGCGAATTGCAGTCCAGTGGCAGAAAAGAACACAGAACTATGTCAGTTTGAAGACGTATGATTTCAATGGTGGCACTTGGAGTGAAAGTTCACTGGTACGTTCAGTGTTTTTGGGGTTGAATAATAAATATTACAATAATAATAAAAGTGTTGTGACAAAAGTGTAGATTATGGCTCCTTTAACAAATCAACTGAAGCATAATCTTCTTTTTACTTGTGTGTTTTTTCAACAGAACCAGATTATCACAAGCAGTACTGGTTGGGTTGGCAGGGTATGAACTATTTGATTACAAAATGTCATATGATTTTGAATGCAATGTTTATGTCTGTTTGTTTGTGTGGTTTTTCGTAGTTCTCTCCAGATGAACCTGTCTTTCGGCCGGACGGCAGCAGCTGCTATCACGTTTTGAGTAACGAGGAACATTTTAAGCATCTTGTTTATTTCAGTGGAGTGAGTTTATAAGCTATAGGTTACATTCATTTATGTATTGTATTAATTAATACATCAATACACTTTACATTTAATTTGACATATATATTTACATTTCATTAATTTTTTTATTGAATTAATATGTAATATTTCAGTTAGAATATTTAAAAATGTTATTGTATTTTATGATTTTAGGGTTGTTGTTTTTTTACTTTTTATATTTATTAAATTTTTGGGGTAAATAAGGAAACATTTAGCAGCTTTTAGTAACGTATTTTATTTTGCATTCACCTAATATAAACTTCAAATTGAAGAAACAGAATTTAAAAAATATGTATATAATCTAATATTGTTTTCTAGACAGAAAAAAAGTTTGTGACTAACGGAAAGTGGGAGGTCACCAGCATCCTTAAGGTCACAAACAATGCCGTGTAAGTTACTTTACTAGAAACGTCTGTCATTGAGTGTCCGGTTTCTTTTCTCAACTCTTTTCTCTGTTCTCGACAGATACTATGTAAGTAACGAACACAACGCGAGTCCAGGCCAAAGGAATGTTTACAAGTGAGTGTTATGGTCTGAAATCAATCAGACATTTTTATTGTTGAAAAATTCAATAAAATGCGTTTTTTTCTTCTTCTGCAGAATCGCCATAAATGGTGCTTCTCATTTAGAGAGGGAGTGTCTGACCTGTGCTGTCAATGCGGACCGGTGCAAATATAACTCTGCTCTTTTTAGCGCTGAAGGAACCTACTACCACATGAGCTGTTCTGGTACGTCATGTATATTCATTTTTTAGGTCATTCCACTTCTCTATTTGCAAAGTACATAAAGCACATATAAAATCAATGAAACGTTCCAAGTCCTGTTATTTGTTTGTTTCCGAAGGGCCTGGACTGCCTCTGTATACATTGAGAAACAGTCGAGATGGAGCAGGTAGGGCTAAGCATTAAAATCAACTGTTTCATTGGTGCCATTAGCAGTTACTTAGCGCACAGATTAGCGGTTAGCGTAAATGGGTTCATATTCCATTTACTCTACAACATTTTTCAATCCCATCCCCGTCACTTCTACTTACGTGTCATGTCCTCTACAAAAAATAAAATAAAAATGTATTTATTTATTAATTTATTTATATTTTCATATATTATTTTGTACGCATGTCCAGAAATTCTGGAAAATTGCTTTTCTAAATTATTTCATTAGGGATGCACAATATATTGTGACCATATCGGTTATTGGACTTTTAAATTGATCGGTATCAGATGACACTTAAAGGAAGTTTCTCTGTATTCATGAATTTATTACTTAATTATAAAATGTTTTTTTTTTTTTTTTTTACAAAATAGGATTAATTTATAATATGATTTATTGGTTATCGTCCAATAAATTATTAGCTTCAGCTAGAATTTCAATATCAATGCATCACTAATTGTTTTAATTCCTGGTCCTGATAAAAGAGCCGTTCACACCAAGGATGTTAACTATAACAATTATGATAAAGATATAGTTGTTAAAATTGTTCTAAATATAAAAGAATTGTAGAGACCACACCACAACTCGAGGTATAATGATAATGGCACAGAGCAATGATTCATTGGAATCACTTAAAAAAAAAAATCCAGCTGAAGAATGATAATTATATATATATATATATATATAATGAAATTATGTTTTTTTTTGTATTTGCACTTATGTAGTCTTGTGAAATGTTCCGTGTTGCACCATGGTCCTGAAGAAACGCCATATCGTTCCAGTGTATACATGTTATTGAGGAATAACAATAAAAATGCACTTGACTTGACTTGATAAAAAAAAACAGCCAATCAGAATCTACCAGACTTTAAAGAGCTTGAGCATTTAAACCGCCAGATGACAAATCTTCAGTGCGCGCTTAAAATAAACAGACTGATATCGTCCGCTGGTGTGGATGCTAATATAGTTATCTTTATAGTTATCGTTCTTGAAGTGAACGGGCCTTAATTCATTTCTTAAAACATTTTTAGAGGTGAGAGTTCTTGAAGACAACGGAGATTTGGAAAATACTCTGCAGAGCATCGCAATGCCGTCAGTTACGCACGGCACGCTGAAGATCGGAGAGTTTGGTAAGGCTGAATCCGCAGGATAACTTAGAAATGATGTTTGTTTTAAATCCTAATCTTATGTTTTTTCCCCTCCTCAGACCTTTGGTACCAGATGATTCTGCCTCCCAAATTCGACAAATCCAAAAAATATCCTCTGCTTATAGACGTGTAAGCTAGCTGCATTTTTTGTGATCTGATTGTGAACTCTGATCTGGTTTGGATGGACACTGCAGTCTTGATTCTTTCATATCCTGTAGATATGCGGGCCCCTGCAGTCAGAAGTCAGATTTCCGGTTCAGGGTGGGATGGTCCACATACTTGGCCAGCACGGAAAAAGTGATCGTGGCCAGCTTTGATGGTAGAGGAAGTGGTTACCAAGGAGACAAAATCATGCATGCCCTCTACAAACGACTCGGCACTTATGAAGTCGAGGATCAGATAACGGCTGCTAGGTACAAATATGTGTCCACATTGCTCTCAAGTGAATAATTTTTGAGTTTATTTGTGCTCCAGACATGAATCTTTCATCAAACCATGTGTTTTGTTGCGTAGAGGTCAGCTGTTGCTTTACTAGGCAATCTGACATACAATTCTCACCTGGTGGATGTTAAAATAGAGAAAAAATCTCATAGACTTACAATCGAAGGATCCATGTCTAGACTCTTTTGAGTTGATCCAGTAGGGAACCACCCAGATCACCTTGGAAACTACTTAGCAACACCCAAGCAACCACCCAGGAAACTACTTAGCAACACCCTAGCAACCACCTAGCAATATCTCTACAATAAAACATTTTTAGTGAGATGAGATATATTAGCAAAATTTCACTCTTATTTTAATCATATATTACATGTCATATCATTTACATTTGCAGTTAAATTATTAAAAACGACTTGCTGATATTGTTCATTCATCTTCAGACAGTTTATCGACATGGGCTTCATAGATAAAAACAAGGTTGCCATTTGGGGATGGGTGAGTTTAATTACCATAAATATTTAACATCATAAACCTAACAAAGTTTTTCTTGAGAGATGTTTTGATTGCAAGTAGTTCTTGTTTTATGTTTCGTTATAATGAATGGCTCTTGTTTTGATATTTTGTTACATAATGCAAATGCATTCGGGCCACTATATGTGTAATCCTGTGTTTGCGATTCAGTCTTACGGTGGTTACGTCACTTCGATGGTCCTGGGAGCCGGAAGTGGAGTTTTTAAATGCGGTATGGCTGTCGCTCCGGTATCTAAATGGGAATATTACGGTATGTAGCAGTAAACAACCTAATCTCGGTGTGCTTTCAACTTTGTTTTCACCCCGAATTCATTGATATGATCTGATAAGACGGTTGTACTGTAACTTCCACCAGACTCGATTTACACTGAGAGGTACATGCTCACGCCGGCGGAGAATCAGGCCTTTTATGATGTAAGTTACACTCTTAAATTCTACAATTGTCTGATTAAATCCGTGGTTTTCCCATGACGACGTCGCAGAGAACCTTGAGTCAGTCCTAGAATAACTCACGAGAGGAAAGCACAAGAGCTGCGTCACAAAGGATTTATGGGATGTTGTTATTCTTGCAGAATTCCACAGTGACAGGAAGAGCCAAGAACTTTAAATCAGTCCAGTACCTCCTGGTGCACGGCACTGCTGACGGTGAGATACGACCCGTCTCTCTCTCTCTCTCTCTCTCTCTCTCTCTCTCTCCCCCTCTCTCTCTCACTCTAATCTTGTCTCTGCAACTGAGCAATTAAAAACTTAATTGAATGAAAATTAACATAAATGAATACGAAAAAAAATATGCATTCCTTGTTTGATGATTTTCTTTTGTCTAATTTTGGTTCAAATTAATTTCAAAATATAAATTAAATAAAAAAAATACATATATATCTTATATATTCACATTTTTTGATTGTGTAAACATCATACAAATTTAAATAAAAGAAAACGACTGGAAACATAGTGTTTTTATATTTCCTAAAAACGACTTAAATTTGTTTTCTTTAGATTTTGAGTTTTAGATCATATAGGCATATTTTATTTCAATACCATAATCTTGTAAATATCTGAAAAATAACCCAGATGACATGATGTTAAAGTGAAAACTAGTGCTCAAATCGATTAATCGCGATTATTCGCTTCTAACATAAAAGTGTGTATATATATATCTATATATATATATATAGATATATATAGATATATTATATATTACATATACTACACACACATACATATATGTATATTAATATACATATATATTTACAAACTTTATGTGAGATGCGATTAATCGATTAATTTTTTTTTTCCTGTGCTTTTCTATTTCTGTTTTTAGATAATGTTCACTTCCAACAAGCTGCTCAGATCTCTAAAGCGCTCGTGGATGAACAAGTGGACTTTGATGCAATGGTAATTCATGCAAATTTATTCTAATAAATTATAGTGTGTAATGAATATATATATATATATATATATATATATATATATATATATATATATATATATATATATACATACATAATTGAATTTACAATACAATTATTCAGAACATTTAGTCGTATCATTTATAATTTATTTATTATTGATGTATAAATATGCTCAATTACACTGCAAAACATTTTTAACGAATTATTAAATATTGTTTAAAATAGTTCTAGATGCAGTTTCTTTATGCCAAAATTATATATATGTATATATACATGCTGTTCTGTTGTGTGTCTATGTCAGTGGTACACTGATGACGACCACAGCCTCGGCGGATCGGCCAATCGGCACGTGTACACTCACATGAGTCACTTTCTGAAAAACTGCTTTGCTTGAAGTTGTGCAACTTTCCATCGAGAAGCCACAGCACTGAATCAGCGTTACTTCCAGACCACTTCACTCTCTTAAATGCGTCAGGCGTGTGCGACCCCCGATGAGCAGCCGCTGAATCCTTCTGTACTGTGCTGCAATAACAGACTCGATTTATTCACTTTTATCACTTTCAAGTGTACAGTCTTTCTTAGTACATTGAAAAAATGTAAAGAAATACTAAGCTTGATGAGCTAGCTGAAGAAGGAAAGAGAAATTATGTTTCCAAAGAATATTAAAATAAAAAAGTTTCAGATTTAATTATTTATTATTAGTATTATTTTAATCACTTTTGTAAGCTGGGGAGAGCAATATTGTGTATTTTCCATCTCAAGTTCATTACCACCTGTTAGTTTCATGTAAAAAATATGAATTTAATATTTTGACTAATTCAGAAAGAGATCTTTTAAAAATTATCTTCACACTTTAAGTCATTTGTCATCAAGCTTTTCCGAGTATCAAGTAATCTCATGAGGTTTTAAAGGAAATATTTATTTTATGTGCCTTTAAATTATAAGCCATAATTTGTATGAATTTACTATATCAGGGATATTTTTCGATCTTTAATAAATTTTATAAATGCACTCAATTGTTTGTGACTCATTTACAAGTTTACACTTTACATATTCAAAAGTTGTAAGTTTGAGAATTATGAAATAAATTCAATATTTTTTACACTCTTACAAAAGCCTCTTTTTGTTAAATTAGTCATTTTGCTATCCTGATTTTATTTTTTAAAAACAACAAATTTAAAATGTATATAAATTTTCTTTTAGATTTCAACATATTTTAAACTCTTAATACAATTATTAATAATAAATAAATGTATATGTTATTAATAAAATTTAATTATTTAGAATAGTATATAATTGAGATACTATTATAGTTTTATGAATATTTTAAACAAGTTGTTTTATTTTACTATTTTCCAGTTTCATTTTAATTTATTAAGGGTTTTAGTAATTCTGTTGTTGGCTTTTGTATTAGTATACGTGTGTGTGTGTGTGTGTGTGTGTGTGTGTGTGTGTGTGTGTGTGTGTGTGTGTGTGTGTGTGTGTGTGTGTGTGTGTGTGTGTGTGTGTGTGTGTGTGCGTGTGTGTATATATAAACAGTTTTAGTTATTTTAGATCATCAAGTTAAACTAAATGAGAAATATTGCCTTGCAATAAGCTGAAGTAAAATAAATGTAAATATTTGCATATTTAGTTTTCTTTCAGTTAACGTTCATTTTATTTTTAAAGTAATGAAAACGATTTTTTATGGTTTTGTTTTTAGTTTGAGTTTGTTAAATATTATAACCCTGATGTAGTTTCAACAAAACAAACTTCTTGTTGATTAAAAACAACAAATATTACACTGATTCTATTAATCAAATGCTTCCACTCAAGCACCTCAAAATGCATTCTGGGAATTTTTGTATATTCAGCAAACCAAAACATTTTCAATGACATCCTAAAATTGCATCAAAATGATCGGTGCCTCAAATCACACTGATTTTGTGTGCAAAGCATCCTGGGTAGGACATAAAAATCATGTACAACTAATTTATAACAGACGAAAAATCGGTTTGTCACGTTCTCCGCGAACCCCTTGTCCCAGAGTATCCGTTTGCCCTCTTGATTTTCTCCTACGGTAGCACTTGGCGCATTATTTTTCTCTTGGTTTATTTGCGAAAGCCTCCATCCTGCTGTCTGACACCTCGAGGACGGCTCTTATCTGGAGGTACTTTGGCACATCTCTCTCTTTAAACAAACACGAGCGGATTCATCCAGAGCGGGTAATGGAGTGACACTAATGGATTTCAACGCGCATATACGCGTGTGTGTGGGCTGCCGAGACGGGCCGGCCCTCTTGGACCGACTATATAAGACCCAGAAGTTTTGGGAAGAGGCCACGAAACCAACAGCAGAAGAGCCAGGAGAAGATCTGTGCTTGAGGAGCAAACGCACTCATCTCATCTCATCTCATCTCATCTCATCCATCCATCCATCGGTAAGTTGAGCATCTCTTCAAGGACTTCATTGACCTCTTGTAGATGTTTGGTTGGTTTCAAATGGAGTTATTTCTCTCATTTTGACAGGGCGCGTGTTCAACTCTAAAGAAGCTGTAAAAATGAAAGGCGTTCAATATCTGGCTGGTCTTCTTCTGCTCCTCTTTGTTCAAAACAGCATGTGCGTCCCACTGCAAGATGACAACACAAGGTCAGAGGTCTCTTTTCTGTCATATCCGAGCAGTAAATTACAAAAAAAAGCCTTTGGTATAAAATTGTTTTAAGGTCATTTACTCGTGTACTTAGTGCTTGATCAGTTTGGTAGTTTGAAAACAGCTCTGCATTTTCACTTTATAACTGTTTGGGGAGTTTTCAGTTGGAAATGTGTCCATGATTTTGCGATGTGTATGGTTTAACACTGGTTTTTCTTCTGGCGGCGCAGCACAGAGACAGCAGAGAGTCTTGTGCCGAGGGCTCAGGGCTTTACGACTGTAAAGAGGCATTCTGAGGGGACGTTCTCCAACGACTACAGCAAATACCTGGAGACAAGGAGGGCACAAGACTTTGTCCAGTGGCTCATGGACTCGAAGAGAAACGGGTAGGCACGATTACAGTGTAATATTGTGTATAGATTTCTGTGAAAAAAAGAAAAAGTACAGAAATGTGACAAAATTACAAATCAAATTGAGAAAATGTTGAAAAAATAAGAAAAAAAAATTACTATAAAAGAAAAATATACAATGTATATTGGAATAGCTGAAACGACCGCTTGATTCATATTAGAATATATATGGAAACTTAAAAAATGTTACAGAACATGTTCTCTCATTTATACAATGTATTTATAGTACTATTCTAAAAAAGTATATATATATATATACATACACACGTTATAAAGTTATAATATAAACAATATAAATTACAATGTAAAACTATATATATATATATATAATAAAGGTAAATAAAATATATATAAAGATTGTATATTTTAAGGTTATGTATATTATATTTTTATGTTTCATATTTTATATAATATCATAAAAATAAAACACTATAATTGGATAAGCAATTATATGCATAGTATACAGTAGTCAACATCTGAAGTGGATCAAAACCTTTCATCAAAGTTATACATGAATTTTGAACAATACCCGTTCTTGTCTTAGGACAACCTCGATTAGCTTTTTTGATCCACTATTTTAATGTTGAAATAATATATGTAAATAAAAATAATACGAAAAAACAAGTATAATATAGAACATCATAACATAATATAATATAATAAAACTAGAAGCTTGTGAACAAACTATAAAAATTAAAAATGTCCATTATATGTTAGAATACATTGCCTATGAAAACTTAAAATATGTTGTCTTTTTCACATTTATATAATTGATCAAAAATACTTTTATTTATATATATATATATATATATATATATATATATATATATATATATATATATATATATATATATATATAATCAAACATATTAAAAATATATATTAAAAATATAAAACATCTTTTGTTTTATATTTTTAATATATAGTTTTACTATCGTTTATAATATATAAAATAAAACTATATAATGTCATTAACATTTACATAACCAATAATATTATTATATGAAAAGAATGTTTGTAAAAAAAAAAAAAAAAAATATGAAATATATAATACAAAATATGATAATATTATATTTAAAGGCCTAACACTAACCGACTGAGCTAACTCAAAATCAAACATTTAATCAATGATTTCTCACTTAAACTCTCTTTCCTCCCCAGGGGTTCGTCCAAACGTCACGCTGAGGGAACCTACACCAGTGACATCAGCTCTTACCTGCAGGATCAAGCGGCCCAGAACTTCGTGGCCTGGCTCAAATCTGGACAGCCCAAGCAAGAGTAGGCTTCCACGCTTCTAGTCCCACCTTCAGTGCCTTAGAGTGTGAAAGTGGTGGAAATAAAGAAAAAGAGAGTGTGTGCGACAGAGCAAAATAGCTGAAACGACCGCTTCATCATGCCTTCTCCTCCCCAACATCTCTCTCTTTTCTAACGCACTCTGTCCATCCTCACTGCCAAATGCTAATGCTAATAAATAGCGCTGAAACCAGGCTTTGTGCTTCTGATGATCTTTCTCTGCTAATGTCTTCTTCTGTTTCTGGTACTGCTGTGTTAATCAAAAAAATACTGAGGGCAAAGATGCTAATTATAACCAAACTTCACATAACTAATACTACAAAATAAACTGATTTTCAAAGAACATGCTAAAGCTAAAAGCTAAACTCAATGCAGGCTTCAAGCTAATCTGCTAAACTCAATGCAGGCCGCAAGCTAACCTGCTAAACTCAATGCAGGCCGCAAGCTAACTGCTAACTGTGCTAAACTCAATGCAGGCCACAAGCTAACTGCTAACTGTGCTAAACTCAATGCAGGCCGCAAGCTAACTGTTAACTGTGCTAAACTCAATGCAGGCCGCAAGCTAACCTGCTAAACTGTGCTAAACTCAATGCAGGCCGCAAGCTAACTGCTAACTGTGCTAAACTCAATGCAGGCCGCAAGCTAACTGCTAACTGTGCTAAACTGCTAAACTCAATTCAGGCTGCAAGCTAACTGCTATCTGTGAACTCATAATTCACTGGTTTAAACTTGGAATAAGTGTCATTTTGCATATGCTCATAAGTTGTTTATCGCATATGCGCAGTGTTGGAACCAACAGAGGCACAAATTTGGGCCGCAGGCGGCATGTAGACGGCAGTTTCACCAGTGACGTCAACAAGGTCTTGGACAGCATCGCTGCCAAGGAGTATTTACAATGGGTGATGAACTCTAAGACATCAGGGACAAGGTAAAGTCCTCTCTAAAGTGGCTTAGACACTGATCAGATAAAGACATATGACAATTTTGAATGATAATCAGTAATAACAATATATATATAACAAAGCAATAACAAAAGACGGGTCTATTTTGATGTGATTATTTTTCTTTTCTAGTGGCAAACGTGGCGGGACTCAATGAAGAACTGGTGGGCTTCCTGCGACAGCTTAAATTTGGATCCTGAAGGGGGTTCGATCATCAAAATGAATGAAAGCCATATCTTTTAAAGGCAAAACGGATACAACTCTTGAAATCAAAAGCCATATTAATATTTTATTTTTTAACTTTGAGCACTGTGGTTATTATTTATTTTCCCTAGTGTTAAAGAACATCATGTTAGTTATAACAAAAAAAATGAAATATTTTTCTATAGTTTTGAACTATTTTCTATGTGTGCGATAAAAACAAACTCAGGTGAATGCACTAAACACTCAGGTAAAAAGTGACAATTTACGTGTGCCACCACTGTATCAAAGTACCATGGAAAATGGTGTTTTGCTCTGCAAAATAAACATTTTCATATTCCAGCCAAGCCTGTTGTTTTCCTGCTTGAACACATGTGCATTTAGCGCCACCTAACGGATATCTGCAGCAACACACTTGTTTGTGGATTCGGTTTACAAGTGCAAAGCCATTTACAGCATGATTATTTTTTAAACTTATAATTAAACAATAATTATATTCCTGAAATGAGCAAGATTCTTAAATTAAAAAATAAATTTGTTAACGCTTTTATTTATTTACACATTTATTTTGTTGCCAACTTTAATGTTGTAAACATCATTTTATTATTATTGTGCCATAATAGTATTAATATTGGTTTAAGAAATTGAATCCTAATGTGAAATATTAAACATTATTTTTTAATGTTACTCTTTTTCAATTGATCTGAGATGTAAAAAAGATATAAAAAAATAAATTTTGAAAATTAGTAAATTTCAGAAACAGGATAATATAAGCAAATACTATCTTGTGCAGTTTATTCAAACATTTATATATTCATTAATTTTTATATTTTTAATACTTTGAACATTAATCAAATAATAGTCACATATCTGAAATTAGCTAAATATGTATTTCAATATTTTCAATAATTTTATTTATTTTTTTCCATTCTTTAATGTAGAAAGTATTATTCGTATTATTAATAGGCTAATATCCCAATGTGAAAAATCACACATTACGTTCAAATATTCCAAAAATATATGTTTATTTATTTGCAGCTGATCAGATTTTTTCTGTAAACTAAAATAGAAAGAAAGCTCGACCAATATTTAAGAAAAACATGTATTTATTTATTATATTAGATAATTAAATTACGCTCAAAAACTAAAAATTGTATGTGAAATATATAATAAGCAAATAAATATATATATATATATATATATATATATATATATATATATATATGTTTAAGTTTATGGTTTATCATATCTTTGCACATTGTGCCTGGCGTCACTTCCTAATCGGAGGGGCGGGGCATCGTGAGGAGGCGCGGTGTTTGCCCGTTGCGTCATCTTCGTTGCGCACATTCTCTCGGCGTCTGGAAGGGCGTAGCGACTTTGCCGGTGTCATTCATTTCAACGCAGAGTGTAACAGTCGTTTTTAACGACTGTTCGGGGTGTTTATACGCATTAAAAGCATGATCATGAACGGAATCCATGCGGATGAGGAGGAGGTCAGAGAAGAGTCGAGCTCCTCCAGCCACAGCCCGGAGAAGAGGAAGAGGGTGATCCGGGTCTGGTGTGACGGCTGGTGAGTGACATCACACACTCATACGGTAATGAACACAAAGTGCGTATGTGTCTCTACAGCATCTTTACAGTGTCTTATAATGTTAGAATTCAACATAAGAAGATCTATAGTAGCACAGAGATGAGTTTACCATGGTATTGTTAAATTACCATCAAAAAGTTCCTTATCGGCACCATGGTGCTGTCAGTTATAGTATCACATTGTATTACTGTGGTAATTTGAAATATGCTGTGGTACTAAAATACATGCCATGTCCAAAATATTCCATTACCCTGGTACCTTTCTTCCATGATAGTTAATTAATTGTTTTTACATTGTATTTTAAAATACCATAGTATTACCACAGAGCATGTGAAAACAAACATAGTACGTAGTATGGTGGTGTCAGGTGGCAAGGTACTATGATATTTCCCATTGCATTGAATTGCTTTACAGTATAATTGAACACTGTTTGCATCATTGAATCATTATTTACCTGTTTATCCCGTTAAAGCTTATTTGAAACAATCTGTACTAGATATAAAGCGTTATGTAAATAAAGTTGACCTGACTGGTTTGTTGTATCTGTATTTACGTGTCCAAAAATCTAGTACATAATACCATGGTACTTTTTGTTAGTGTAGTAATGAGAAATGATCAATTGATATTGTTTATTGAATAATTGGTTTGTTACTTGGTTAACTACCTTTGGCAGCAGGTTAGTATGTGCAACAGTGTTGTTATTGATAGCTAAAACAACCATAATTGTTCGGTTATTGAAAATAATAATACATATTAGAAGGAAAACTTAAATTAAAATAATTAAAAAATGTTGCCTTTACCAAATAACTAAAATAAGTAAGTTGAAGTACTAAAATTACTTAAAACTACTTAAACTTAAACTAAATAATTAAAGCTATATTTTAAAAAAACTAATAAAAATGACAAAAGCACATTGCAAAATTTCTAAAATGTAAAATAGACCATATAAAAAAGCTAATTCAAAATATACAAAAAAATACTATAATAGTATATACATAATACTACATTAACAGGTGCAGGTTCAAAAGTGCTCTGGTCAAGTGATTTCTAAGAAATATAACAGATAGAAGTTATAGAAGTGATATTACATGCTTCTCATACCTAAGCTAATGGTTCATAAAATCCAATTGCAAACAAAATTTCCTGATTTGAATTATTGCAATTCCATATTGTCACCACACTGTGGCTCAGAAATGACACACTTCACATTTAAAGATGATATATTCATCAAAAATATGAGTTTATGAGTGATGAAATGAAGCTGATGTTATAAATAACCCAGTGTGAAATGTGGTGCCCGGCAAGGAATCATGGGAAATGGAATTGGAGATTATGTTCCTATGTAATCCCATCGGCCCTGCTAATGATATTAATGGGGGAACAGGGCTCGTCCTGGTTAGACAACCCACCGTCTCTAGTTACTCTAATAATTTGGCTTGCAGAGCTGTTTATTACATCACCTGTTGTTTCTCTGTCTTTGAATGCGGGTCATGTTTTATTGACCCTCATTAACTCTGTATTTAAAGTCCACAACTGTCTCCACAGCTATGACATGGTGCACTACGGTCACTCTAACCAATTACGACAGGCCAAAGCGATGGGAGATTATCTTGTAGTAGGAGTACATACAGACGGTATGCTTCACACTTCATATTTCAGATCAATGCTTTGTACTTTACATAAACACTGTAATACCCTAATATATGAGGAAATGACCAGATATTTTCTATCTCACGGTCAGAGGAAATAGCCAAGCACAAGGGTCCTCCGGTCTTCACGCAGGCCGAGCGTTATAAAATGATACGGGCCATAAAGTGGGTGGATGAGATTGTGGAAGGGGCGCCGTATGTCACCACGCTGGAGACGCTGGACAAGTACAACTGTGATTTCTGTGTGCACGGAGGTGAGGGGATCCTTTAGATATTTAGACACACATTCTAGTGATCCATAATCATTTTAATATCTTTTGGAAGCTGGAATTTTATTCCTTGAAAAATACTTTTGCATTAAAAATTTTGATAATTTCATTTTTTATAATTATTTCTTTACAGTACATACAGAACTCTTAAAGGAACGTAACAAAAATAGGCTGTTCAATTCTAAGAATCAAAGATGACCTCTTTGATTCTTAGAATTGACCAGCCTATTTTTGTTACGTTCCTTTAAGAGTTCTGTATGTACTGTAAATGATGTTATGATTGAAACTTTTCTCACATAAAACATGGTGTAGTTCATGTTGACGTTTATCAGAATGGCCCTAATTACTGAATAGGCATAATATTAACATAAATGGCCATATGTTTGTATGCTAATCATTATCATGACTATTTCTAAACCAACAAGTTTTTTGCAGTTTATTCAAGTAAATGATCTAAGTGGTTGAAGACTTGTTCACACCAAGAATAACTATAAAGAAAACTATTAGTTTTGTCATCTGCCACTTTAAATGCTCTTTGCTCTTTGAAGCAGGATAAATTCTAATTGGCTGTCAATGTTTATCAGTCATTAGCTGGAATTTTTTTTTTTATTAATTGTCGTTATCTTTATAGTCGTGATGTGGACGTCTCTGTACTTAGAGTTAGAACAATTATTAAAACTTTATAGTTATCATCCTTGGTGAGAAACAGGCCTTAAGTGTCTCGCATAGTGATTTTAACATTGAAGGAAAAACCTGTTGGATGTGAAATGTCTCCCTTTAAAGCACAACATAGTTGAAATGTAAGCAAAATGGAATTGAATTTGAGCTAATTTCATGTATTTTGCTAGATGACATCACATTGACCGTGGACGGGAAGGATACCTATGATGAGGTGAAGAGAATGGGCCGATATAGGTAAAGACTAATGGTCTTCAGACATACACTTGTGGCACACCACTGAATTTTGACCCAGGGATGGGTGTAACGGTTGTCAAAAATGTCGTTTTCATCAACAGGGAATGTAAACGCACACAGGGAGTGTCTACGACAGACCTAGTGGGTCGTATGCTCCTGTTAACAAAGGCGCACCACAGTAACATTGTACGTAAAATTTATAATTTATTTATGTGTGTTGTTAAGCGTTATGTAAAGTCTTTCTGTCAGTCCCTAATTCATATTCGCCCCTCTCTCTCAGGATAACACGGCCTACCAGCTCCACACGGATAACTTTGGGAAGGTGAGTAGATCTGCGTATACTCAGTTATAATGTATAATTGTATAATTCTTTTAATGTTTTCATAATTTTTCCACCTCTGAAACATATAAATAATGTACATTTATATTATCATAGCTCACATATCATTCATAATCCAGTCAAATCCTGATGGATAAAAATCAAGTCTTCACATTATTATTTTAATTTTAAAATTTAGTTTTGCTTTGAAAACTTTAATGGGTTGCTCTTATGTAGTTCTTATGTAGTTCTGGAACAGTTTGAGAAAAAAAAGCTTTCTGCGTTTCCACCGCGGTCTAAAGTATCGTGAAAATTAGGTAAATTAGTCTGGTGACGTAGAACTGCATGCACTGCAACAGGTTTTGAAAAATGAGGGTTGAAATGAAATGCTGCATGGAGTCATTCAATCAAAATGCGGCATGAACTCATGAACCAATCAGCATGTTAAGCGCCCAAGTCCCACCCCCGAAAGTTCCTGAACTTTTGAAAAAAAAGGGACTTTCTGAGGGTACATTTTTTACCCGGAAGGTCATTTAGACCCTGGTTCCTGCGGTCGAAACACACCGAGTACCACACCAAAGTCCTTAGTTTAGTGGGGAAAGTTCCTGCGGTGGATATGCGGCTATACACTGTCAATTTGAATCACTTGGCATTTGCAGATGCAAAACTTTCTTGTTTATCTGTTCTCCTCAGGGTCCTAAAGGGCACAGTCCTTGGACTGGCGTCTCTCAGTTCCTGCAGACTTCGCAGAAGATCATCCAGTTCGCCTCAGGAAAAGAACCGCAGCCAGGAGACACCATCATATATGTGGCCGGAGCTTTCGACCTTTTCCGTATCCTTTTAAAATCCACGTGCCACTCCATGCTTGCCTTCTGAAGACATCCAGAAAGTTGGAAAAGTTCAGTTGAAAGTTTTTAAGCAGAATTTGGGTAAAGCGTTTAAGGTAACTCCGGTTGTATATTTTATTTGTGTATTGGCCTTGATTATCTGACCCATATAGACATCGGTCATGTGGATTTCCTCGAAACTGTTCACAAACAAGCAGAGAAACCTTACGTCATTGTCGGACTGCACTTTGACCAGGTGCGTTACATTAAAAACTAACAGGCACACCCACTTTACAAGAGTTTACAGATCTCTCTACTACCAGGATCGCTCACAAACCTGTTTTACATCGTTTTGAACGTAGCATCGGGTGGAATGTTCCCTAAAATGCAGAATACCATAAACTTTACAGTTATGGTTACTACAATAAAACTGTGGTAATTACTACTATAAACCAGAAATGACACAAAATTATAATTGTTTATTGCTTTTGGTTACTTAGTACTAGTTCAGCATTAGCAGTGACAGTTTGTAATTGTGTCTGTAAATTATGTGTAAAATATAGCAGTTGTGATGTGCAATAAATGTAATGTTTAGTAATTGTTATGGTCATGTTTATTAAGTGTGTTCATATAATTGATTTGTAGGAAGTGAACCGCTACAAAGGGAAGAACTACCCCATCATGAATATTCATGAGAGAACATTGAGTGTGCTGGCTTGCAGAGTGAGTGAATAATTTAACGTCTCCTCCAATAATTTCTTTGCATTTCGCATAAAGGAGTGAATAACTTACCACCCCCATTAATAAATTATTGGTTTGCATAAATTACTGACTCCTCCAGTCAGTTCTCTCGATTGTGCATAATTTACCACCTCCATTCCTGTTTTAATACATTGTTTTTGTATTCGTGACACTCTTGTTTAAGAACAATGGGCCATTGTGTTTAGAGAGAGGGAGAGATATTCCAAAAAAAGAGAGTGTAGGGGGAAGAAACTGGGCAGAAACATTAAGAATCATCTCAAGGTCAACAGAACAAATATCAGTTAATTTGTTGTGCATGTTTTTGAGATAGCCATTAAAAATCTCGCACCGTGTGCTAATCCAAACATAACCTAATTCACAAACCCTCTTATTCATCCACAGCACACACACTCTCACGGATCAGGCACACAACAGCATAGCTAAAGCATGACGTCGCTTTCAGACCTCCCTCACACTGCGATAGCAATGCAAACCACACGTGCATTCCTTTCTGAAGACTGTCCCAGTGGATGATGGGAGGTTTCATTCGGCTTTAGGATTTTAGTAGTTCAGCTGATTTGGGCAATTTTAGGAACTGAGTACTTTGAACTTTAAAATCCCCTGCGGTGAAAATCAAGTTTTTAATGTTGTTTTTAATATACTTTATGACAAACCATCAGGTAAATATAGCGGGTCAATTATGTATATTACGATGTAATGAAGAACTATTTGCCTTTTTCCAATGATGTTCTACGTTTTTCAAAGTATTTCTAAGGATGCTTATTTTTAGAAGGCAGACTGAGATGGCGAACGTGAACATGGTTTGTGTAACATTAGCAACACATTATTAGCTGTTCGATAAGCCAAATGCTAATCATAATAATTACAGTTATGCGCCCGACGTTGTAGAGGGCGATACATAAAATGCATTACCATTCTGATACATCAACATGTAGACGTGCCAGTATAATTCACTCTTTCTCTTCTTCTTCTGAATCAGTCTCCGGTTCAAACATATATGGCTGAATTAAACCAGTATTTCCATTTCCTTGCCATCTTGTAGCGTTTACTACAGTAAAGTTGAATGGATCAGGTAGTCTGATTTGCATATTCGTAGATCCACGTATACTAAATGAAGCAAGGGTGTAGAGTTACATTCAAGTTATTTTAAGGCATGAAGGAATTATTTTCACAGGAAAAAAACATTTAAATATGTCATTTTGGTGATCAATGATGAGTTTTAAGGGATAAAATTATTGACTACACAGGGACTTATAAAGGAACAATAGAACTGTAGAACTTGATGAACTTAGAACTGGAGAACCTATGTTAGAACTTGGCAAACTAGAACTAGAGAGCTTTGTGAATTTGGAGAACCCTGAAAACTTAAAACCTAAAGAAATGAAAAGTTAGAGAATGTAGAAGCTAGACAATGTAGAACTTTGGAACTTAGAACTAAAGAAATTTGTGAGCTTGGAGAACTCAGAAAAATTGAAAGGTAAAAACCCCCGAAAAGTTAGAGAAGGAAGAATTTAAAGTTGAAGTGTAGAACGTTAGAACTTGGAGAACTCTGAGAACTTAAATCCTAAAGACATTACAAGAATTTCTAGAAATTCTCCATTAGAAAGTAGAACCTAAAGCAATTACAACTTAAAGAATGTGGAACCTAGTCAGTGTAGAACTTTAGTTCTAATTTCTTTAAGTTGTACATTTACAGAGTTCTCCAAGTTCTTGAAATATTGAACTGAAGAATTTCTAGAAAGTAGAACCTAAAGCAGTTACAACTTAAATAATGTAGAACCTAGACAGTTTAGAACTTTCTGTTCTAGAAGAATTTACCGTAGAACTTCGAGTTTAGTTTATAGTTTTGTTCATTTAGGCTGTGAATAACGGTCTTGTGATTCTCTTGTGTTCAGTATGTGTCAGAGGTTGTGATCGGGGCTCCGTACGCAGTAGGAAAAGATCTCCTGGATCACTTTAAGGTACAGTACTAAAGCAGTGCAACTTTACATTGTTCATTCGTTGTGGTGAATAAGAAACTAGTTTCAATTTAAGCCCATTTCAGACACAATAACACTATTTAAGCCCCTTTCAGACACAAAATATCATTAAAAGGCTTTGAGTGTGAAGAGAATGAGGTTTGTGTTTGTTGTGTACTGTTCTGGGACAGTAGCCAAACTCAGAGGCTTTAGTGACAGACCACTATTTCAGCAATTCTGTGTTGTTGTTCTCCGGGAACAATCTAGAGATTCACTGCTCGCCTCTTTAACCAGAGACACTCAGACAGTTCAACCGAGCATTATAGTTTAACTTTAGAGGACTCAACAGAGAGCTTGGGACATTTTTCCAAATAATTACAAAGGGTGCAAAATATATTGGTGACCTTATCGATTTATTGGCTGTTTTCTGCATAGCAAATTAACCTACATATACTAAAGAATTTTAATATGCATTTTTATATTGGTGCATATCATAAAATATGTATGTGTGTATACCATATATATATACATATATATATACACTAGTGAAACATTTCTTATATTTTATTAAATTGTTCGATATACATAGAAATTTGATACAAAAAAATTGAAAAAAATATGGAAAAATGAATATCCGTTATTATCTGCTTATTTTAATAAAAATTTAATTCTTTTTTTCAATATTTTTCAGCACTAAAGCACTAAACTTATATCTATCTTTTCTTTTCCACATTAAAATATTTTGAAACCTGACTTTAATACATTTTAATTATAATTTTTAAAGTTTAGATAAAACCATAATGCTCTAGTCATCATTTTTTTTTTACGTTTTAAGCAGAATTTTTTTCTTCAGTTTCTAAGACTTTCCATTATTCCATTATATCACCATTCCTTTTTTCCATATTTATTCCATGTCAAAATTTATATCCATCTTTTTGTTTTTACATTTTGAAATTTTAGATATACTTGTAATGCTCTACTTTTTTTTTAAATGTATCAAGCATACATGTTGTTTTTCAGTTTATACGTTTCCTTTTTTCACATTATCATCAGTACCAAATTTCCAAAGCTCTGAACTTTTAATCTTTTTAACTAAACTAATCTTTCTGTTTTTATTTTAATACCTGACTTTAACCAGTTTTAATTATGTTTCAATTTTAACACTTTTTTTGAACTGTTATGATTTATATATCTGATAATTATCGTATCATCTGAAAGTGTCTCGGTATCTCAACATTATACACAGCAGGATCTGCCTTCATTTATCTCGAGCTGACTGTGTGTGTGTGTCTGGCTGTAGGTGGATCTGGTGTGTCATGGGAAGACAGAAGTGTTTCCCGACAGCGACGATACAGACCCTTACGATGTGAGTAAAGTCCTCTAACATTCATAATCTCTGAATTATCTTCTCCTCTATGAATACTGTTTCTAACCTGTTTCTCTCTTCTCAGGAGCCGAAGAAGAGAGGTATTTTCCGCATCTTAGACAGCGGCAGCAACCTGACCACTGACGACATCGTGCAGAGAATCATAGAGAACAGGTGTGAAAAATAATACGAGCAAAATGTGAAAACGTCGCTCGCTTAAAGTGTTTGCGAACATATGCAAATGGCCAAATCTCCCTTTTTGTCCTGTAGATTGCAGTTTGAGGCCAGGAACCAGAAGAAGGAAGCGAAAGAGATGGCCATGATCGAGGCTTTGAAGCACAAAGATGATTCGGTGAAGACCGAGGCGGCTGTCCCGAAGAATTAACCGAACTATCCAAACCGAACAAATCAAGGGCTTCGACGTAGAACGAAAATTGCCCCTGGACTGTTATAAAACACCTCGATTTACGAACATTTTAATGAACGTGGTGGAACACCGACTTGTTTTTATATGTTGTACGACTACACTTTGTTGCGTGCGATGAGTTTTAATGGTAGGCTACATATTAAATGGGTTGAAAAACGTTCTCTCTGAATGGGAGGAACACTGAGAAACGTTCGGCAAATAATTTTGCGTCATTTTATGAGGGTTATGGGAAGATTGTCTTTTTATTTTTTTATTGGTGATCCTACTCGTGGTAAATCTCGTATCTGTAGATGAGCAAAGAAATTCTTTGTGAAGGAACGTGCACATCAGGGTACGCGCGCTACGCACAGCCTACGGCGTAGCTACGGCGTAAGTTCGACGCAGAAGTATAAATTGGGCTTAAGACTAATTGGGTTTTATTCGGGTAAATCTCATGGAAACATATCCAGATCACATTTACCCCAAAATCAAAATATATTTTTGCATAAAAAACAATGCCTGTTTTAAGATTATTAAAAAAATTTTGCATTGTGACATTATTTTTATAATTTCCATATATATTCATGGATTCAATACATCTGGAAAAAAATGTTTTAAATTTTTTTGCACATTATTTTCAGTATTGATTCTCATATATATATATATATATATATATATAATGCTGTACATTTGTACACAAATGTAGTGTAAATTAAGGATGTACTACCATGTATAAATACTTTACTATATACTATACTATATATATTTCTATATTTGGGGTAATGAGATTTTGGCTAATGGAAAAATTGCCAAAAATTGGCAAAGTTCTTATCAAAATAATCTTTAGCAATCTTCTTAATGGTCCTAATGTGTGTGTGTGTGGGTATTGGTAAAATGTGATCTGGGTATGTTTGACAGGCTTTACCCCGGTATCTTTTAATCTAGTGGTGCTGTTGTAGTTTTACCCGTCTCATCATAACTAGAAATTTGATGCGTGTGTTGTGAAAAAAAATCAGAACTGAAGTTTTGTCAAATATCGTTTTATATATGGTTCACAGTCACATACTGTATCTGGCATTTGTACTGTCACACTTACTGTTTTTAATTTCTTTCTCATACCTTTAATTGTTGTGAAGTGATCAAAATCACAACCAAAGACTCTCCGACCTCAGGTGATTCTTAGATGTCAGGACGCTGTGATATACAAAATTAATTGATCGTTTATTGTCACACTTTCATTCATTTTAATGTGCGACATAAATATTCTTTATCTTTGTGCAGTTTTTTTTTTCATTTCAAAGCACATTGTTTTTAAAAAATTCTGTACATTTACAGTGAATTGCTGTGAAAAAGCACTAATTTAAAGTCTCTTCGTTACAGATGTGAGCAGAAATGTTAACTGACCAATTCTGTGTGTACCGTTAGATGCTGAATGTTGATGGCGTGTTATTGTCTTCAGACAATCTTTAATTTATTGGATCTCATCCCATCATAACCTGTAAATCATCAAAACAATTATTTTCACAATAAAAAAGCATCAAAAAATGCTTCAATGTATCAACAGTGGCATCTGTTCAATTTTTAGAGAAGACAAATAGTTTTGAATGTTTTGTTTTTCTAATGAATATTTATTAATAAATGTATGTTATTTTTGTACATAAACACAACGTGATGTAAAATCATAATGCACTTAATTTTACAGGTTAGGTTAAATTGTGTAAAAACATTAAACTATTAAGAAATCACTGAAGTGTTTAAGATTGTAAATGTTATTTTTCCTCTTAATTTTGAGATTTATTTGAGATCCCAACTGCGATCAATTACTAATACTCGCTATAGCATTTAATCAGAGTTTTATTCTAAATATTTAAGTTGATACTTGATACAACATGTATTAGTTTTTTGAATAATTACATGTTTTATCTTTGTTGTATATTAGATCAATAAACGATATTTAGTATATTTAATTAACCCTTATATTTTATTTAAAATTTCATAATGTATTTAATTGATTATATAGGCTATATTTTAGCCACTTTATACATTTTTGGTTTTAATTGTTTGTTACTTTTAATGTTTTTAAATAATTTCCTTTTTTACTTCATTTTATTTGATAACGTCCTATTAATAATTAATTAATGTATTACTTTATCTAATTAAATTACATTTAATTGTATGCCTATATGGATTTCAGGGACTGCCAGCTTTTTCGCACAACTCGTGAGTTGGACGAAACCCATCTCAGGTAACAAAGTTACACAAACATCACGTCACTTCCTTCCTAAAGAACGCGGACACCCCCCAAAAAAGCAAAAATAGACACTGTAGCCTAGACGACACACACCATTTAGCTGACCCGCAATGAACAGGTAGTGTTGTGTTGAGGATTAGGAGAGTTTGCGCGGCGTCAGTGTTGAGCTCTCACAATGATCCCGCACGAGCGCTCAGTCTGACGAAACTAACCGGGAACAGACGATTTTGAAACTTTTTTCCCTCTTTCTTCCTGTCGGACAGTGTCTGTCAAAGTCTGTCTCTCCTTATACAGCAGAGTTAGATTTCTCAAAAAACACGCGGAATTGACTTTAGTGTAATTTACGCGTTAACCGGGACTTTGGATAGCGCGCGGTATCTCGCCGGGATGTTTTTACGCGACTTTAAACGTTCCTCTTCGATTCCATCCGTGGTCTTGGGATTTCTGCTGGATCTTTAGCTCTTTGGGAAAGACATGAGCTCTGGATATGGGTCTGTGTCTGGGCTCAGAGGTGACAGAGGAGGGAAAGAAGGCGAAGATCCACAGCTCGCAGATAGACAGAGATCTGTACGAGTATGCCAAGAGAGAGATGAACGTGGTGAAGATCCTCATGCTGGGTAACACAGCTCTCAACCTTATGTTTGCTCATCTGCCCATTGCTTTTTAGTTAAAATAACAGGGATTTTGATGTTTACATGGGCCTACTTGAATGTTAGACATGTAATTTTGGGTATTGTAGGCTACTAGTTTACTAAACAGTTGTGGGTTTGAACTTCAGGTCTGGGTTGGCAACTGCGAATTTATGAGTTTAAGCAACAAATATGAGATTGCAATTGGAAGTTTATTGGTTTATATAGCAAATCTCATTTAAAACTGACATGTTCTGTGTTAAAAAACAACCACAACAACAAAAAACTAGATCTTGGCAGGTTGTAGATTGAAATTTCAGATCTGTCTAAACTGTTGTGGGTTTGAACCTCCAATTTTATTTGATATCTAAAATGTTGTAGGTTTAAACCACAGAAGGTAAAAGGTAGTTGGTTGAAACATTAGATCTGTGCAGAAAATCGCACAGGTCAAACCTCAGGTATGGGTTGAAGCTGAATGAATGTTGATTGAAGCTTGGATCTGATTCTGTGCTGTAAATTAAACATTGAGTTTTGCACCAGAGTTCTGGGCTGAAATCTTCAAGTTTATATGTTTAAACCCCAGATAAGAGTTTAAATGGACAGATTGTAGGTTCTAACTCTAGGAAATCTGGTCAGGTACTGTAACTGAATAGATGTGTGTTCAAACCTCAGATCTGGGCTCTTATCTAAAATGCTGTAGGCTCAAACTAAACATCTAGGCTAGTAACCGAAAAAGGTTGTTAGTTCGAACTTCAGAGAGGGTTTATTCATGAACTATCATGTTTGTACCATTGAACAAGACACCTAATCCATGTAATCCTGTAGGACTGTTCATGTAATGTTTCAGTTAATAAATAAATGTCTATTTAGTAATTTTATAGTCCATTATTTGATGTAGGTGCTGCTGAAAGTGGGAAAAGTACATTGGTCAAACAGATGAAGATTATCCACAGTCATGGATTCACCAAACAAGAACTAACCAGTTTTAAGGTAAGTAATTTTTGTTTTATGTTTTGTTGTTTCCACACACTGTATTCCCACCATTGTAAAAGGGTTTATTTTGTCAGTTTTCTCTGCACTTCCTCTGCCATCTGGGAAATCAAGCCTCCGTGTGTGTTTGGGGATTATTAAAAGTTTAAGGGGTCACTGGTCTGACTGTGAAACAAGACCTCAGTTGAACGGAAGACTGGATCTTGCCTCAGCATTTTTTTTTGTTCTGTTAGGAAGAGAAAAAGCAAAGGGGGATGGAAACGCATGTAAACATGATGCTAAAAAGTGAAGTTAAAAACAGTTAAATTGTCAACTTCCGTGCACATTTTCTTTGAAATTTGTCCCTATAATATATACGTTTCCTATCCGTTTAATCTGTTTAGCAGCCAGCGGACACTACCTCTAAACTCAACCATCTCTTTGCATACATTTTTTGACCTGTCACTCACAATTGTTATCATGGTAACAATATGAAGCCACACACTGGGTCCTAGACTAACCTGCGGTCTTAGTATGCCGTATCGCCTTGGAAACAGAGTGGACACTGATTGGCTCATTCATCGTAAATCGCAGCCAGCTGTGGTCTCAACATGCTCATCAGCCCTGGTATCGCTAAAACTGATGTCATTTTGGGGCTAAAAGTCATCTTTGTGAACAACAATAGTTGTTATTCAATCCCCTAGGCTAGGGGTTGGTAGTATGAATGGCATTAACTTTATATCATGATGTATCATGTATATATGATCATATTGTTATTCTTTGTCTAAAATTCAATGGAAATTAGAAAAAAAAACATTAGTGTTAGGCTTCAAAAGGCTATTTAATGGGTATATATAGACATTACAGTTCAGCTTGCAAAAATAAAGACTTTTTATTTTATATAGATCAAACTTTGCTGGGCCGAATACAGAGCCTTGAAGGTACCCTGAATGCAAAACGTTATTTAAACACGACTCGTCTGAATTTACTGCAAATTTAGGCTGCTGTATGACATCTTTTAGCTTGTGAGTGACAGGTTAAAGAGGTGTACTGGGAGTTTGTTGACTTTAGAGAAAGTTCACACTGACTGTCGAATGCACAGAAAACTTTTTTTTCTTAGCTAGTCTTTGAGAGAATGCTACCTTACTGAAACTCGCCACAGTATTTCATTACTTCGCATTTAGTAAAAGCAGCTTTGTTCCTTTGGAATTCTGGAATTTGTCCATCCAATATTTGTGCGGTGATGTTTATCAAGCTAACTGAGCATAAGTGCACATGTTTCTAGTCAGATCTTTCTCTAGTTGCTTTATAAATCAGCTGATCAACGAATTGTCCATTGTATCTCCTGTGAAGTGCCAGGTGCAGATCCGCATGTGTGCTAGCTTGACTTAAAACTACAATATGAATTTTTTTTTTGCCGCTAGGGGTCGCTAACATCTTACAATAACAAAGGTTTAGGTTGATGATGCATAAGCGGAATTATGGAACTTCGTCATGCTGATGAATCTAATAATGTTTATGGATGAGTGATTACATTGGTGTTTTTAACATGACTGTGGTATGAAGCAGGGCGCAATTGCTAATGAGAGACCGATATCAGCACCACATGCGAGTCCCGCGGATATATGGACATTTCATTCTACCGAACTACCCGCAAGTGCTGAATTAATACTCACACAGGTCAGTTTATGAGGCGAATGAAACTTGTGAGGTAACACAGCGCTGTTTCACTTAGTCTACTTTATCACACTAAACTGCATTTGAGTGTGTTGAAAGTTATAATGTTATTCTGTGTTAGTTTGTTGGCTGTATGAGACTAGCAGTAAGCTAGATCAACATTAGAATAACATACAGATCATATTCTAACATTTCCTCATGTTCAACATTGATTAGTCTTATGTACATTTGCTCATCTGTCTAATAAAGTACATGTAAGAGCTCTGTCAAGTCGAAGTTTGTCACAAATGAACGTGGAGCTCTCGGCATCTCGAAAATGCCACGCTGATATTGATCCTCATTTTAGTTCTCCTTTTGTCCCAAAGTCTGTTTGCCATGGTCCATAATGTTTGATCGGAACAACAGCATGCCTCTAGACATAACGCAGTTGTCCAAGTCTGTCGCCATGGTTATTATGGCAGTACGAGCGGAAACCAGGGATAACACGGATATTACTTCATCGATAGGCGACAAGTGAACATGGACGAGCCATTATTTAAAATTGGAATTTCTCTGAAATTAAAAATATTTGGGAACTTTTGGGATATTGTAAGTACACAACTGCAGGGAATATATCACACTGTGCAAGTGATTTTTGGATATTTTATTACAAAAATCGTACATATTGTAGCTTTAAACAGACTTTGTGTACTATGTTCTCTTCATTAAACATTCCCTCAGGGTCTGTTTGTGTTAGCAACACTTATCGGTCAGCTTGAACTAGATTGATGTGCTGAGAATGTGCCAATTAGGTTTTGAAGAGCCTCAGGGAGTACTTTAAAACCCCAATAACCACCCATTATTTCTAGGCAAATGCAAAGGGATTGGTCAGGATGGTTAACTATTTGACTTGTCAACAAGCAACCACCTAGTCTTTGTTTATGTTGATTTTTAGTGGCAGGGGGATGAGTCTCACAACGTATTAGCATAATAACAAACTGTGGTGAGGACTATAGTTGCTTGCTAGAAAAAAGTAAGTTTTGTTAGTGGCAGATTTTTGTTGTGTGATGCGGTTTTATTGGCCTTTGTCAGCTGATATGACAACATTGACCATCAAACAATGGAAAACCATGTGCAAACCCTTTAAATAAACACTCACCCCAACACACGCCCTTTTTGGGATGGGATCGTCCGTGCTGTCTTTCCCAGCATGACTTCCATTATCTTTAAACAAAACAAAAAGTGTTGGAATTTGGGTAGAGTGATGTAATATTGTACAGTGTCATCCAACAGAAATAAAATGCACAGTCAAAAGCTTGGCCCTTTATAAAAAAAAAAAAATTAAAATTATGCTATGTAAAAATAGCACATACAATATAAAATGATATACATATGTATGATTATTTTTAAGTGAAACATACTTTTAAGTATATTCAATTTGATATTAAAAAATTATATTTATCTATATACAGTAATTACATATATTTTTAACTAGATAGTTTATTCTGTCTATTCTTTCATATAATAACACTTTAGCTGTTGCCATTTATGCGGATAGGATTTCATGTGAACTCTAAACTGAAATCACTCCTTGGGCTTTTTTTGTTGAAAAATTGGAGATTGATTCATTGTCCTACTTATTGTGAGGCGGTAATGTAGCAGGTAATTTCTCAAACATTTTATCTTACGTTGTCTGTATGTGAAAAGGCAGGTTTTTACTAACATCTAGACATACATTTTTTTCAAAAAAAAAAATCTAAATCCCTTATTAATGTGGCAAAATTTATAGTTATTGATAGTTATTTCTTATAACATTCATTAGTTCTGTAAAGTACGGTAGGCATTGAACTGAATGACATAAAGTGTAAAGTATGTGACCCAATGGAGATCTCTAGATCTGATTAATGTTCGACTAGCTATGTCACTGCATAGTTCGTGGTCAGTCACTGTGGTATAAAACTCTGACTGGAATAACAATGTTTGTATTTTGCACCATTGTAATTAATGAATGAACCCAACAGCGGTTTAGATCTGTTTGAAGAAATGGAAGAATAAAACAGTAAGTACCCATAATCGCATTAGCCCAACTTCTCCCATTGTCCTAGATACAAAATAAACATCACCCTTAAGCTAAAGGATGTCATACAATAGCCATATTTTGCAGTAAATGTAGACGAGCCTAGTTTGAGTCACGTCTTGAGTTCGGGATACCTCAAGGCTCTGTATTTGGCCCAGCAAAGTTTGATGTAGACCAAATGAACAGCTTCATTTTTAAAAGCCAATCTGTAATTTTTTTGTTATGCTGACCTCTCCCATTCCTGTGTTTTTCTCTTAAAATGTATGTGGCCAGTCACAGGCTTCTGTATAATGTTCAAAAGTCCATTTTGTGCTTCACCAGTTTTTGTTGGATGGTTGCATAAAGGGTCATGCTTTTGCACACATGTATTCATTTGTACCTACCCATAATTATGGCTAGTTTCACATTGTACACAAGCTTGTAGACACGGGCACAGTCTGTAATCAGACTGGCCTTGGTTGACTTGGACATAGTGTCGCGCAAGGGCGGGCTGTTGACTGTCAGAGAGAGGCCAGGGAAGGGTGTGGTGGCCTGTGGTGTGTGTGAATCATAAATGAAAGTGAAAATGTGACGTGTTACAGGTAAGAACTGGGACTTGTCCTGACCTGAATGTCACAGGAGTGTCTTTTTCTTAATCCGTTCTTTCTTCAACTCTTATACTAAACTGTCACTGCGGTTTTGAACCACACTGAGGTCTCCCCTAGTCAAGTTGTCTTTCCCGTTTCCTCTTTTTGTGTTTCTCACCCTAGACCTGCCTTAAAATATGTTGTGAATGCAATTTTATGTTAATTTTAACTAAATCAACACAACCATTCAAAAGCTTGGGGTTGGTAAAATATTTCTCTTCTGCCCATCAAGGCTGCATTTATTTGTTAAAAAAAATACTTTGTTTAAAAAAAACTTAAAATGGTAATAACATTTCACAATATGTGTGTGTATAATTTTTTAAAATATTTTTTTATATTAATGACTCCAATCTTTTGAACGGTAGTGTATATATTGTCAAAGTTAATAAAGATTACATGTACATCAGATGTTCACACATATACACACAATAGAGCTATTAGTGTTGCGTATCTGGTGACCCTTTTTATGGCAAGACTTCACACAACTCGCAGCTGGGTTTCATGCTTTAATTTCCTTCACCTCCCTCTGACTCTGTTTCTTTGATGAAGTGGTAAATTCTCCTGTTCCAAACGTGACATCAAGAAGTAATATGAGACTTTGGAGTGCCGTTGTTGGTGGTCTTGAATTTGGGCTTGACCCAAATGTAGTTATTGTAGAATGTGGTGTACTTTGACTTGCTCATGACTTGCCTGGAATTTTAGGAAGTCATAACCTCTTCAGGATTTTACATGACCAGAGATCTAGAATTTTGTTCTGTGTTGTCTGAAAGTTGTAGAACTCAAAAGTTGTGTAGATTCTTGAAAATAAATAGTGGATTGTAGAATTCTGAGAATAGTTTAACATTCTATAATCATTTACTTACCCAATCCAAACTAGGTCACCTTTGTTTCAAGGAAATCTTTGTTTTAAAGATTATGTAAGCTCTTATTGCATATAGTAAAATGTATTGTGATAAAAATGGCATCCTAAAATTGATGGTTTCCATGTTTTATGGGGACTTTCCACAGACATAATGATTTTTAAACTGTAAAACTGTACATTTTATTCCCTAACCCTAAACCTACCCATCTCAGAAAAGTTTCTGCATTTTTACATTTTCAAAAAACATCATATAATTTGATTTATAAGCTGCTTTCCTCATGGGGACCAAAAAATATGTCCCTATAACATAGGGAATACCTGAACTCCACACACACACACTCCTGGTAAGATGTTTTGCACTTATCCTTTTCCACAAGAATAGTTTCATAGTATTGAAGTGTGTGATTCACTCCTGAACTTTATCTTTTGCTTCGCTCTAGTGCACTTTTTTGTGTGTGTTTTCAACAACCGGAAATCAATATAAGTGCATCATATATCCAAACCACAAAACTTCCACTCCCCCTTCATGAACACAGAAAGGCTTTTCGGCGTTCACTCTTCCCAGGAATGCTCTGCGCCTCTGATCTATGGTCCAGCAAACAAAAACTGTTCAATAAAGGGCAGGAATGCATTTGCTTTGGCCAGAGAGTTAGGGGCGGTAAAAGGGAAAGCATTAGAGCACAACACGAGTGGACAGGGTTGAAAGTGTGAAAAGAGAAAGGCTTTGAGTGGCACACACGTGTGGACTGATTTTGTGTAGTGTTAAATGTTTTTTCAAAGTTAAAATGAAATCATAATTTATCTTATTTCCCTTCTTAAAAGACACTTCTGGTCATACTGTGCACAATCCTTCATATCAATAAAGAACAGTATTATATATATGTATTTGTATTTTGTAAATGTATTTTTTATATAAATAAATATCATAATTATCTAATTGTTTTATTAACTAATTTTAATATTATTTTATGTGTATATATCTAATATTATTTTTGTTGTATTTGTGTATAAATATTAAAATAATAAAACCAATTTTAAATAATTCTAATGTTATAATAAATAAATGATACAAAATGTATGTTTTAATTACTAATATTTTAATATTGGTTGTGTGCACAACAAATACTATTAAAATATCACTATTAAAAACAAATTATATAATTAAAATATTGAAATATTTAATTAAATTCAGTATAAATAAATAATGATTATAGTTATCTTATGTAGTTACATATAAATATGCATCTTATATATGCATTTATTTATTATTGTGTATATTTTTTATAGTCCTCCATTGTTTTTTTACACTTTGAACGTCCTATTTCACTCATACAGTAATTATGTTGCAATATGTAAGTAAAAAAGTTAATGACTGCCATGCCATTTTGTGAATATGAGAAAGAAATTATGGTGATCCAAAAACTGTACAAATCATTCCCATCTCTGTGAATTGTTTTGACCAAAAGGAATGATCAACATTCCATGATTCATAACTGCACAATCGCATTGAGTTGCAGCCGAGCGTTAGATCGTCACGCAACGGTTTCTGTCGGCAATAATGGCCATTTCCTGTCACTCAGGTGGACGTGAGACAATAAGGGCAGAAATTAATTGAGCGGAAATTAATTCAGGAAATGTCCCAGTGACAGGAAGTGGATGTGTTTGGTTAGATGCACACACAACGCGACTTGTTTCTGTCACAGATCAGTGAAAAGGTTCTTGGGTAATGCTTTCATTTTTGGAAGTTATTTGCGTTTGAAGTCGCCTGCAAATCTCAAGAGAAAGAACTCATAATAAAATGAATATGCTAAGAATATGAATATCATGTTTTGTTCTTACTTCTAATATAAATCATCAATTATTTTCATATATCTACTGTTCCAGCCTGCGGTGTTGGATAACCTCCTGACCTCTATGAAGTTTGTCCTCCATGGAATGGGGGTCCTTCGAATCAACCTCGCCAACAGCAAGAACAAGGTTTTTCGCTCGACTCTTTCCATTATACTGTGGGAGAATATTTTTATGTGTGCATATACATGTATGTTTTTCCATTTAGATGTCAGTTCCCCAGTTAAGCAGCTATTTAGACTCCCTGTAAAGAAACATTGTTTCTGTTTTATTGTTTGCAGTACTTACATGGTCCACTAGGTGGCAGCATCTTTTCAGAGCTAGGGATGTGAACGCAAACATACAGTCCAAACTAACCTGACAGTCATTCAGTGGCGTGTTATTAGAATCCTCCCTCGGTTCCGGTGTGTTCCAGACGTGTGTCTCAAACAGTTATCTTTTTCCGGACGCACCCAACGGCACAATGAGGGTCGTCTGCTTTGATTATGAAACATGACCGTGGTGTTGGGTCGGCTTCATCAGGTCATGTGATGAGCACCATACTGTAATTAGACAAATCAGGCCAATTGTTCTTTAGTAACAGTGCTAAAGACGCGCATGTGTTGGGTCACACTTTGTTCTAGTTGTTAAAATGTTATGTGTTATGCTTATAAAACTTTGCTCCAATCCCTAACCTTAAATTTCCTTACTTATCCAACCCCCAACTAGATAAAGATCACAAAGGGTTGGCTAGTCATGCAAAAACTGACTAATCTAGATGGCTAGTTTTGATATTTTAACAACAGTGCTTTAATTAACATGTTAACAGCATGCTAAGCTTTAGATGTTTGATTGTTTGCGCTCAAAAACATACAAGTTCTTAAAATTGAGAAAAGTTCTTGAAAAATGTGACTATCAAATGTTGTATTTATCCATGTTTATGATATTTCTCCAGGTCCACGCTCACTCCGTTCTCTCGTGTGGCCGTTGTTTTGACGAAGACCAGATGCTGTTCCCGTTCATAAGCCACGCCCTCTGCTGTTTGTGGGCGGATCAGGGGGTGCGGTCGGCAGCAGTGCGCGGATACGAGTATGAACTTAATGACTCGGCACTATAGTGAGTAACACTTCTGTAATTATGTTAATTAGTCACCATCACTAATTAAACATTAGCGCTAATGTAGTTGTCACAGTAATATCTGTTATTAAAAATTAACAATTTAATTTAGCCTTCTTTGTTTCCAGTTAGCTTTGGTTTTTCAGTTAGCCTCCGTTGTGTTTTTTTTCAGTTAAGGCCTGTTCACACCAATAACGATAACTATATTCGCGTTCACACCAACGAACGATAACGGTCTTTTTATTCTAAGCACGCCTGGCGGTTTCAAAGTAGCGAAAAAGAATGACCTGCTGCTGTTTTACGTTACACAAAAACATCAAAAGAAAAACAGGCGCTTTGGGTACACGATATCCTTAAAAGACGAGAGGAGTTGGGAGAATCCGTCACTCTGATTACAGAGGTGTCGTCTTTTGAAGACTAATTGTATTCATACTTTTGAATGAATCAATATCAGATTGTTGCATTTACTTGTTTTTTACCAGCAGATGTCCTCAGGATACTATGTTTCGAGTGCATCTAAATAGTGAATCTAGCTAGTCTAGTGTAATCGATCTAATCTAACAGTGAATTTAGCTGACAAAGTCAATAGTGGAATAAAAACAACGCCTAATCAACACCTTTATATCCAACGTCTTTTTCACTGCAACCTCAAAGGAAGCAATACAATGTCGTCAAAACTAGCGCTGGATACCTGAGGTAATTTTGTTACAGTATTTGCTAGCCTGCATAATGATCTAATCGTTAATTCTTCTCACCATTTATTCAAAGGGTACAGTCGATTGCTTTTTGATTCTTCTGGACCTCGGCGATTAACTTCTCCACAATGTCGTTTTCCATTTTAAATGCGCGTGCCCTTTAAATTTGAGTGGATTCCGATTGGCTGTCAGTGTTTTATCGTTTGACAGCTGGGAAAAAAATCTTTCTGAAAGTGATCCCAACGATATCGTTCCACATCTTTATCATTATAGTTATGGTATGAACTCTTTAGTACTATAGGATTTTTAGGACTATAACTTTATCGTTATCTTTATAGTTTTTGTCCTTGGTGTGAACGGGCTTTTAGCCTCCTTTGTTTTACTTTTTCAGTTAGTCTCCGTTATTGTTTATTTTTCAGTTAGCCTCATTCGTTTTTTTCTTTCAGTTAGCCTCCATTGTTTTGGTTTTTTTTTTCAGTTTCCCTCTGTTGTTGTTTTTTCAGTTCTGTTTGTTTTCCGTTAGCTTTTTTGTTTTTCAGTTAGCCTTCAGGGTTTTGGTGGTTAAGAAAAGCTCTCTCCACTAGCTAGAACAAGATAACATAATAACACATGAAGCTTTTGATCAGGCCTCGAGCAAAGAGGTTACAGACCACGAGACTGGAATGGGTCCCCTAAACGCTTAGCATCTCATATAATCTCATGAATACATTTAAACATGCTCAAATAGGCCAATCAAGATCCGTAAAAGGTCATGAATGTTTTATTCTACTCTAATTGGTCATTTGACACGGGTGCTGACACATAAATCTTTCTCCTATTCGCTAAACATTCCCCAATTTTTGCAAAACGATTCCTCGAAATACTCGTAGGCCTATAATATTATTTTTCTGAATGCGTCAAAGATCCTGTGCACAGATTACGTCATTCTTGTCCAGTTAATGACAAGCGTTTATCTCCTGAAGACTCAATACTGAATGTTTTATCGTTATTCAATGATTTATCGATTTCCTAGCAATTTTGCTCAGGTTTCCCAATGCCTCCTGATGCAGTTTCCGTAGGCTTCATGTGGGTGTAATGAAACTGATGTGCAACTGCCACTTTTGAGCCATAATGGCCGCTGATCTGTGCCTCGATCTGACACTTCCACTGTGAATAATGGCTGATTAGTGGGATATTCAAACAGCGAAGTGTGTAATTACATATATGTGTGACCACAAACTAAAACACCAGGAGGCTGATTATTTAAATGAAACAGAGGGTCACCCATGTCGCAGACGTGTGGTGTGTGCCACAGCAAATGAACCTCAAACGCTGCAGCGAGGTGTGTGTGTGGTAGCTCATAAACGGCAATTAGAAAACAGTCAAACCTCAAAGCCTACAGCCTTTGCCAGTTGATATATATATATCCTGCAATGCATGCTGGGACATCACACAATGGATGTTTGACATGATAGCTTGTCTCTTTGATTAGCACACAGGACACCTAGAGATCATTGGAAAGAATGAGGAAAAGATGGAGGCGAGTGAGATATGAGGTTCTGTGTGTGGTTGAAGTTGTCCATACCGAATGTGTTTGGCATCAAAACCCACACACACAAAAACGCATAACCTCAATTCTACTGAATTCCCACACTCATGTGCACAGAAGTATGTACTTATCTGTAGTTTGGGGAAAAAAGAGGTCCCAAAAAGTGAATTAAAAGTTATATATTTTTATAATAATAATAATAATTATGTAATGTTATTATTATTATTATTGCTGTTTATTTGCAATTATTTAATAATAAAAATAGTTTATTATTATTATTATTTATTTATTTATTTATTTATTTACAAATAATGTTATTCATGTTTATTTGCAGTTATTTAAATGTAAATTATAATAATTGTAATTATATATAAATAAATATTTTATTTAAAATAATAATTACAATAATAATAATAATAATAATAATAATATTATTATTATTATTATTACTACTAATACTACTACAAATAATCCGTTTAATATTAAGGATAATAAAATAACTATTTATAATAATGCCTTTATTATTGTTATTCATAATTCTTTATATATTTTCTATTAATGAGTATATTTTAAAATGAGTCTGTTAAATTTCTTTTATGTAAAACACTATAAGCCTAGATAGCAAAGCATTATTATTATTATAAGTAGTAGTAGCAGAAGTAGTAGTAATTGTATTATTATTGTTATTATTATAATGAATGTTAAACATTTATTTTTATTATAATTATTATTATTTTTAATTATTTATTTAATATAACTTTATGATAATAATAATAATAATTATTATTATTATTATTATTATCATTATTAATCATTTAAAAAATATAAAAACATTTCAAACATGCTTTAAAAATTAATTTATTATTTGTCTTATTTAATTATAGTTCATTTTACAAAAAAGACAAGCAATGGTATATCCCGTGTGTGTGCGTGTGTGTGCGTGTTTGTGAGAGAGAAATTGACTGACAGGTACTCCTGTCCCCCGTTGGCCCCTCCAAATGCTTCAGTCAATAATACAGAGTCAATAACACGCTTGTCACCGGGAGCAACTAAATTATCCCCATGGCACTTATTTGAGTTGCGGTTGATTGTTTCAGTGGACACACACACATAATGATGAATTGTTTAAAAAAAATTAACTAAATTTTAAAATAGGCCTGATATGCTTAAAAAATGACAGTGACACTAAATTTAGTGTGGCACTGTTTTCTGCACAGATATTCACTGAAATACTCTTCCTCTTTATCGTACTGTAGCTCTCGCTCTCCAGGTTTAAAAACCTTTCCTCCCAAGCTGTCATGTCACACCTGCAGGGCGCCATCACCCATCCTCACACACACACACTCAGAAATACACATATTCTCTTGTCAGATTTATAAAGGTCAAATTTATCAGAGGGCATTCCCATCGTCTTCGCAGGCCAGGTCAGAGCTCCTCACCTGTTCATATCCTGAATCCATCTTGCGAAAACTCATTTGCTCTCCCTCGCTATTCTAAATTCTTCACAAAAACCTCAACCCTAAGACCCCGGCCGGCGTCGTTTCACGACATTCAATTGTGTGGAAAAATAGATCAGAAATGGCGCGAGGAGACGAGATACTTCTGAGAGAAGGTGGAAAGGATTTAAGAGGTCAAAAGTGATGTCAAATCAATCCGAAAAGTAAAAGTATATCTACAAAACACCAGACGAGGTCTTCAAATGCTAAAAATACTTCAAAATGTCACACTGCCTTTGAGAAACCATGGTTTAACCGGTTTTGGAAAGGATTAACAATCAAAAAATGAGAGAGAGACATGAAGACATTTAGAATGATGTTAACGCTGCTCTTTTCCATACAACTAAAGAATACACTGAGATTAGACCAGCTAATGACCTTAATGATCATCTTGGAAAGCTAAAAACCATCGGAAGCTGGTTTTTATCATGCAGGGGCTTTATAGAAAACACTATTTCTGGAGTCTATAGCTGTTAAATTTTCCCTAAGGAGCGTCAGAGTTAAACAGATTCACAGCGACAGGGCCTTTGCGTCCCGCTGGGAAGTGAAGGCCAACAGTGAGTGGAAGTTGCATCCAGATGCACGTAAGGACATGTCTGTCAGGGGAACCCAGACGTGCCTAAAGAGAAACACCTCGAGCTTGTGTGCTTGCAGTCTCTGTTCAGGCCGGAGGTGTCCGGATTTGTGCGTTCGTCGCTGCCTTGGAGAATGTTTTGCCGCCCAGGGGGTTTACAAGATCAGACAGGAATTGCATTGGCACTGAGACGGAGTGTGGAGTTATGTGTTTGTGTGTCTGTTTAGCTGTCGCTAAAACCAGAAACGCGCTCTACACGAGTACACAACTGCGTTTAATGCATAATGTGCGCTCTAAGTTCAATATGGCGAAAATAAAAGTAGTGCTTAACAGTGTTGTTATAACAAGTATAAAGCAATTTTGTTGTTAAAGCTGAAATAAAATTAAAATGTTAGATGGAAAAAAATTAAACAAAAATTACACGTTTCCGCTAATGGCTGCTAACACCTCTTTCTATAGAGTTGCGCATGTGAGAATCCAGTCCGTTTCAGTACTCGCGTGTACGAAAGAGTTTCTTTCAAAAATCTGCCGTTACGCAATGTGTTATTCATTCATCTAGCAAAACTGTGTCATAAATGATGAGTGAAACTTTAGCATGTCAAGCTACAAGGTAAAGTAGTTTCTGCGACACTTCTACAGTCACGGTGGAGCAACAAGTGCATCTTGCTGAGAAAGTTAGTTAAACTGTAGTCAAGCTAGTACTCTTTTGGAAAAATAGTCAACTATTTTAAAAGCTACAAAAAAAGTTTTTAACTTTTAACGTTCTCAGCAACGTTCTCTGCAAACGCTCTAGCATGACTATCTGTGTTGTGTAAGCTACTTTGCAACATTAACTTGCTAGCTATTAGCTACTTGTCATTTAAGCTACTCTTTTGAAAAAGTAGCCACACATTGTTTAAATAGAAAATGCATTTGCGCCCATTTTTGCACCCATGGGTGTACTTGTCTGAAAACGAGGTGTATTCAGGTGCATTGTTGGCGAGTTGCTATTTTTTGAGGCAACGGAAATAGATTAAAGTCAATGGCGCAATATTGTTTTTTGTTATTTAAAGAGCGCATTAGTAATAAAGTATGCCCTATATAGTATGAATGTGTGTTGTCTGGCCCTGTCCCAAATGGCACACTTCATATACACTTTCGGTCTTGTGGACTTACAATGGCTGCTGCCATTAAGTCCGTGAGACCGTAGGGTGCCCCATTTGTCATTTTAGGTCTCAGAAGGGTGCTCGCGAGCGTCCCTCTGCGGTCGATTTGCACCCTCGATGCACACTTTTGCCGCGCCCACACTTATCGTGATTATCAATACTATCACGGTTTTGTTAAAACAAGATGAAAGTGTTAAAAAATAACTGATGCTCACACTGAAAACATTTCAACAAGTTTTATATTTGAAAATCAACAAATAAAACAAGCAGCTCTATGCACTTTTTAAAGCAAGATTCTATTCTGTGGCATTTTGATTTTCTTCCTTATAATGACCGTCGTCAATGGCAACATATTATAACAAAGCGCACATCCATGTATCACAACGGACGCGCGCTCTCATTTCTTTCAAAATCAACTTGTCATCTTGCGTCTCCGTTTTTGTTTGTATTGAAAATGAAATCAGAGTTGATTTATTGTTTACAGAATTTGATAATATTGTTGTGATAATCTTGTCTGGACGAGTTTTGTATGCTAAATGGATTTAACAGCTAAGAATAGAGACATTCATCTCTATTCAATATGTCCCCGTAATTATGTGGTAAAAAAAAAATCGGTGTTATAAGTGTACAATGAATATACATTATTATGTTCTGCAGACAGAGTGACCATCCTCGATTAAGTTTCCCTCAGGATTTTTGTAAATGCCAAAATATGACCACACCTCAGATTTGGTCCTCTTAAAAGGCTGAAAAATCTCCCGAACACGGTTACAACCTTCCGCCATTCCTTCTCGAATAAAAAAAAAACCCAACATTGCGCGCCTGCGTCAGACTGTTGCTGGCTGGACAGGATTTATAGTGAGTTATTAAAATTGCGATAATCAAACACGGTTTTAATGATAATTGAATTTTAAACGATATTACTAACCGTCAGTACATTATATCGTGGTTTATAGTGAAACCGGTAATCGTCCCATCCCTATTTCGGACGCAGCGAGAGACTCATTGCCCTGGGAAGACAACAGTTTATGCTAATGATGCTATAGCTTTTGCCTGACAGTGCGAATGCAACATACTTTTTAGTACACAACAGTGTGAAAACAAGCTCTGACGTACTAGCATATATCGCAACCTGGCCTTCTGTTTGCATGAACAGAATGATAAAAGGGTCTTATCAGTGCAGAAAATGATGCCGCACACTCAATCAAAAACTATGGCTCTGTTGTCTGACGTTATTGCTTTAAAACTGTTTACGTGTGTGTTGTTCTAATTCTCTCTCCAGGGTGTTTCACCTCCTGTGAGGTGTGTTTATTGCTACGTAGCGCTCACTCACGGATAATCCCTCTCTTTAGCACATCCGCATACAGAAATCCCCCAAAGGTTTGCTTATACTGTATCATGCTGTATTTAAATTCATGGTGGTAATTAGCATACGGCGTGTTCTCCCCCTGGGCCAGTCTTATCGCCACCGCAGCCTCTAACCGCAGTCAGAGGTAAAGCCGCTTACCTCCTAGACAATGTAAGACGCTCTTTAAGGACAAGGCTTTTCCCACAGAGACCTGATTATAGGAGACGAGGTGAAGAGACGCGTCGCTCCCGCCGACAAGTTACTTGATAACCGTATCGGTTATCCTCCAATATTAAGTGTCATCTAACACTCAAAGTTCATCTTTAAAAACAGTAATAATTGAAAAACACTGTTAAATGTAATCTTTAGCAAATCTTAAAATTAATATTCATTTTTCATGCTGAACGTTACAATGTTGTGATGCCTAAATTCACTTGTAGGATTTAAATCATTATTGATAAACCATTTTATTTAAAACGATTGTTTTATTTGAAATATGTGCATGTAGTTTATTCCATGTAAGTTTTATTTTTGGTTATTTCAGTAGGCCTACACCAACTTAATCTTAACTAAAATGAAAAATGTTGCCTTGGCAACTAGCTTAAATAAAATAAGTTTTATTTTATTTCCGTTCATGTTTATTTTATTTCCGTTCATGTTCATTTTAATTGTTTATTTAAAATGTTATGAATAATGATTTTATTTTAGTGATTTATTTTTAATTCATTTAGACCAGTGTTGTTGAAACTAAAACTTAAAAATGTTGTTGCTAATAAAATAAAGCAACTAACTGAAATAAGTTTAAGAACTAAAGTGACTAAAAATAAAACTGTTAAGTTTATCTAAAAATTAAACCTATATAGAAATATTTTTTAAAAACTACTAAAATGTAAACTAACTAACTAAAAGCTAATTCAAATTATGATTAAATACTATAATAGTATATACATTTATAATACCGGCAATTTATCGGTTAGCGGTCATATCATGAAAATATTTCTCTGTTTATGAGACTGCTTCGAAGAACTTCTGGTTAAGAACTAGTTATATTTTGGTGGAAAATGAGTTTCAGGAAGTCATAATACTGTACTTTTTGTCGTCAAATGTCCATTTGTAATAATTTCTATCTATATGTCACTCTGTTTCCAGTTTTTTTGAGAACATGGGCAGGATCATCGCCACCGATTACATGCCGACAGAAACGGACGTTTTAAGAGTCCGACTGAGAACCACAGGAGTGATCGAGACTCAGTTCAAAGTCAAACACCTGGTCTTCAGGTAAACAATCTCTTCCTTTGCCCTATTTTACCACAACTGTTATTACAAAATACGACACGATTGTTTTCACGAGTAGTCGTAAACTTTGTAAACGACTCTCAGTACCACTCTGTTCTCTAAATCATCAGACAGATCAAATAGCCTTTGTTCTTTCATTTTCAGTTGAAGTTTGTTTGTCTAAAAGTATCTAAAACTAGCAGGTTTACTTTCTGTCAGATTCTGTTTAACAGACCCTTCTCTAGCTTTGTGATATTGACCGTGTCAAGGTGGGCGGCATCCTCCATCTCACTATCTTATGAAACGTCACCTCTGCAAGCCGTTCTGATTAAGCATCACTCCGTTCGTCAATATCCTAACTGGCATTATCAGCGTTGAGCACACGTTTGACTTTGATTTGGATGCAAGACTTGTTATGAATTTGTTTTTTTTGTTGCTTTTTTTGGCTTGTAATGACTAATTGAGTCTGAACTCAAATAAGTCGACAAACAACTCATGAAGGTATAATTGTCTATGTTCCGTATTAACTTTTTATCTACATCTAGGACAAAATTTGAAGCAGCGTTATTATAGTATAATTTAGGGTTATTATAGTTAACTAAGGGGCCGTTTACACACCATTTTCCATTAAAAACTGGAAACTTTTGATGTGTTTTGTAATTTAATTTACTCTGCAATGGAGTTTTGGGGGCCTGCAAGGTTTTGAAAACAATACCTTTTATTCTTTCTGTGTAAACTACAGAAAAGCGGATTTTTGAAAACTGTGACGTCATGCGTACTACGTGTTCAGTCTGTAGGCACGTAGTTTTTCTTTACAAAGTAACATTGCCATCTACTGGCCTGGCATTAATAATACAGCTTTTTTAGTAGTTTTCGCAGATCCGTGTGAAATAGGATCATTTTGACAACGTTATCGTCTTGTTCGCGAAAACGCGAAGGAAAAACGCTTCTGTTTTTAGTACATTGTTGTAATTTAAACGTACCCTTAAACTAGAACTAAAACCATTAAAAAAAAGTGTTACTTGAATTTTTTTATTTTTAAATAAGTTTAACTTTCAGTTTTCAATATTAGTACTTAACGAAAATTAGAAATGTTGCCTTGGCAACTATAACTGAAATAAGTTTAAGTTTTTCATATAATATTTTAGTTCTAAAGAATTAAATCTTTAATCTAAAGAATTAAAAATGAAACATGTTGCCTTGGCAGCTAGGTGAAATAATATACGTTTAAGTATAAAAATATAAATTTCAATTTGTTTTATTTCAAGTAATGAAATGTTAATTTTCTTTCAATAAAGGCAAAACAGTTGGGATTTATGGGTAAACCACACAAAGTTACAGTAACAATGACTCTTGTTCCTTAAAATGTTGGAATGAAAAAGTTTCATGCATTTTCATTGTCCTCTCAAGTTTAATTTTGCGCAAACATTGGGCAACCAATAAAACGATTGGGAGGTTTCATGGGAAATGTGAGTAATTTTCTGCCTGGCAGCTTTTACCAGCCATTTGAATGTTAATGGAGACATTTACAGCTATGACTGTTTGAGATGGCACAGAAAGATGCGTGTTTTGACATTTGGTGGAAAGCAACTGTCTTTTTCTATACTTTTTTGTTCACTTCTTTTTCTGCCCTGAGAGTTGGCTACTTTATTGGCTTCAGTTAAGGGCTTCTGCAATAACATTTATATTGCTTTATATATTATATTACTTTGCATAATACTAAATCTAAATTCCCACTGCTTTCATGACAGTTTTTAATAAAAGTGCATCTACAACATAATAAAATCAAAACAAGATGACTTCACTTAAAAAATGGTTGTGGGATGTAGCGATGGTTTAAATACCCAGTTGGATGTCTATCCATTTAGACGTCTTTACCGTTTGGTCTTCAGAAATATGTTTTTCAATCTAAAAATGTGGTAAATTGTTCTCTTTGTTGGGTTTTTAGGTTAAGTTGTGGTAGACTATAGAGCATAAATATGAGAAAAAGAATGCCATCACCATTAAGAAGATAAAGGAGACTCCATCATAATTAAGTCTTTATGTTCATTATAACTTTATGAAAGCAGTGTAATGCTGATGTTATGTGGAGGAATTGTTTGCTACGTGAAACCTGTTTAGTTCTAGAGTAAATGAATTCGGTCTGAATAAATTCCTGTCAATCTTCGGCATGCTCCACTGCCCGTCCTTATCGCAGCCCTTCACACGCGTCCCACGCCGAAACCTCAAGATCTTTATCGTATCACTGGATTCAGACCTCACGTTTGATATGAACACCCATAGCTGATGCATCTCAGTACGAACCTTTGCCATCATCAATAATTCTCTTCAGTTTTTAAATAAAAGATGCATTTATGCGTTAATTGATTTGTTCTTCTGTTTTAGTAATTTACTCTTTTATTTATTAATGATTTTTTTTATACATTATGCTATTATTTATTTATTTTATTTAGTTATGTTTTCTTAGATTTATTAATTTGTATGCTTATTTATGCATTGTGCTTTTATTTATTTATATTCATAATTTTATTTATTTATAGATTCTTTTATTCATTTGTTTGTTTATGGTTTTATACATTTGTGTTCATTTCATTGAGATATTGTTTCTTATGGCCATATGAAAATGCAATTTACCATTTAAAATGGTAGTATAACATTATTTGTTTTTCTAATAACGGTTTAATTTTGCATTCATTTCAAATGCAAACTTTGTGCTTTATTCATGTGGCAAAAAAAACCCCAAATCCACCCAATTCCAAATAACTTCCATTTAACTTTTCAAGCATAATCAAGTAAATAATCACATTTAAAAGTATTTTCTTTTAATTATAATATACAGTAGTGAAACAATGGTATTTGTAATAAAACTGGGGTTATACAAATGGTAATCAAAATCGCCAAAAAAACATGGTTACTACACTTTTACTTTAAGAAAACCATGGTTAATTTTTATAAATGTTTAACAGTGACACAATTTCGGAAATTTAAACTTTTGTCAGTAATAAAACAAAGCATACTTTTAATGAAAATGGAAAGCAAAGGAAATAATTATTATATTTAGACTTCCATTTATACATTTTTATTTAAATGTTTCTTCATAATCTAAATGTAAGCTGACTTTATATTCAGAATTAATCAATATTTAAAATGAAATGTCTATATTAATATTTACAGTTATTTTTCAGGATTTAATCAATATTTAAAATGAAATGTCTATATTAATATTTACAGTTATTTTTCAGGATTTAAATATCTATATTCAAATGTATAAATATACATTCAGGATTTACTTTTATTTGTTTGGGTTTATATATTATTTTTTTATATGGAAAAAAATATTTAAAATTTGAGAATATATTTATGTGAAGATTTATAACTACTGAATATATAAATCTTGAAATAGTTTTATAATAATATGAAGCTTTAAATGCAAACAATGAATTTATATATATACACACACACACACACGCACGCACACACGCACACAAACACAGCGCACACGCACACACGCTTACTTATACTGAATAAATAGTCTGAATATATAAAAATATATCCATATAGCATTTAATTGTCTATTGAACTGCAACAGGAAATTTTAACTAGATGAAATTAAACCTAGTGCATCTTCCTGTGTTTTTTGTGTCACATCTTTTCCAACTGCACAAAGGTTTAATAATGGCTTTGTTTAATTATGGGATGATCGGATGTGTCAACATAATCACTGCAGACGAGGTGAGAATCGTGCCGTGTTAAACACACTGATCAAAACACGAGTCGTTTCACTCATTAGACTGTTCATTACGGCTCAGATGTGAGGGGTGACCCGGAGCGACCTCAGATTTACATTCGGTTTGGAGACTTGTTTAAAAAAAGAAATCCTCAGAAACTGATGAAAACAGTGACACTTTTTGTCCAACACCCATGACATCATGTTCTCCAAAATATACATTAAGACAATAGCTGTGCAATGATTACTGCATTCAGTATATTAACTGTTTTTCTGGTTTTTTTGTTATACACTAGAAAATCTTCCTTTTTTTAGTCTACCAGTTTGATAGTGTCAACATCAGCTTTGTTCTAAATTTCGATTCGTTTGACTGATTTTTATGACAAACCGTGTGCATTAGTGTCCCATAAAGCACATATAGATTTATTTTTCCATCACGTTTGTAGTGTGTGTAAATTGATAGTTTTGATTTCAGACGTGTGGAGGAATCTTCCCCACAAATATAGTGAAGATATGGCACAGGATGAAGTGGAAGCTGGAAAATAAATGTACTTTGACTCTTTGCAGCTTCTCCTTTTAGACATTGTTTGTTCTCAAAGAGCGTTTCTCGTCTTCAGACAATCCTCTCGTTTTACCAGTTCTTTTTAGATGCGCTAATAGACGTGAAGAGGGCAAACCTGTAATGAAATCTGTCATGTTTTTAGATGTTTTGACGCATGTTTGCTAACAAGCTAACTCTTTTTAGTGTTGGGATCTAAAACACTGTGAGGGGAAATTTGGCTGAGCTTGTTAATTTGAGAGACTCATTTGGTGGCATCAATAATAACCCATTGGTCTGTTTTGAACATGTTTGGATGCGTGTCGCTAGTTAGCAGCATATTAGCCTAACAAATGTGACGCTGTTTGTAAGTCAATGTGAAATGATGTTCAAAATCCATCGTGGTTTTATAACATGATGTATTTCCCAAGGTAAATTGAGCTTGTGAAGACTTTAAAGTGTTTTTGTGCCGTATCGAGGTGGTGCTTTTCCATTGAGGACCTTTTGTCTCTTTCTCTCCACAGAATGTATGACGTTGGAGGCCAGAGGACGGAGAGGAGGAAGTGGATCAGTTGTTTTGAGGACGTGAGGGCCGTACTGTTCGTTGTGTCTCTGAGTGGCTACGACATGACGCTAGTAGAGGATCCATCTATGGTGAGAGAACATTTGTACTTTTCTATTCACTTACTACATCAAACAGCTGTTACTGAACAAACAAGTGGCTGAACTCGAGATCACCAAAGGGGTTCTTTAATTATTAACTAATATATTATTTATTAATTATGAATTTGTTTTTATTTCTTTTTTTTTTTATCTATATTTTTCAAATTCGGATACTATTACTATATAGGCTAGTGGTTCTGTCACAGTACGGTTTTGTAACAACGGTTTAAAAAAAACAATTGGATTTTGAAATTAAACTTTTTATTTATTTTGTTTAAACAATTATATTGATCTTTTTTAATAACTCCCTGTAAAGCATCATTATAAATACTGATTATATTTATATAATTATAAAGTCTTCATTTAATAACATTCTAAAACTAAAATTTAGTAACAAAAATAAGAATCATTATTATTATTAATGCTGAAAATGACATTTGATTTGAATATTTTACAGTATTTATTTAATGTAATTTTATGAAACTAAGGTTGTTCATATGCTCCGACCTCAGCTTTTCGGTCGCCTCTCATATATGACATCACAAGAGAGCATCATGGGACCTCGTTGGAATGACAGCTCATGTTTTTAATTTATGCTCTTGTTTAGAATCGACTGCAGGAGAGCCTCAAGCTGTTCTCTTCAATCTGCAATAACGTCTTCTTCAGAAGCACTTCTATGGTAAGAAAGGGCTGAATTAACAGAGAGCGCTCATCCAATCTCATCCCATTAGCTGGAGAGGAGGCCAGTGTCGTCCATCAAGAGACTACGCAAAACGCACAACATATGTGACCAAAAAAAAAAAAACACTTCATTTGATGCATACATGCACATATTCACAAGAGGTATAATACTACTTTTTTTCTAATACACTTGATTTTATATTCGTATATGTATATCATTTATTTATTTTAATTTCGGTAAAGTGTACAATATTACAATGTTTAGGATGGATGGATGGATGGATGGATGGATGGATGGATGGATGGATGGATGGATGGATGGATGGATGGATGGATGGATTGATCTGTGGATAGATGTATGGATTGCTCTATGTATGTATGGATGGATGGATGTATTGCTCTATGGTTGGATGGATGGATGGATGTATTGCTCTATGGTTGGATGGATGGATGGATGTATTGCTCTATGGTTGGATGGATGGATGGATGGATGGATGGATGGATGGATGGATGGATTGATCTGTGGATAGATGTATGGATTGCTCTATGTATGTATGGATGGATGGATGTATTGCTCTATGGTTGGATGGATGGATGGATGGATGGATGGATGGATGGATGGATGGATTGATCTATGGTTGGATGAATGGATTGCACTATGGATAGATCGATTGGTGGATTGCTCAATGGATGGATGGATGGATGGATGTATTGCTCTATGGTTGGATGGATGGATGGATGGATGGATGGATGGATGGATGGATGGATGGATGGATGGATAGATGGATTGATCTATGGTTGGATGAATGGATTGCACTATGGATAGATCGATTGGTGGATTGCTCAATGTATGTATGGATGGATGGATGTATTGCTCTATGGTTGGATGGATAGATGGATGGATGGATTGATGGATTGATCTGTGGATAGATGTATGGATTGCTCGTATGTATGGATGGATGATCTATTGCTCTATGGTTGGATGGATGGATGGATTGATCTATGGTTGGATGAATGGATTGCACTATGGATAGATCGACGGGTGGATTGCTCAATGTATGTATGGATGGATGTATTGCTCTATGGTTGGATGGATGGATGGCTCTATGGATAGATGGATTTATCTATGGATGGATAGAAAGATGGATAGAATGATGGATGGATGGAAAGATGTATTGGATGGATTGATTTCTCTATGGATAGATGGATTGATATATGAATTAATTTAGTTTAATATTTTTGAATAAATTGTACATTTACCACACAAACACACACAAATCAAAATTATAATTTTTTTTAAATAATTTTTTTCAGTGTGTGTGTATGTGTGTATATATTTTCGATAATTATTTCAACATTTTCAAGTGTTTACAGATGTTTCTTTCATTCAGTGATTTGACGAGCCTTTAGTGCCGCTACTAAAGTCTGCAATGATTTAAGCAATTTAACGCCAGTTAAAGTTTTTACGTCACAGATTTTAACTTAATGTTAAATCAAATCTCAATCGATTTACTTCCCTAATGCACACTTCTGGTCTTTTTATTAAAAAACTGGTTGTTTTTGATAGTTTATAATAATTTTTGATAATAACTTGCTCCACCTCTGAAACTACTTTCCATTTCATCAAGCCCTCTAATTTTTAGTTCCTCCCCTGCATTGTCTCTTATACAGGCCAGTTTTCACAATCTAATCAATTAAAATCAATAATTCATTTTTTTCTCATCAAATAAAAAGTTACATCACAGGTTATCCAGATATCAATGAGTTCTCCTCAAATTTTGAATGTCCATCTCATCAAAGACTCTGTTGTACGACGATCACCTGATGAAAGCGTCTGTGGTTTCGCTCAGACGAAACTCTCTGTCGTTTCATTGGCCGATTACTGTAGCCTGCTTTGGTAACCTCGCATCTTTCCTCGTAATTAGAGCCCACGTCGTCAGTTAGCCCAGACTTTGTTATAATTGCCAATGTCGTTTGGCAATTAAACTAGCAGGCGTATTTTAGGTCGTCCCATGGGTGACAATGGTCCGCTTGTTGTCTGTCTCTTTATCGTACGCCCTCCGTAAACCTCTTTCCGAGTAATGAGGTGCGCTAACTGCCCTTGTTAAGATGCGTTCTAGACCCACGTTAGTCATACTCTTGTTGTTTTGAAACGCTGGGCAAAATCATTACTGGACCGAGTTGTTAATTAAGCCATTATAGTGAGCCTTTCTGACGCACTGACGGAATAATCATTTTATTTTGTAACCGCGCGCACACAACTTTCTTCTCCTGGACTTTGTGTGTAAGCTTGTCCTAAATGATTGATTTGACAGAGCGGCCGGTTGATGGGTGTTGGAGTGCCGTGTAAGTGTTTCCTCTTGTTTTGCAGATGTTATTCATGAACAAGATCGATCTTTTCCAAGAGAAGATTCTGCACTCGGGACGTCATCTACGGCATTACCTTCCTCAGTTCAGAGGTGATTACTCATGAATCACACTCGCTCTCTCTGCAGACTCTTAACTGCAGCGTCTGTTCACTCGTTTCCTTTATTAAAGCTGAGAGCGTTTGTGTCTTCAACTGCTCCCCAACATATTCTTTCTTTCTTTGGTTTGTTGTCTTTCTTTGATTTAGTTGTTTGTTTTGTTCATTTAGTAGTTCTTTCTTTTGTTTGCTTGTTGTTTCTCTTTTGTTCTTTCGTTTGTGTTTGTTTTTTCTTCCTTTTATTTGTTTGTTCTCATTGTTTTGAACATTCATCCTTTCGTTTTTTAACATTTGTTTGTTCTTATTTTTGTTCCTCTTTTTGTTTATTCTTTCTATCATTTGTTCTCTTTTTGTTTATTTGTTCTTTTTTAAGCTCTTTTCTTGTTCTTTCGTTCATTTGTTCTGTCATTTGTTTCATTCTCTTTTGTTTTTTAGTTTTCTTTTTTCTTATTATTTCATTATTTGTTTGTTCATTCTCAATTTGATTTGTTTGTTCCTGTTTGTCCGTTCAGTTGTTTCATTGTTCATTTTTCGTTCTTTTGCTTGTTCGTCTGTTTGTACATTCTCTTGTTTCTTTGTTCTTTCTTTCTTTTTCATTTGTCTATTTTTCAGTTGTCTGTCTAGTTATCAAATTTATTTGTTCGCTCTTTTGCTTTCTTTAATTTGTTTGTTCTTTTATTCATTTAATTATTTTTCATTATCTTTCTTTTGTTGTTTGTTTGTTTTTTGTGTCATTTGTTCTTTTTGTTTAGATCTTTTTTGTTCCTCTTTTTTTCATTTACACTCTTTTGTTAATTGTCTTTTTTCAAGTTTATTTGTTTTATTCATTCTTTTTTTAATTTTGTTTGTTCACATGATAGAACAGAGAGAATGAACGAAAGAACAAACAAAAATGAAAAATAACTTTTTCTCTTTTTTGTTTGTTCTTTCATTTATATGCTGTTTCTTTAATTTAGTTGTTTGTATTATTTTAGTCTTTCTATCTGTCTTTCTTACTTTTTTGTCTGCCTCTTTCTTTTTTTTCTTCTGTCTGTCTGTCTGTCTTTTTTCTGTCTTTCCGTCTGTCTATCTCTTTTTTCTGTCTCTGTCTTTTTTCTTCTGTATTTCTGTCTGTCTGTTTTTATTTCTTTTTGTTGTCTTTCTTTTTGTCGTCTGTCTATCTATCTTTCTTTCTTTCTTTCTTTTCTTTCTTTGTCTTTTTGTCTTTCTGTCTGTCCTTTCTTTCTTTCTTTCTGTCTTTCTGTCTGTCCTTTCTTTCTTTCTTTCTTTCTTTCTTTCTTTCTTTCTTTCTTTCTTTCTTTCTTTCTTTCTTTCTTTCTTTCTTTCTTTCTTTCTTTCTTTCTTTCTTTCTTTCTTTCTTTCTTTCTTTCTTTCTTTCTTTCTTTCTTTCTTTCTTTCTTTCTTTCTTTCTTTCTTTCTTTCTTTCTTTCAGACTCTGAGATCCTCTATCCCTGTCCTTCCATTAAGACTGAATCCACCATGTCTTTGTGAGTTTGTGGTCTAATCAGCTGGAATGGATCCCGTAGTTTTTACCTCAGGGAGAAAAGGTCAAGATGGATGAGGCTGGAAATTTCTCGCATAACATTGTCTTCACTCTCCAACCCCTGCACCGACACTTGTATATGTTAATCCCAGAGAAGGTTACAATAAAACCTTTTTACAACTACATTTCACCAGTTAATTCACTGGTCAATTTAACTTTGAATGGTTAGAGATTGATCTCCTGTTCTTCAGTCCTACCGTTTGGAGCAGATCTCATCAGATAGACTCTAAGGAATATTTAAACTATAAATTTTAGCAGAGAAAATACTGTTTCACCTTTGCAAAAGAAAACTTCAGCAAGGACGCATTAAATTGATCAAAACTTTACAGTAATACAAAATATTTTGAATGTATGTTGTTCTTTTGAACTTCTGCCCATTAGAAAGATTCTTGAAACAAATGCATAACTGTTTCCAAAAAAAAATTAAGCAGCACAACTGTTTTAAACATTGATAATAATAAGAAATGTTTCTTGAGCAGCAAATTATGACGATTTCTGAAGGATCATGTGACACTGAAGTAATGATGCTGTATATTCAACTTTGATTCACTGGAATAAATTACATTTTAAAACCTTTTTTTTTTTTTGAGTAATTTTTCACAACATTACTATTTTTACTGTAAATATTACATATTACATAAATAATAGTCTTGATGGTCTTTCAAAAACCTCTTTTTGTTGACAGGTGCTGACTGTGATGTGGACGCTGGCGCCCGGTTCATCGCCGCCATGTTCGTGTCTCTCAACGCCACACCCAGCAAATTGATCTACCACCACTTCACCACAGCCACCGACACCTCCAACGTGCAGGTCGTCTTCCAAGTCGTCATGGACACCATCATCAAGGAGAACCTGGAGGCCGTGTCTCTGCTCTGAGTGCACAACCATTCCCCTTTAAAAACTCAATAAAGACGCTGATGGTATTTATTATATATGATGCTCTGATATTAATCAGAATGGAGCGACTGCACACTTTTCATGAAGCAATAACCGAAATATATGCCAGTTTATGCTCCCCTTTCTTAAACGCCAACTAACAAAATGACTAAGTATTTAATAACTGTCCTCAAAATGCAATAATAAACCAATCTGAATCACATATTACGCTGTGGAAGTGTATAATATGGCTTTAAAGAGTAAATTGTACTCTCCTGAGGAAGTCGACTTGCTTGTCCATGCATCCCATAATTTTCCACCTGACATCCCCCGATTCCTGAGTGTGTTACCATGGTTAATCATCACTTCTGAAATAACCTTTTCTCCTTCTGTAAATCTTTGTTCAACATGGTCCGTTCAGGGATCGAACACTCTCTCAGTCCATAAAGGTTTTTTTGTTTTTTTTGCATTATGAATCATATTTTGCTTTTGACTCATTTGTGATTCAAGGCATTGCAGCACTTTTATAGTTGTCAGAGGATTTATTCAATCTGAAATGGTTTTGATACACCAACGTGAGCCACACATCTATATGAAGCATAATCATATTTGTAGCTTTTGTATTGTAAATACATTTCAAATCATGTTACTTTACCAATTTTTTCCCAATTATTCATTGATGTATTTTTGCTATTTAAATGCCATATTTTGCTTTTCAAAAGCATTTGAGTCACTTTTGTAAGTGCAAAAAAGCCACTGTGAATAGAAACGTAATTAAAAACTAACATAAATGTATTTGATATTGTTTCGTGCTGATTTCCCACATACAATGAATGGCGTGAAACAAGTATGTTTCTCAACACAAACATACACACAATGAACAGTATATCTTTCAAGTTTAATAAAATAAAGAAAACATCTTTGAAGGTTTTTGCTCTTAACAGTGAATTATTTTTATGAACATTTTAATACATCTGGAAGTTGGTACAGGAGACTGGTGGGAGCGAGGGAGGACAGATCGAACAGAAAACACCTCTTTGTTTTGTCTGTGGATTATGTATTTTTATTCATTTATAAATTTTAACCAGCGAACTTCACATTGTGTGAACCAGGGGTGCTCAAAACTGCTCTCCGAGATCTATTTTCCTGCAAAAATACAACTGAAACTAAGTGTTCACACTGAAAGTGACTGCGCATTCGCTATATACTAAACCACACTGTAAAAAAATATTTCTGTGATTATCACGACTTAAAATTCATCATTAGAATAAGAAATGTGTTGTTTCAACTTAAATATCAATGATGTGTTGTTTCAACTTAAATATCCAACTTAACTGAACTTCATATTTTAAGTCAAGCACAAACATACTTAAAGTTATCTAAAATTTTAAGTTGTTATAACTGATTACAGCAACAACAACAAAAATGACAGTGCAACATCTATTTTTATGGTACATTTTAATGTCTTGATGCATGATTTCATTTAAACAATTTTTATATAAATTGTGTCGCTAAACATCCACCTTATTTTTAACGAATGTTGCGAGACCTCCGGTGTCATCTGCTTCCAGTTATTTTAGCTTTACAAAACAGATTATGCTGCTTAAAATTCAAACTGGTATTTCTTTTCTATTATTTTAACATATTGTCGTTCTTATAAATGCACAGTTTTGTAGCGAACATAGTTTTGTCGTTCACCTCATTTTTGAACTATAGCGGCTAGGCAATCGGAAGTCCCGCACGTTCACAGAAAATAACATAATATAAGCCATAGTTTAAGAAATGTACCATTGCTACAAGAACTAAACATCACAGGAAAGCAGATCTTCGGGAGCAGCGCCGAACATCCCTGGTGTAAATCAAGTAAACATTCAAGTCAACAGCGCGCTTCACTGCCTTGGCTGTAAATATACTCCTGAAATGAAGAGACTTTGGGTCGGGGAAGGAGAGAGAGAGAGAGAAAGAGAGAGAGAGAGAGATGGGTTCCGCTCAGGAGGTGAAGCAGTCCAGCGAATCGAGCGAGAGAAACACATCTGCTTTGCACCGAAACGTGCTCGAACCGTCCTGAACCAGCTCACAGCTCTGTAGGTTTGGAGAAATGTCCTTTACGCAGATGGCCTGAGGGGAACAGAACGGCACAGCAAACCTTAATGAAAGTTGCTTGCGATTCTGTCTGAATGAACGCTCTTCTTAAATACATGCTTTTTAAAATAAAGAAAACGGACAAATCAGATATCAAATATGATTCTGTCTGCATTAAATCTGACTCATAAAAAGTATATATATATATATATATATCCTCAATTGATTTCAAAGAATGTACAGTAAGTAACAAATCACATTTTTTTTAACGTTTTAACAATCTTTTCATCATACAAATAAACGTTACATTAATAATATCTAATGTACATTCAAATGTTCTGAATATATGCACATGAACTAATGATTGGTTATGCTTTTTAATTTATCACTTTAGCAATTAGTTTTGCAAATATATTCGAGAAAATCATGAAAGAGTTTAATGTAAGTTCATATATAAATATACATACATACATAATTGAATGCAAATTAACTACATTTTATTAATTTATTAGGCTTATTTAAAGTATAAATTGTTTTATAAAATAACGGTTTAATATATATATATATATATATATATATATATATATCACTAAATAACATTTTAACAAATGTTAAAACATTATTTTATAAATATTTGTGTATATGTAATAGGATATTGTTTTATTTTACTATGTAATAGACTATATATAATATAATAAAACGTGTTTTTCATCAAATAGTTTACCATGTTTTTGAGGACTGGCGTTTGTCTGCTGCTGAGGTCGGGTATCGCGTTGTTGGAGACCCCGGGTGTCTCGCCGCTGTCCAGCGCGGATTCACTCTCAGATCTGCGCACATACGGCGACCTCCGGATCCCGGACAGCAAACCCGAGGCTCTCCCAACGGAATAGTAGCTCGGCCCGGTGGACTGCTTGTACCAGGCGTCTGTAGGATGGCTGGAGATGAGGATGGAAACAGCCACGAACACCAACACAGATCTGACGGACTTCTCCATTGTTGCGCAGTTGACCCAAACTTGTGTTTTGATCTATGATGCCTCGTAGCTTTTGGATTGATGTTCTCCACATCTGGAGTTTATATATACCCCTCGGAGTCGTGATCTCGTTCGTCATTCCCCACTAGATGATTCATATTTTCGGCCAATAGGATTGATTTGCGCGTCTTTGAACGTTTGGAGACGGCTGGGGAGCCTTTAACGTCAGGTAGAAGTGATGTATGACGGGATTATATTGTTTCTCTGTCACTGAGCGTGTCTATATTGATCAATAAACGTCTTTCTGGCGTCACAGCACAAATTAAAAAAGACAAAAATCCCATGCGTAAAGACGCACACAAGCATTAACCAAAGAATAACGGTATCCAAAAAGGTTTACTTGATATAAAATAGAAGAGATTTTAATGGAATATAATACAATAAATACAGTAATGAATAATTGATTAAATGAATTCTGGGTAACACTTTATTTTGAGGTGACAGTTACACTTTACTACATGTACTTACTATGGTAATAACAGTAAATTATGCATAATTACAAGTAACCAACCCTAACCATAACTCTACAGTAAGTACATGTAGTTAATATTACTTAGTACTTATTTGAGTAAGAACAGTGTAACTACGTCATCTTAAAAAGTCTAATGAATTATTTTAATATTGACTTATTGATTTCTCTGTAATTACACTTTTGGATAAACTGTTTAACAGTGTTGTCAGATTTATAAATAATTAAATGGAGAGAGCCCTTTCAATATTGTATCTCAAACAGCTACAACAAGCTTAAAATTTTAATTTATTAAAAATTATATTCAAAAATAATTTTGAAATGTTCATTTGGCATCTAAGGTGACATATAAACAATAAGCCCAAAAGTATACATATATAACAGTAACAATGTACCATTGCTACAAGAACTAAACATCGCAGGAAAGCAGATCTTCGGTGAACATCCCTGGTGTAAATCAAGTAAACATTCAAAGTCAACAGTATACTTATCAATATTGTTATTTAAATGATTATTATTCAAATTATTAATATGTGATAATATTTTTAATAATAATACAAAATATTATAAAAATAATTTTGAAAGTTTTTTTCCCTTAGGTATCTGAGATAACATTTAAACAAAAAGCCAAAATGTAAATAATAATAATGAATTATAATAATTATTATTATTAAAATATGATCATTATTATTACAATTATAATAATATTTTTAGTTATAATAAATATAATCATAATAATAATTAAAAGTTAAATTAAATTGATTGACATCTGTGCCTGCCTAAAAGTAAACTAGTAAGGCAATAGACATTTTAGTAAGGCAGTCTTATAACCTTTTTACAATCTATGGTAATGATATTTAAAATATATATATATATATATATATATATATATATATATATATATATATATATATATATATATCATATTGACATTTTTTTTACTCAAAATGTTTATTAACATTTTCAATATAAAAGCTACAAATATATTCTCAAATTAAACCATTTAAACAGTGATTCTGAACCATAAAAGGATGAAAGTCTTTTCTTTCATTTCAGGCACTCATAGTCCGTTGTACGAGGGTCTGCACTGCGGTTCCAGCTTAGTCTCGAGAACCGCATCCGGCTCGCAGACCCATGGATCCTCCGTCCTCCACTGCCACTTCAGCAGCTGCTCCCTCAGGCTCTCCAGAACCGCGGCGTGCGCTGGATCGCCAGCCAGATTCCGCCTCTCCGTCGGATCCGACTGGATGTCGAACAGCTCCCACCTCTCCCGGTAGTAATACTCCTTTAGAGTCTTGAACCAGCCTGTGGGCCGGCCCGACCGGGTCCGGTTTAACAGATCCTGGAAGGTTGGGGACACGTAGAAGTCCTGGTCTATAGGAAATGGCATGCGGTAGTGAAGATTGTGCAGGAGCCGGTAGGGGCCCTGGTGGATGGAGCGCATCGGGTAATACATAGTGACCTCGTGGAGACTCTGGCTGGCGTAGACGGTGACCCAGGACGGTTCTGAGCTAAGGGCCGGGAGGAGAGACCGACCCGTCAACTCAACCGGACGTCCACCTGAGAGACTGTACGACGGATACGGCAAAGAGAACCAGTCCAGTATGGTGGGAGTGATATCTGGGGGGGGGTGTCATTACATTGTCATTCAAATAGTCGGTAAATAGAAAGATATGACCGTAAAACACAGAATCAAGTGCATTAAAAAACAGAAAATGTTACATTAATCTGTCAGTATATAGAAATATATGAGTTTAAACACTGAATCAAGTGCAAAAATGTGCAATAGTGAGGGACGCCCTTTTTTTATATCGTACAAACAACCTGCGATTCGTACAAATAGAAAATCTTGTTATCTTGGCAATAATCTGTCAGTAAATAGAAATATCTGACTTTAAACACCGAATCAAGTGCAAAAAGGTGCAATAGTGGGAAAACCATTTTTTAATATCGTACAAACAAATAGTGAATCGTACAAATAGAAAATGTTGTAAAATTGGCAATAATCTGTCAGTAAATAGAAAAATATGACTTAATACACTGAATCAAGAGCAAAAAGGCGCAATAGTGAGGGACGGCATTTTTAAATATCGTACAAACAACTTGGATTCATAAAAGTAGAAATCGCCATACACACACACTATATTGTTTTTCAAAATCTGTACGAAAAACTTGCTATTCGTAAATAAATAAATGGTCGTTAATGATACGGCACATTGGTAACACTGTCATTCGTTAGAGAGGTAGTTGTACTATTATCTGAACTCAAAACAGAAACAAACAAACAAAGGAATGTTGCTTTTCATAACTTTTCGTGAAAGCTGTGTTACACTCATCCAGACTTGTAATTCGAGAGAAAGACAATTGGCTTAAAACACCTAAATGGTGCAGTAGTAAGACTAGGGTTTCAGAGTCCTACAAACTATTTGTATGAGGTTCTTTTTTCAGTGTAGTTCAAATCATTTGCCAAACAAATAATCATCGTACAGATGTACTGTATGCTGATACAAATGTGTCATTCAGTAGAGTTGTTCTATTATCTGGCCTCAAAAACAGGAACAAGTGCATGTGTGTTAGTGTGGTATTAAAACTAGGTGTGCAGCACCACCTAGTGGTTAAAGCAGTTACAGCACATCTTCAGACCACGAAGGACTTTGTTCTGTGTACATTCGTTTATTTACACGTGTGGAGAATAATCAAACAGTGATGGGCTCTTACCCAGCAGACTGACGTAGGCCTGGCTGATCTGTCCCCAGCGCTGCCGGTGTTCAGGTGAGGAGACCAGCATGGGTTCCTTCACACCGGAGCCGTACAGGTTAGTGCGTCCGTTGGGAAACGGAATCCCATTATCCGAGCTGTAGATCACCAGAGTGTCATTTTCAAATCCCGCATCCCGTAGTTCTTGAAGAACCAAACCAATACCTTCGGGAAAAAAACAACAGAAATGTATGAAAATCTACACAAGCTAATATTTTCATATTAGTGTGAATGACGTAAAATATTAACCTTGATCCAGCCGGCTCACCGTTGTGTACTGGGCCGCTATATCCGCCCTTGCCGCAGGAGTGTCCGGAATAAAGTACGGAACCTAGTTGGATATTACGAGACTGATGGTTGGGAACTTCAACTAATGATTTTTGACATTTTTCTTTATTTGTAAGGCTCACCTTAACCTGGTCTGGAGAGTAATACTTCGGCCGCCAATCCGGAATATATCCCATTCTGCTCTCTCCATTCCCAAACTTTTCACAGAACACTCCATACTGAGGCTGGGAATGGCCACAGCGGTGAGGATCATGGAACGCCACGTAGAGGAAGAACGGCCGTTCCTCTTCCGTCCCACTTCTCTCCGCCTTCTGGCTCTGGAAGAACTTCCGAACAAGGAGCTTGATCTTGGTGATATTCCGACCTACCTGCAGCACGGAATTGGTCTCTTCTGTGTAGGCGAAATCGAACGGGTATACAGGGCCCGGACCTACATGTTTTTTCCCGATGATTCCTTTATCAAAGAAATCATGAATTTAAAAAAATTCCACAATTTTCCAAGATTCACATAAGATTATTTGCTTAATGTGTTGGCTTTTTGCATCCATTAAGCAAACGTTTTCCTACGATCGTCACATATTCATTCAAACCGTTTTTTCACAATTCCTTTCCAAAGAAGTCAATCACGAATTTGTAAAATTCCAAATTTTTCCAAGATTCACTTGTTTTAAATGACCTTCATGCTTTTTTCTAATAGGCATTTTTTCATACAAATTCATATTAAATCACCACTTCGTAACATAGTAACGTTTTCCTGTGAGATCTGGTTGCTCGACTCTGTTTCCATTACCCTTCAAATTGTGCAAACTGAAATTGCGAATTGAAAATACGCCCAATGGAAACACGTCAATTTTGCAAAAACTCCCATAAATCGCGAACAAGTTTTTTCGCTCACATGAGGTGGTTTTTCAGGCAATTTGAAAAAGGAATTATTTGTAAAACTGCACTGGAATTTTTTTGTTTTTTTACATTTACAGGCTTTCCTTACCATCAATGTTCTTGGATAACACTCCTACGTCTCCTTCGATTAAAAATAATGGCTAGTGCTGTGGCTGCGATATACATAAACCTACCAACATCATTTGCCATGATTATTGAATGACTTATCACGAGAGAAAAAAAATTACATTTTAGTCGCATAACATTGGTTAATGTAAACGCAGTCATTTTACAATCGTTTTTTATCAACATTTAGCAAATATTGCAAATGTTTTGAGCAAATCTGTAATGGAAATCAGGCTAATGTGTCGTTTGGTAGAAAGATAGTTGTACTAATAGCCAGACTCAAAACAGAACAAGCACAAAAAGTTTGTGTTTAAATTTTGTACAGAAAATATCTCTTAGTAGAAAATTTAAATTATCATACATACATGCTATCTTTGTAATCAGTCATTCATTATAAAGATAACTGTAATATTATCAGGACTCAAAACACAGAAACTAGCACAAAAAGGGGCAGTACTGAGCGTACAAAAAACATTGTAGAAAAATAAATTTTAACAAAAAAAGATTTTTATACTGATTCAAATTTGTAACTCATGGAGAAAGATAGTTTTCATATATCATCTGGCCTAAAATACAAAAATGAGCCGCAAAAGTGTATGAGCGAGATTTTGTTTCAGAGTCGTACGAATCTGTCATTCAGTCAGGAGTTTTATTATCTGGGCTCAAACACAGACACAAGTGCATGAAGGTGCAGTGTTGTGATAAAAAAGTGTTTTTCTGATTTATTTTCATGGATCTTCATCATACCTGTGTGGATGTTGGCTTGATTCAGGAGGAGAGGAAGACTGCGCACTCCATCAAATGAGTTAAAGTGATGAACTCCCTGATGCAGGCCGTACATCCCGTTCTGGTGCTGTTGATCAGGGAAAAAGAAGTTCAAGGCAAGTTTATCCATTAGTTTGGGCTAAAAAAAAGAGACTTTTACATGCTGGTTACCTGTGGTAGTCCAGTCAGGATGGTGGAACGGCTTGGTGAGCAGCTGCTGACGGAGGTGAAGGCGTTCTTGAAGATCACGCTGCGCTCAGAAAGAGCCCGAAGATGAGGTGTCTGGACCACAGTGTTGTTGTAGACATCCGTCTCGAACCCACCATCATCAGCTGCCAAAACATGCCAAATTTACACTGCAAAGGTGGCACAGAGGCGCTTCTGAGCTGCCATTTAAGTGTCTTTTTACAGACTGTTTAATGCTGACCAGAGGTGGCATAAACGCATTTACACAGCTAATATAATTGCATATTGTGATGCTAGTGGCTGAGGTGCGTCTGAGCTTCCATAATTTAGTCTGGCTTTTATGCTGCATTGGCTCTTTACTCTGAATTTTAAGCAGGAACAGAGCAGCCTGTGTAAAGTCGCCTATTGACGCATTAACACATCGTTAATCCAACACAACAACAAATCAAAAATAAAAATATAGAAATATTGTCAAATCAGGATTTACAAATAAACATAATTGTGTTTTTCTACACACCAATGATGAGAAGCACATTTCTTCTTCTGCAATCTCCTACATCACAACAAACCAGGAAATACAACAGAGTCCACAGGAGCAAAAACAACATGTTAGAGTCATTTGCCTCGCACACCTACTGTAATGTTAGTAAAGCAAACGGAAAAGTGTTTAAAACTTTTGTTTAAACTCAGCGAGACAAACTTCCGCCATTCATGTGATTCCATCACATGACCACGATCAGCTGACGCAAAGCTTCAGCCAATCGTTTCGCGCGTCGCCGCTGATGTCACAAAGTGCTGTTTTTTAGTCTGTCAAAAAAACCGCGATACACGTCAAAGTCGCTTTGATTTCAACGAGTATCTTTATTTTTTTGATGTATATAATGAAATTACGTCCGTGGAATGTTTCCACTCCGATGAAGTACGAGGCTCGAAGTCATTTCTGAGGTTTGATCTTAAACTTGAATTTGCATTGTGGCTCTGATGTCTGATCATTGATCTCATCTAGTTTGGTTTGTAAATACGATTTCCAAACAGTTTTCAAACGATATTATATTATTATTATTTATTTTGTATGTGTTTTTTCCAGATACTTATTCTTCGATTCACTCTGTGGTTTAATAAAGTACACTGGATTAAAATATCATATGATGAAATGACTCGTGTCAAAATTCTGCAGTAATCAGTTTTTAAGGCTAGGCTATTTTTAGTAACAACATTTCGTTTTTGTTTTTTAAATTTTGTTACTGTAATGTTTCTCGGCAAGGTAATGCAAAAAACAAACAAAACAAACTGTAATGATGTATTACTTTAAATCATTTGAATAATTCTTTAAGTGTATTTTTGACCATTAGGATTTTTTTGTACCGTAATGCAGAATACATATAATGACATATTAATTTTTAATATAGTTATACATGAAGTTAGCAATTTTACTATTTTTCTAAAGGGTATGTATATATGCATTTCTTTACTGCTATGCAAAACATTAATACAACAAACATTGATGTATTATTTTACTTGTAATATGGAGTTAGTACTTTTTAAAGAATATTTGCTTTTTGAGATTATTTTAATAATCAAACAATTTCTCATTTCTGTGAATGTCAAAATCTCTCTCTATATATAATTAGCTCAATTTGAATATTTTTAGAGATTAAATTTCTAAATATATTAAAATACTTTCACAATGAAAAACGGTAACACGTGTAACAAAATGTTAACAAATGAGACCTTATTGTAAAGTGTAACAAAAAAAACATGATTTGTATTAAAAATAGGCCTCACATTCTTTAAAGAGTGATTTCACAATCAGAAGTGTTGAATCTTGTTATCAAGCTTCTTATAGCTGCTGTCAGGCTGTCTTGTAGTTTGAGGTTTGCAGTTTTACGAACTAATGGTGTTCGATTGGTCACAGGTTTACTTACACAAATCACTTATGGAGAAGCAAGAGGAGTGTTTCTGGATCTCGAGGGTTTGAACACCACAAGGCCCAAGAGAGCAGGCTTGTTTGCACTCGAGATCCACCCTTCCCATTAACCCTTTGTTCCTCCACACCCTTGAATAATAAAACGTCCCGGATGAAGCAGGACAGTTCTTTGTGTTCCCCTTGACTCGTGGTGGATCTGAAGACCTGATGGAGGCTCTCACAGGAATCCGCTGGAATGCCGCCCTGCGCTCTTGCTTCCCCATCCTCTCCTGGCTGCCCAGATATAACCTCACGTGTATGAAGATGGACGTGATCGCCGGTGTGACGGTGGGGTTGACAGCGGTTCCTCAGGCGCTGGCCTATGCGGAGGTGGCCGGTTTACCTGTGCAGGTGAGAAGGTTCACGTTCTCTCACGGACTCAGTTTGGGGAAGGTTTTCTTGATACGCTGTTACTTTTTTTTTCAGTACGGTCTGTATTCTGCGTTCATGGGTTGTTTCGTCTACTGTATATTTGGCACGTCGAAAGACATCACGCTGGGCCCGACGGCCATCATGTCGCTGCTGTGTTCGGGGTATATCGGTGGAGATCCTGTGTTCGCTGTGGTGCTCACCTTGTTGTGCGGCGTCATCCAGGCAGGAATGGCTCTACTGAGGCTGGGTAAGATGGAAAATGGGGTTAATGTTTACATTTAAGCCATATTTTCGCTCTATGTTGGTGTGATTCATGGTCAAATCTAAGTTAGACAGTCACGTGTTACTTTAAGCATGACTAAAGTAGCAGACTCAGCTGTCTGTAAATCAGTACCATCTTGAAAACAGGAAGTTGGTGGTTTATTTCACTCTCACAGAACTATCAGATTGTATTACTTCCTGTGCAACTTCCTGTTCATGCCTTTAAGCTGCACACCAAAATATAGCAACAGGTTTTTAAGAACGTGGTAGCTGAGGTTGTGGAAGTGGCTGAATTACATAACTAATAGATGAAGCTGATAAATATTTACCGCAGAAGAAACTCAACAACAGAAATATATGTTGTATATTATTTATAGTTTGTATAAGCAATAAAAAAATCTAAAATTAACAATAAAAGTATTAGTAATTATTATAATGATATTAACATTTTGAGGTCTTTACATATGCATTTTCAGTAATAATAATATTAAATGTAATTTGTATATATAAATATATTTATACATTATTAATAATATAAACAATAATTATTATTACTACTATTATTATTATTCTATAATTTATCAGCACATTTCAGCTGTGTTGTAGCTTTATAATTAAATGAAAATAAATGAATAAAAATGTAAAAAGTTAAATATAAAAGAGTTGGATATTTGTGATATATATATATATATATATATATATATATATAGTAATAAAATTATATATATATATATAATTTTAATATTATCCTGTTATAGTTTTTCTATAATTATTATTATAACATTTTGGGAAATGTTTTTTAAATTATTTATGTGTGTTGTAGCTTTAAATAAAAATGAATTAATAAATAATTAAATTAATATTCTATCCCAAAAAACTAAATTTAATATTTGTGATTTCAGAGATCATATATTAAATAGTATTGTCTATTAATTATTTGTAAATAATAATTAACATAATACACATTTTAACAACTTTTATAATTGTTTCATAGCTTTATAATTAAATGTAAATTAATTAATTAATAAAAAATAATTAAAAAACTTCAAAAGTTTTTTAATGTGTTTTATTACAGTCAGTCACCTGATCTGCTGTTGATTTCTTCTTCATTAGGCTTCCTCTTGGACTTCATCTCATATCCAGTAATTAAAGGCTTCACCTGTGCTGCGGCCGTCACTATCGGCTTCGGCCAGGTCAAGGTGAGAGTCTCAGATGCCTCTTTTCATTTAGTTGCATATATCTTGCATGTCCTTTTTGAAAGAGTTTTTGTGTCCTGTGCCAATCCACTCCATTTGTCCTGCAGAATATTCTGGGTCTGAAGGAGATTCCACAGCAGTTCTTCCTGCAGGTTTACTACACCTTCCACAAGATCCCTGAGGCCAGGTGAGCACACATATACTGAATGTGTTTGACCAATGAGCTATATCCATTTTCTTATCCCGGTAGTGTTAAAGTGCCACTATTATGCTGTGTTAGAGTCAAATTTTTTTTGGAGTTCTCCTACAACAGGTTTACATGCATTCAAGTAAAAAAAACAGAAAACTTAAATTTTCTCATAATACACATTGCAGCATCACCTAATTTCTCACAGCCTCTGAAACGGTTCAATAAAGGATTCAGTCTCTCTAAACCCTTTTTTTCAGAGAGGAATTGCTCTGATTGGTCAGATGGTCCAGTCTGTTATGATTTGTCTACTCTGCTCTGTTTGGTCAGATGGCCCAGTCTGTTCTCTGTCGTGATTGGTCTACTCTGCTCTGATTGGTCAGATGGCCCAGTCTGTTCTCTGTCGTGATTGGTCTACTCTGCTCTCATTGGTCAGATGGCCCAGTCTGTTCTCTGTCGTGATTGGTCTACTCTGCTCTGATTGGTCAGATGGCCCAGTCTGTTCTCTGTCGTGATTGGTCTACTCTGCTCTGATTGGTCAGATGGCCCAGTCTGTTCTCTGTCGTGATTGGTCTACTCTGCTCTCATTGGTTAGATGGCCCAGTCTATTCTCTGTCGTGATTGGTCTACTCTGCTCTGATTGGTCAGTTGGCCCAGTCTGTTCTCTGTCGTGATTGGTCTACTCTGCTCTGATTGGTTAGATGGCCCAGTCTGTTCTCTGTCGTGATTGGTGTACTCTGCTCTGATTGGTCAGATGACTCAGTCTGTTGGGACTGGTCTAATCTGCTCTGATTGGTCAGATGGTGTCAGTTTTACCTCATTAATTCGAGCTCAAGTCCTCATCATTGGGAAGTGCAGCAAAGTAGGTAAGCAACGCTGAAAAAAGCGTCTTCTGGACATGTCGACAACACAAACCAAACTCTTTCAAGTCTCAGCTACAACTAGCCTACAGTGTTTGAGGGTCAAAGTAGACATTCATGGGCAGTCAATGAAGACCATAGGCTGGTATCATGCAAATGTGTTACAAACCTATGTAGGTTAATGCAGGAAGTAAGACTGGATTGACCGTTGACTCGTTTCAGCAGTTCAGATTTGATTCTTTCTTTGACACTTTTCAGACATTTTACTTTCACAAACAACTATATTTCACACTACATGAAAGGAATTATATGTTCTAAGCTGCCTATCTAAATGATCTCTATTTTCAGAGTCGGAGATGTGATTCTGGGCCTGTGCTGTCTGTTCTTCCTGATCATGATGACACTGATGAAGAATTCTCTGGGTTCTGCTGAAGATGAGGCTCCTTCCCTTGTCCGATCAGCTCGAGGGCTGGTGTGGAGTATAGCTACTAGTGAGTGCTTAAAGTCTTTGTGAATCTATAAATGAACTGACAATTATTTAGGGACATCCTTCTTGTGTCGGCAGTCCGGAACGCTCTGGTCGTCGTAGCGGCAACAGCTGTTGCGTATTCCTCAGAGGTCACAGGACACCATTTCTTCAGTCTCACCGGGAAAACTGCCAAAGGACTCCCTCCTTTCAAAGCTCCACCCCTTTCAGAGACCATAGCCAATGGCACGGTGATTACTTTCAGTGACATCGCAAAGGTGAGATGTAGTGTAGTTTGTGATAAAAAGATTTCAGTTTTTGACCCCTATAAAAAAAAAAGTGTACCCTAAAAAAATAAAATACTGCCCAATTATATTAAGAAATACAATATTAAGATTTTGATATATAAAGATTATTCTTGTTCTCAGTAAAAAAGTTTCGAAAAGATGTAATGTAATACAATTATATTTAATTTAGATTTATAATTAAAAATATAAATTATCTTAACACATGAAATGTTATATTGTATATATAAAATATAAAATATTAAACATTAAAATTATTTAAATATTCATTAAATGTAAAATAAATCTTAAAATAATATATATACATATTCTTAATATAATATATGTTCTTCATATATTATTTTACAAATATTTTAAAGTTTTATATTGTCACATATTTAAGAAAAAAAATTCTACTAATTTAATCTGTTAATTTCAGATGTATAAACTTTTAAAATAAAATTTAAAAATATGTTTTTCTTAATATTAAAAACTAGTTCTGTCAATAAAATATTTTCTGATATTACCGGTATATTTTAAAAGCACCCTCTAGCACCCTCTTGTGGCCTCCTGGTGGACCCCAAAATATTGAATTGTCATAAAGCACTACAATACAGAATAGTTTATCATACTAGTGAAGTCTATGTGACATTTTAGAGATTTTAAGTGTAGAATCAAGTAGAATAGTGATCATTACTTACCAATCAGGTGTATTTTCTCAGGATTTAGGTGGCGGTCTGGCTGTCATTCCTTTAATGGGCGTTTTAGAGAGCATCGCTATTGCAAAGGCATTCGGTAAGAGCTTATTTTCCTTAAAATACACCTAGAAGTGTCCTTACATCTATATATATATTAACACAGACACTGTTTGGATTCTTTTCTTGATGCAGGCAGCCAGAATAACTACCGAATTGATGCCAACCAAGAGCTCTTTGCCATCGGTGAGAGTTTCTGCTCCCTTATTAGGTTTTAAAAGAGTATAAATGGGTCGTTTCTCATCACAATGATGTTCCTGCAGGTCTCACAAACATCATGGGCTCGTTTGTGTCAGCGTATCCCGTCACGGGCAGCTTTGGAAGGTCTGTCTGCATGCTAAACACTTTTTTTACACATTCTTTAGTGTGTAATGTTGCAGTTTGAGCATGAAAAACATCTGCAAAGTTACAAAGTACAAAGTCACTTCAAAGAGAGTTATTCTCTATCAGTGCGCACTGTTTTTTTTTTTTTAACTCCCTGAAACTCCTCAATTGTAGTCTTGAGAGTTTTTTTCCGGGAACGTACATGTCACAATATTCCTCGTTTACATAATTCCCGCCCAAGGCATATGCGACATAAAGGGGCGAGGCCTGAATGAGTTGAGTTAGTAGTGTGTTGAAACTCACGATTATGGTGAGGGGCGTGGCTTTTCCCAAACACACTCGAAATGTTCTTGACCAATCACAACACAGTGATACAGCCAACCAATCAGAGCACATTGAGCTTTTCGGAAGGAGGGGCTTCATAGAGACAGGGATTGCTACTGACAGGCTGGGAATACAGGTGCTGCAACAATGTTAAATATGTGAAAAAATTTAAAATTCTTTAAAGTGTCTGTTGGTTTGTTCTTCACTTTGTAAGTGTTTTATGTGGCGTTTTCTGACAGAACGGCTGTTAACTCCCAGACCGGAGTGAGAACGCCAGCTGGAGGGATTGTCACAGGTGACACTCACACTTTTGTGATCCTGTTGACATTTATACTATGTAGACCATCTGAAAGTGTGTATCTGTCCACAGGTGTTATAGTGCTGCTGTCGCTGGCGTTCCTCATGCCGCTGTTCTTCTTCATCCCTAAAGCGTCACTCGCTGCCGTCATCATCTGTGCCGTGAGTCCCATGATGGACTTCAGAGTGCCTGTCCAGCTCTGGAGAGTCAAGAGTGAGACTTTAGCATCACATTATATATAAATATCAAATGTAATATACTGTATAATATTTAAGAATGTAAAATATAAAAAATGTATATATTTAAATATATAGTATCACATTTGAATTTGCATATGGATTTATTTATTTTTTATTCTTTCTTTCATTGTTTCTCTCAGGACTTGATCTGGTGCCGTTCATGGTGACGTTTCTGGTGAGTTTCTGGGAGGTGCAGTACGGCATTGTGGGAGGTGTAGCTGTTTCTGCTCTCATGCTGTTGTACATCATGGCCCGACCTAAAGTGAAGGTGAGTTTAAAGTGTTTATTTTTTATGAAATAGCTGTATATGATATGCCATATATTTGTTTATATAATGAATATGTATATATACATATTTTCAAGATTTATATAAAGTTAATTATTTATATATTTTAAAATATATATATATATATATATATACTGTTTAAATATTAATACATATTATTTAACTGTTATTAAATACTACAATAAAATATTTATGATTTTGTAAAAAAAATTAAATGCATTTCAGTTGCTGCTAGTAGAAAAAAATTATTAATCTAGAAAGAAAAACAAATTATTTATTTCAAAATAAGTATGAACTAAAGTTTGATGTATGAAAATGTCACCTCTTGTAAAACGAGCCGCATGCAGCACTCAGAGAGTCAGGTGTTGAGGTGTGTGTTCAGGTGTCTGATCACGGTGTGGCAGTTCTAGAGTTGGACAGTGGGCTGAACTTCCCCGTGACGGAGCATCTTAGCAGACTCGTGTACACACACGCTCTTCATGGTGAGACACACACACACACACACACACACACGCTTTCATTCCCTCGGCTCATGTCCTTGAGTGCTCATGCTATGGTGTGTGTCGTCTGGCAGCGTCTCCTCCACGGTGTCTGGTTCTCGACTGCTCTCATGTCAGCTCTATAGACTTCACTGTAGTCCATGAACTCAATGAACTGCTCAAACAGTTCCAGCTGACGGGACTATCCCTGATCTTCACTGGACTAAAGGTAGAGTTTATCATCAACAGAACAAAGTAACATCTAACATCTTATTTTACTTTATATATAAATGAATATATATATATATATATATATATATATATATATATATATATATATATATATATATATATATATATATATATATTAAGAAAAAAGGTTTTTATATATTAACATCTAACTATATACAGTAGTCAACATTTGAAGTGGATCAAAACCTTTCATCAAAGTTATACATGAATTTTGAACAATACCCGTTCTTGTCTTAGGACAACTTTCATGAACTTTTTTGATCCACTTTATCCACAATATTGACTACATCAATTAATATAGATTAATTCATATAGATATTAATTATATATATTACATTTAAATGTTTCTTTCTTACCCTTTTACAAAAAGCGAATAATCATGATTATTTTTTGCATAACTTTAGTTTACGATTTTTTTTAAGTATTAAAAGTAAAATTAATATGATACATATGATAAATATATTTTATATTTCATTAAGAATTTCATAACAATTACGGAAATAAATAATTTGAGTCATTTGAAATATATTTAACATATTGCATGTATAAAAATTATTTTTAATGTAAAACTAAAAAACATTTTAGCTTATTTACAGTTTCAAAAAAGGCATTAAAATGTATTTTATAATTAAGAATATATATTATTTAAGGCATTTATAATATTTAATATTTTATTGTGTAGAGAATTTTTTTACTATTTCTTTTAAAAATACAAAAATATATTGTATTGTAATTTTATATTTAAATGTATTTATATCAAGTAGATAAAGTAATCTAAATAGGTTAGAAGCTAAATAAAATAATCAGGAATTTGGAAAAAATGCATTAAATGAAAAATAAAAATAAGTCTGATAAATATATGTTTAATGAATAATTATAATGAAGAATATAGCCTGTTTGTGTCATTTGAATGCATTTAACATTAGTATTTTATGTCTATAAATGTAACGTTTTCTTGATATCTCTCTTTTTCTCTGTGTCTCAGCCATCAGTATTAAAGGTGTTGTTGACGGCTGATCTTCCAGTTTTCAGACACACAGACAGTGTCGATGAGGCACTGCAGCTTCTGAACGGTATCATTCACTATGATCAACAATTCTAACAACCAATCACAGACCGGATCTGATCATGTATCAGCGCCTGAATACCTCAAACCTCTGATGATTGGTCATATAAAAAACTTTGCACACACTTTTGACCAATCAGCACTCAGGATGAAAGACTTTGATGAAAACTGTTGGGAGCAAAGTTAAGTAATGTTTATGTTCATGATGACCAAATTATGTTTTTGCACTCAAAATTGTGGTACAACTTTCTTTTGTAGTTGTTTTAAACTTTGAATCACATTTATAATACTATGTAATTTTATGAACATGCACTTATTCTAAACACTAAAAATAATCAAATATTCAGTGCTTATGGATAAAAAGCACCAAAAAAAAAAAGTGAGGCTACGACATTATTCATGATATGCTCTTAACGTCTCTTTCTCTGCAGTTTATAGTACTTACTGCTTATTAATAAGAATGTTTACAATGGGTTTTTAAGTTTACATTTAATTTCTTGATGAAACTGAATCTCCATTTGGACTCTACTGACCCAGATAAAACACACTAACACTGCAGAATCTCTCAAATGTCTCTTTTGATATTAAACTGACATGATCTACTCTGGCTATTCTTGAAATATGTTCATGGATTGTTTGAATTTATATATAAATGTCCAAATTATTATATTCAAATGGATGACAGATAGATAGATGACAGACAGATGGATAGATATTTAGACTATTTTAATTGTATTAAAAATATGTACGTGTAAGTGTATATATTATATAATTATAGGTTATATATATACACACACATACATACATATATTTATATACATAAGCAACAAATATATATATTTATTTTTTATATACCTATTTTTTACATTTTGTATATTTTTATATAACAATTTTTTAAATTTTGTATATATATATATTTATTTACACATAAATACATCTATTTGATACATTTTATTTTTAAAAATAATGTCAAACTATATACATTTAAAAAAATATAAAATATATTAAACTATTAACTATTATTATTAATTATACTAAAATATTTATGTGTACACACATATATATATATATATATATATATATATATAATAGCAACATAGATCATACATATATAACATTTTTATATATACATAAATGTTTACATTTTTTACACATAAATATTTGTTATATTTTTTATATACAGGGTTGGCACAAACTAAAATGAAAAATACCTGGTGATTAGCCACCTAAACCGGCTTCGTGCCTATAGGCCCCTGTATAAAATATCACCCTCTTTTATGCTAATTTTCAAACAGTAGAGGGCGATATTTTACTTCTGTAGTTGTAGTTACCAGTACATTACAGCCCCAGTAAACTGGGAATGGTGGTTCTTCAGATCAGTCTGGTTTGTAATGCTGAACTGAAGCGGTGTAGTTAACATAATCAGCCAATAATGTCCTGATATTACCAGGCAGCAAAAAAGAGTGCAAACAACTTTATCAGTTCATTCAAATAAAACTGTTTCCCTTAGGCCTCTTTCTAACCACATGCTTATTTCAGTGCCACTTCTCTGCTGAATCAGTTTAATCAAACATGTGGTCTGTACGACTTTACTACGAATAAAAGCCAGAGGAATCAATCCCTAATTGTGACAATGAACATGTCTGGCACATTTAACGACTAACAAAAACAAAACACGTTCACAAACCAAGTGAAAGCCATTAGTCTTTGTGGCAGTACGTGTGTCTCTTCTCCGCCATAAAACTGACTCACAGCGGTACACACCTGTTAATAAACCAAGAATAAACACGGTTTTGTAAGATAACAGTCTTACCTGAAACGTACCTTGAGCAAACAGTCACACTAGTAAACACTCCAGGGAGTCTGTGAGACGCTGTCGTATTTTCATCGATAGACTTATTTATCATATTCAGTGGCGTCCAACTGCGGTTTTATCACGAGTGCTGTGTGTGTGTTTCTCTGTAAAAGGTTCATTTTAGGGTGTTTGTTAATACCGGGGTCGCGTCACGTCTTCGCACGCGGACTCGAGCATGACGTGCTCTGCTCGTCCCCGTCCGTGGCTCTGACTGCTGTGAACTGTAATTGCTGAGAGTCTAATCTCGCTCGACTGGCTTCTCGATAGGTTGCAAATTTGGAGTGCCAAATATAGCAGGGCTGTGTGCTGAATCTGAAGCCGAACTGTGAACCTATTTCACACCAGGCTGAAAGATCACATGAGAGAAGCTGACTTAGAATTAATAGGCCTAATCTTATCTAAACCAAGGTACGTAATTTTAAACTCTTCTGATCTAAAATGAGACATTTTTCTAAATGGGACAATTATAATTTGGGGCCATAATAATCCGTATTAAGGTTTTAATTATAATTTTGATAGTGAATATAGATTTGATATGGTTGTAAACACTGTAAAATAAAAATTTTCATGATTTATCATAACTTTTTTCTTTTGTCAAAACAACTTCATGGATTCAGATAAGATAATATTTTGAGTTTGTATTTAATAAACCAGTCTCCATTGTACTAACTCGAATTTTAGTTTCAATGAATTTAAAATGTTAAGGCAACCAGGTAACTTACTTTTTTAAGTTAAACAACAATGCATTTTCCATAGTAGCCTATCTTTTTGTAAAATATCTTAGACCCAAACACATTTTTGTGATTTTCTTATATATTTCAGATTATCATAAATAAATAAAATAAAACTAATTCAAAGCTTTATTAGTTTTCAATACTTCTGTATTTATTTCATTGTATGCATTTCATTTAATATTTACATATTATGAGCGCTTTATACAATTTCAATAAACCTACTGCAATTTTTATAATAAGCCTAAATATCATTATAACAAATAATTAAAATAAATATGGTAAATTAAATATACTAATTATAGACTAAAATGTTATTTCTATATAATACATTTTATAGAATAAATATATTTGATATTTTACTTTATTTATTTTAGATTTTATATGTTTCCAAATACTATTCAATATACATTTTGTAAAATATTTAAAATATTGTTGCTTAAATATAATATTTTTTGTGATATAATAGGCCTACATTTTTACAGATTATCATCAGAAAACTGACAGCTTTATTATTTTCTTTAAGCCTATAAGCGAAGTCAAGCAAGGAAAGACAGAAAAAATATGAAGAAATACTAATTCATATAAATAAATACAAATAAAATACACTAAGAAATTTTATTTTATTGACATCAAGCTTTATATTATGAGAGCTTTTCTAGTTTCCAAAGCCTACAATGTCTATATTAAAAAAAAATTTTTTAAAGTTAAACAAGGACAGACAGAATGACTTTTTTAAATTAAATAAATACTAATTATATACAGTACATTTTTTACTTAGTTAATAATTAATCCTTTATTTTATTTATTAAAATAAAATGTTTATTTATTTATTTTCGATGTTTGCATAAAATGCTTAAAATTACACTTTATAAGTTATTAAGTTATTGAACACTAGTAAAACCAATATAGGACAGTCAATGAAATGAAAATATTTTTTGCATCACTTTATCCATCACCACATATCGTCTGAAAACACGAAACCTCCCCTCGGCCCACCGTCTAACTGTTTCAATCTAAATGATGTCTATGGTTTCAATGACGCAAAGGCACCTTCCTCACCTTTAGCGCAACTGTCGTGACTGTCATGTGACGTCCAGCAGAGGGCGTCGCGTCTCTAGGGCGGGGATTGAACGTCACCTTCGCTCCCTCTGATTGGCCTGTTGAAGTGAGGCGGGACCTTTGCGGGGTATCTCGCCCTCTGATTGGCCAGGCGGATCTAGAGTGACTGGAGCGCAGAGGCAGCCGAGAATCACAGCAGCACAAACCCACTGCGCTCATGGCATCAAGGAGAATGGAGACCAAACCAGTCATAACCTGCCTCAAAACGCTCCTCATCGTCTATTCCTTCGTGTTCTGGGTGAGTGACCCTCATTCATTAGCGTTTTTCAGCGTTTAATACTTCCACAGCGTGTTATGAAGCATTTGAATTGATTTATTACCATAATAAGTCGTTTGTTGCATTATTGCGCCACTGCAAAACAAGTGCATCTCCATCATGGCAGGGCTGGACCCCTCTGAGGCCATTAGAAACACAAATATGATTATTGTGTAAATATCATTGATTCTGTTCAAGAATAAGATAAACATGTTCTATTTTAATGCCAGTGATGAAAAACAATATACAATCGCTTGCTTTAATCGGTTTTTAAGACGAAAAATTATATGTGCATGATGATGTTGGACGTTATTCATATTGAATTAATATTAATGTTCAAATATGGACATTTGCACCACATTATTCCTTATGAGCTGAATATTAATGCCCAAAAATGGACACATACACAGCATTCCGAATTATTAATTGACTATTAATGTTCAAATATGAGGATATCATGTAAATTATTCATTATAATTTTAATATTAATGACCAAATATGGTCATATGCTGAATATGATTGATCATGAATTGAATTTTAATTCAAATTTTAAATTATGAATTGAATATTAATGTCCAATTTAACAGGTTTATTAGGGTTGCAGTCACCTTCATCTCTCTGTCATAAGAGTATGAAGCAAACCTCAGCCTCCTCATCCTCATAGATGTACATGATGCTTTCTGTCTGTGAGTAGCGGTTAATTGTGGCATCATGGCACCGCCCCGTATAGATGTGTGTGTGATGACTGATTCAACCACCATTCAGTTTGATGTTTTCAGTGTTATATAACTTAGTAATAAGTTATTAACAAACATTATCGTGTAAAAGAACATAGTTTGAGATATATACACGAAGTCTGGTCCAACCTTTCAGCTTAATCTGGCCAAAAAATGTCCTTTTAGAAAGGAAGAGACTGACATGTGAAGCGACCAACCAGAGTTTGTTTAGTTTTTTTTGTAACGGAACGAATGTGAAATACATTATTAAAAATACATTAGACTAACTTTCAAACATTTAATGCTAGCAATCCTGGAGAATCCAGTGAAATGTGAACACACTAAGGCTGGGACTAGAAACTTTGATGTATATATTTGAATATATACGTATTTTAGTGTATGTTGAGTCTGTTTAGCATTACATAATGTTTGCTAATGACTAATGCAAGATATTCTTAAGCGTTTTCTTAATAGTTTTGTAGCCTGAAGAAATTATTCGTTAAGAATTAGATAAATGTTCTACGACACCATTTTATCAAAAACTAAATTGAGAAATTGGCCAAATAATTCCGATTTACTAGTAAATGATGAATTACTCAAAATTGACATGATTCATTTGCAAACCAACTGGACATCAGATGCCAATATAAAAGTTATATGATGTGGTACAAAAAAATAACCAAATATGCAAGAAATGTGAACGTTTAGGAATTGAAAAACTGATCTAAATATTTGATGATTACCTGAGGGAATTTTGCAGAAACTGATTGTCATGCTTTGACTCTGTCTTTTGCAATATGTTCAAGTTATTAAAGGGATAGTTCACCCAAAAATGAAAATTCTGTCATCATTTACTCACCCTCAAGTTGTTCCAAACCTGTATGAGTTTCTGTCATCTGCTGAACACAAAAGAAGAGATTTTTTTAGAATGTTGATAACCAGACAGTTGACGGCAGACATATTCCTACTATGGAAGTCAATGGCTATCAACATTCTTCAAAATATATTCTTTTTAGTTCAACAGAGGAAAGAAACTCATACAGGTTTGGAACAACGTAAATGATGACAGAATTTTCATTTTTGGGTGAACTATCCCTTTACAATGCTCATAGTTGTAAAATAAAATAACTTTGAATTACTCATTTTAATGGCATCTCTCATGTATTCAGACAATAATGATGCATGATGGGAAATTGCAGTGAATGAACGGTTTAAATGGACACATTGCGCTCTGTGTGCATCTGATTGCACTGAAGCTGTGTTTCTTCAGATCTCATGTAGGTCAACACTCTTGAGTTTGTGTTAGTAGGTAACTGTCTCCATCACATTTCCGTCTGTGCTCACTGGAGCTTCAGTAATGCCGTGTGGCAAATTCGCCACCAACAAGCGGCTGTTTAGCTCTCTGTCTGTCTGTAATCCCACTCGGCAGTAATCTGGTGCCTGACCCAAATCCAGGCCAATTGGACCATAACGCAGCGTAATTCCACTGTAGATCTCAGAGTAGACAACACATTTAATCAAGAATCAAACTGATAGGGCTGAATTCGCATAACAATTCCGCACTTTCGCTAGTAGTATTTCAGGGCACGCCTTTGTCTTATTTATCAAACCACTCAAAATCCAGTTTATATCTGTGGTAAAGACACTGAAATAGTTTATTGTTTTTAAGTAATTAGCTATGTTTATAGATATCCCAAACTCAAAATTGGAATATCGCATAAAACATTTGCGAATCAAGCACCATTTCCATCCAAGAGAACAAAATCGTCACTTGCTGAGAAAATTGGCGCAAAATATCTGTAATATTAATGGAAGTTGCAGCAATCAGGGAAGAAACTGTGGCTCTTTCTTCCTACATCATATATGACTTGCGTCTCGCGCGGGCGAAACGCAGTAAACGCTGTTATGTTATCTTTGTTATCTATGTTTGAGAATGCAATCATGTGCGACACATCTGGAAGGTCGTTATACCAAACCATTTTGATGACAAACTTTGGCTCAGGCATTTTAGAGCGACCAAACCAACATTTAGGATGCTGTGGGATGTGATTGGTCCGCTGGTTAGTCCAGTTATCCAATCACGTCCTCTGTTGACTCAAAGCAACCTGAGATTTAGTTACGCATTGAGGGATTAATTTGGTATGTGTTTCCATCGCAGTTTATATATCGTCTTCTTATCGGATGAAAAATTATCCATACGTTTTTTTATGTGCATTTTTAAAATATATGCACAATTTTGTAGCATATAGCATGTGCATTCAAGCTCAATTTGGATAATATAATAGAGACGAATCAGGTGAAAGTAAAGCGAATTTCACCATACTTTTACATGACATACTTTTATCCAAAGCAACTTGTAGTTCATTTAATGTGTAAATTTTATCAGCATTTTTTTTTTCATTCTTTCAAATAATGTTAATGTGGTTATGGACATTATGCCATTCATAAGGACACTTGTAAATGGTTTCTGCCCTATTAACATCACCGAACGCTTGCAGAACAGCTAAGCACAAGTTACAAATGAGCTTTGAAACTGACCGAGCAAGCAAACGGGGGCGTAACTGAAGCGAGATGTGAAAATAGAGGCAGAAATTAGATAGAGAGAGAGTGAGTGACGAATGAAAATCGAGTCAGTGTCATTTCTCCGGTCTTCCTGTCAGCTGTTCTGGGCCTGTTGGGGTCATTCTGTTCGATGAACGCAAGACAGACGGAGCTCTGTGTGTCCTGCTGTCGACCCTCACAAACACATTCGCACCCTCTGTTCTCCCAGAGGCAGATGGAAACAGACCGACAGGCCTGGGACAAGACAGATGACACATCGCCTGTTGCTTTGAACGAAACAACTAGTGCGTTTCACACCCGTCCAGTTTAGATTGTATTTCACATGTTGACATGCCTCTATTTGAGGAGATAATCTTACACCTTGAGTTAAACCGACTCAAGCTACACGTTTCCAGTGACAAGTCATTTTTCTGTCCTCATTGAAAGCAAAAATGCTGTAAAGTGACACAGCTAATCATAACATGTTTGATTGTTATGTTGCGTTCACGTAGTGTTGGAATTAACTTAATTACTAGTTTCCGACTAGTAAAAAAATATATTGTCAAACTCATAATTACACGTTGGAACTCTGTTGTTTCAACTTAAAAAATAAGTGTTCATACTGCCTTAAAATTTTAACTTTAGTAAACTCAAATAACATAACTTGTAACTTAGTACAACTTCACATTTCAATTTGACTTAAAATTTAAAGGCAGCATGAACACTTACTTTTTTAAGTTGAAACAACACATTTTTTTACAGGGAGGGTTTTGGCATCACATGGCTTCGGCTTAGGCAGTTAACGGTAGTTATTTGGCTAACTCTAAGTATTTCTGTTAAATATGCCGTTTATAATTAATATGTGGAGTTGGTATCAGAACCAAAGAGATTTTGGTTACACTTTATTTTATGGTGTCAATATTCCAGTGTAATTATATATTAATAAGAGTATAAGAGTAATAATAATTAACTACATGTACTTAGGGTTAGGGTTAGGACTGGGGTTTGGTTCAGGGTTATTTACATGTAATTATACATAATTTATAGTTATTAGTAACTACATGTAACGTGTAACAATGACACTGTTAAAATAAAGTGTTACTGTGATTTTTGTTGTGGGAAATTAACAACAAATTTTGCTTTAAACTGTATTTTCTGTAGACTTACAGCAAACAAAATCTTTTTACTGCTATTTCATGGTGCATGAGAGACAAATCAATTTAGACAAAGAAATTATGTTAATAAAAAAATGGGACCCACAATAAATCGATATCCATTGAGAAATGGTTCATCATAATTGTACTTTGATTCGAACAAACGTTTTTCTCTCCGGAAACTATGTTTAAGTTTTGTATAAAAATAATAATTTAGAATTAAATAAAAGAATTGTTTGTAACTAATGTTTAACACATATAATTTGACAAAATTGAAAGAATAAGATCATCATTAACCAGTTACCACTTTTTTGGAACATTTGGATTTTTTTTTTTTTTTTACACATAGATGATGCTCTGCATAAAATGCATTTGTTTTTGTTCTTTGAACTGTTTCTAATCTTTGGTGTGAACACTTTCATGTTCCCCATGAAAGAAATCTGGATCTCCAGAGCTGAAATTAGCATCAGGATTGCAGTACATCCGTTCGGTTCATATTTCAATGCAGTCGACATTATTAAAGCTTTGGTTGTAAGTCAACACCTAATACCACCTTTCGCCTGTGTGCGTTTGTCTGTGAAACACCCGATGGGTCAATATGATTGATTAAGCATGTAATGTTCTGTAGATTGCGTCAGCTCGGGATGTGACCATGTGTGTGTAACTGATACACACCTAGAATGGCATGTGTCTATGTGTGATCACAGAGTTCTCAGCATTTTGAAATAGCTGTCTAGAACATCACAGTGAGCGATGGGAATCATGTTCTCACTAAACTCTCTCCTGGGAACCGAAGTGCCACGTTTTGCTTAGTGAAATATAGACGGACAAGTAATTTAAACACCTAAAAATCGAAGAAACAGCTCGGCTTGTATTTAAAGTCTAGAAATGATCTTCTGTCGTTGTATGTCAATAATGTAATGAAAAACTGTCATCACTGGAGGATAAGAATATTGCTTTTTGCAATATTCAGAATGTGCATCATCAAAAAATCACAAAATCGTACAGCAGCAATGTTTAGAGTTAGCGTTAGCAAGCTTGAAGATCAAATAAAACTTTTTGAGATAGAAAAGCATTGTGATGTTATAAAAGAAACTTATGCCACAGAAGTCGTATTTTCAAATTTACTAAGAAATAGGACAATGTTTGAAGTAGTACTACTGTTACATTTGAAACTCTTGGAAATCTGAAACTCAGTTTCTTGGTGTATTCTGCATTGCAGTACTAATTGCATTGCATTGTCATTATGTTACTATATAGAGTTACAAAATAAATAAAGATAAAAACTTTGCAAATATTTAATGTACAGTAAAAAAAATAGCTCCTTGTTTATAATGGTAGACATAAAAAATGCTAGTATTTCATGGTGGAGTTTCTTCGCTAACGGTAATGTTGTTATTGTGGTTCTTATTTTTACAAAACAAATAAAGATAAGAAACTCAAAGAAAAGCTAACATTTAGCAAATGTTTAAAGTACATTAAATTATACTTTTTGTTGATAATCAGACATTAAAACAAATACTGTCCAATAACGGTAGCTACACTATATGAAACAAGTCTAGTATAGCGTAGCAAATTTTAAGCTAACTGTAACATTGTTATTGAACTGTAGAGGCTCCGCCCTCTTCTGGTAACTGTGAGGGGGAAACAGCTCATTTGCATTTAAAGATACACACATGTAAACAGTGTGTTTTTGCTTCCACCCAAAAAGGGGCACTTTGGGCATTATATAAAACATTTCGGTGGGGTATTTTGAACTAAAACTTCACAGACACATTTTGGGGACACCTGAGAGTTTTATGACATCTTGTAAAGAAGGGCGTAATAGGTCCCCTTTAATGTTGTTTTGCAATTTAATGGACAGGGCTATTCAAATCAAAGATTTACAATAATTTGTATTAATTAATAATAATAATTCGTTACATTTTATATAGCACTTTTCTGGGTACTTTACATAGAATGGGGAAATCTCCTCAACCACCACCAATGTGCAGCATCCACCTTCAAGTATTAATTAGTTTTGAACACATTTGGGTTCAAATACAGTATATCGTCACCTTTTTTCTGTCAGAAAGGAAATTATACTGTCAGTTCTTAATTATTACTATGGTAATTAAAGGGTGCTATTGGACTTATTTGATCAACAAGTATAATTGGTGCCATTTGGTGATTCTTGAGTTGCCCTTATCTTGAGTTATTTTGCTCTTAGCCAGCGTTATTAACATTGGCAGGTCTGTTCATTACAAACAGACAATTAAAAACGCATCTGGTCCAGTTTACCCAGTGGCCTTTGGTGTTATTATGGAAATGAGAGCGTTGCTGAATACTTCAGTGCTGCTGATATATTCTGTCCTCTTAAGCGTCGACGCTTAGCGCTGATGTTCTGTTTGTTTCTCCTTAAGCTTGTTAATATTTTGTCTTGTGTTTTCTTTTCAGTGTTATCGTTCCCTCTGGAATGCAGAGGTGGAGTGATCAAACCACTTTATTCAGATTTATTCAGATCCAACTTCACTGTCAAATCTGAAGGAAAACAAACTTGTGTTAAGTGCTTAAAGCAGAACAGTCTGGTCTAAAGAAAATCGTATTATTTTGACAAACATTGGGATTTGAACTCTGAATTGATAAACATTTAATAACTTATATTTTTAGCAAATTATGTCCCGTTCTGGCCATGTTTTTATTTATAATATTTGCCAAATGTACACCTTTCACCAAAATGTGAATTAACTAAATAAAATTCCAGTTCTCTTTGCGCTCACATTGTACCTGGGCTTTAAAGTGACATTTTGTCTTAAGACTGTCCAATGAACTTATTGGACATCTGTTTCCAACTCAGAGTGAAACCAAAAAAACTATTTTGCGAAAGCAATATTGAAATAATTGTGAGTTTAAAATAAAGCTTGTTTTTTTTGTGAAGTGGAAAATCAAATGTCAAATGTAAAGATTCTGAACTCCCTGAAACGAGTCACAGTAATTCCAGTCTTCCTGCACGAAACTAAGTAGATTTGTAACACATTTGCACAATGCCAGTCTATGGTCTTCGTCGACTGCCCGCGAACAACGTCTACTTTGACCCTTAACACTGTAGTTGTAGCTGAGACTGGAAGAGTTTTATTCGTGTTGTCAATATGTCGAGAAGAAACTTTTTCTGCACTGCCAATCCACTTTGCATGCACTTAAAAAGGATGAGGACTCATGCTTGAATTGATTTGGTAAAACCGACACCATCGTTACTGTGTATCACAGTGTATCAAGTGCTGAGAAAGATCCGGAGCTGAAATTCAGATATGATAATGGGCGTTTGTTTTCCAACACACCTGTAATCGGTAGACCAATCACGACAGACTTGTCTGTCTGACCAATCAGAACAGAGAAGACCAATCACAACAGACTGGGCCGTCTGACCAATCAGAGCAGAGTAGACCAATCATAACAGACTGGGCCATTTGACCAATCAGAACAGAGAAGACCAATAACAACAGACTGGGCCGTCTGACCGATCAGAGCAGAGAAGACCAATCACAACAGACTGGGCCGTCTGACCGATCAGAGCAGAGAAGACCAATCACAACAGACTGGGCCGTCTGACCGATCAGAGCAGAGAAGACCAATCACAACAGACTGGGCCGTCTGACCGATCAGAGCAGAGAAGACCAATCACAACAGACTGGGCCGTCTGACCGATCAGAGCAGAGAAGATCAATCACAACAGACTGGGCCGTCTGACCGATCAGAGCAGAGAAGACCAATCACAACAGACTGGGCCGTCTGACCGAGCAGAGCAGAGAAGACCAATCACAACAGACTGGGCCGTCTGACCGATCAGAGCACAGAAGACCAATCACAACAGACTGGGCCGTCTGACCGAGCAGAGCACAGAAGACCAATCACAACAGACTGGGCCGTCTGACCGAGCAGAGCAGAGAAGACCAATCACAACAGACTGGGCCGTCTGACCGATCAGAGCAGAGTAGACCAATCGCAACAGACTGGGTCATTTGACCAATCAGAACAGAGAAGACCAATAACAACAGACTGGGCTGTCTGACCAATCAGATCAGAGTAGACCAATCGCAACAGACTGGGTCGTCTGACCAATCAGAGCAGAGTAGACCAATCGAAACAGACTGGGTCATTTGACCAATCAGAACAGAGAAGACCAATCACAACAGACTGGGCCGTCTGACCAATCAGAGCAGAGTAGACCAATCGCAACAGACTGGGTCATTTAACCAATCAGAACAGAGAAGACCAATCACAACAGACTGGGCCGTCTGACCAATCAGAGCAGAGTAGACCAATCGCAACAGACTGGGTCGTCTGACCAATCAGAGCAGAGTAGACAAATCGCAACAGACTGGGTCGTCTGACCAATCAGAGCAGAGTAGGCTCTCGGAAAGGAGAGGTTTAGAGAGACTGAATCCTTTATCCTGTTTCACACACTGTGAAAAATTAGGTGATGCTGCAATGTATATATTATGAGAAAATAAGTGTTTTTTGACCTTGAATGCATGCAAACCTGTTTTAGGAGACCTCCAAAACAAAATTAGGAGCCTTGAAAATAGCATAATAGAGGCTCTTTAAATATTCTTTTTAATTTAAGTCAAGTCAAGTCAAGTCAAATATATTTATATAGCGCTTTTCACAATACAGATTGTATCAAAGCTGCTTCACAGTATCAATCAAAACAACTTAATGTTTGTTTATTACTGGAAAAAAGACATCCAAGTTTGGTAGAGCTGATCAATGGTATGATTGGTTAATTAATTTGAATATCCCCAACTGAGCAAGCCAAAGGCAACAGTGGCAAGGAACCGAAAAACTCCATCCAGTGACCTAATGGTGTCCTAACACCCCATCAGGTGACCCAATGGAGAAAAAAAACCTTGGGAGAACCCAGGCTCAGTCGGGGGCCAGTTCTCCTCTGGCGTTTATGAACTAGAGGCCGAATTTACAGTAACTGTAAGATAAAAAATTTATATGAATGCCTGGCTAAATAGATGCGTCTTCAGTCTAGTTTTAAACTGGGAGAGCGAGTCTGAGCAACGAACAATATCAGGAAGGCTATTCCAGAGCTTCGGAGCTAAATGTGAAAATGCTCTGCCTCCTTTGGTGGATCTGGATATCCTAGGAATGACCAGAAACCTCGAATCTAGTGATCTTAAAGAGCGCGATGGATTGTAAGGCGATAGAAGATCCGTTAAATAGACTGGAGCTAAACCATTTAGAGCTTTATAAGTCAAAAGCAATACCTTGTAATTAATACGGAACTTTATAGGTAACCAATGAAGTGATGATAAAATCGGTGTTATATGATCATATTTTCTTAATCTAGTAAGAACTCTAGCGGCTGCATTTTGGACTAACTGTAGCTTGTTTATTGAAGATGCAGGACAACCAGCTAATAAAGCATTACAGTAATCTAGTCTCGAGGTCATGAATGCATGAACTAACTTTTCTGCATCAGAGACTGATAGCATATTACGTAGCTTAGCAATGTTTCTAAGGTGGAAAAAGGCTGTTTTTGTAACATATGAAATATGCTTTTCAAAAGACAGGTTGCAGTCTAATGTAACACCCAGGTCTTTTACTGTAGCGGATAGAGTAACAGGGCATCCTACTATGTTAAAGTCGTGCTGTGAAAGGTTTTGTGGACGGTTTTTAGAACCGATAAGTATTACCTCTGTCTTGTCTGGATTTAATAAAAGAAAATTATGCGTCATCCAATCTTTTATATCTTTAACACAGTCTGTCAATTTGGATAATTTAGCGTATTCATCTGGCCGTGAGGAAATATATATTTGAGTGTCATCAGCATAACAATGGAAACTAATTCCATGTTTCCTTAGAATATTACCAAGTGGCAGCATATATATTGAGAATAATAAAGGGCCTAACACAGATCCCTGCGGCACTCCATAGTTTGCCGAAGTTATAATCGATTTTTCTCCATTTAAGTAGACGAAATGGTAGCGGTCAGATAAGTATGACCTGAACCAGCTTAATGCTTGTCCTTGAACACCAGTGTAATTTTGTAGTCGATCTAAGAGTATTGTGTGATCTATAGTATCGAACGCAGCACTAAGATCAAGTAAAACTAGTACTGAGATACAGCCTTGGTCCGAAGCTAAAAGTAAATCATTTGTGATTCTAACAAGCGCAGTTTCAGTGCTATGATGTGGCCTGAATCCAGACTGAAACTTTTCATAGATGTCGTTTTCTTGCAAGAAAGAGCCGAGTTGAGCGGACACAACTTTTTCTAATATTTTTGACATAAATGGAAGATTCGAAATGGGTCTGTAATTTGCTAGGTTATTTGGATCTAATTGTGGTTTCTTAATAAGAGGTTTTATAACTGCCAGCTTGAACGTTCTTGGAACATGACCTAAAGATAAAGATGAGTTAATAATATTGAGAAGAGGCTCTTCCACTACAGGTAACACTTCTTTCAGTAGTTCAGTTGGTATAGGATCTAATAAACATGTTGTTGTTTTAGATGAAGTGATAAGTTTATTTAACTCTTTTTGTTCTATGGTTGTAAAGCATTGTAATTGTTCTTGCGGGGTGATAATTGCGGCCGAATTATAAGGCGCGAGCAAAGATCGAACGTTTACGATTTTGATTCTGATGCTTTCAATTTTCTCGGTGAAGAAGTTCATGAAATCATTACTACTAAACTGTAACGAGGTATTTTGTTCAGACGACGTCTGTTTATTTGTTAGTCTAGCCACGGTATTAAATAAAAACCTTGGATTATTTCGGTTGTTTTCTATTAATTTGCTGAGGTGCTCAGCCCTGGCCGTTTTAAGTGCCTTTTTATAAAGTGACATACTGTCTTTCCACGCGATTCTAAAGACCTCTAAATTAGTTTTTTTCCATTTACGCTCTAAATTACGGGTTTCTCTCTTTAAAACATACGTAGTATTATTGTACCATGGTGCTATACTTTTTTCTCTGACCTTTTTTAATCTAATGGGTGCAACAATATCCAATGTTCTAGAGAGAATGTTGCTCATAGTGCTAGTTAGTTCGTCTAATTCATCTGTTTGTTTGGGTTCAGGCAGCAGCTGAGACAGATCAGATAAGCTATTTGAGAAATGATCTATGGTGGATGGACGAATTGTTCTACCTGGTCGATAACGTGGCGCAGCATGACATATTACAGCAGTGCGTAATATGCAAGTTACCAAGTAGTGGTCAGTGACATCATCACTTTGTGGAATGATATCTATATCGGTTGGATCGGTTCCATATGATATAATTAAATCGAGTGTATGATTAAGACGATGAGTTGGTCCGGTGACGTTTTGCTTGACCCCGAAGGAGTTTAATAAATCTGTAAACGCAGCCCCTAACGCATCATTTAAATTATCTACGTGTATGTTAAAATCTCCAACAATTAATGCTTTATCGACGTTGACCAAAAGATCTGATAGAAAGTCAGCAAACTCTTTTAGGAAATTGGCGTAAGGCCCTGGAGGTCTATATACGGTAGCCAATGCTAGAGATAATAGGGATTTTTTTCTTACATCTAAGAGCATAACATTTAGCACAAGCACTTCAAACGAATTAAACCTATGACGAGTTTTCTGAGTAACATTAAGGATATCTCTGTAGATTGTTGCAACACCGCCGCCACGACCGATCAGACGGGGCTCATGCTTATAACAGTATCCTGGCGGAGTAGACTCATTTAGACCGAAATAATCATTTGGTTTAAGCCAGGTTTCAGTAAGGCACAGAACATCGAAATTATTATCTGTGACCATTTCATTTACAATAACCGCCTTAGGTGTGAGCGATCTAATGTTTAGAAGACCTAGCTTTAGAAATTGTTTTTGTTCACTAATAGCGAGATTTTTTGTTTTAATAACAATTAGATTTTTTCTAGATCCTGCAGTAGATTTATTATTTGATCTTAGTAAACGAGGAATAGACACAGTTTCTATGCAATGTTCTACACTAGTATTAATATCAATTAAATTGGTGCAGTAGAGACTATGATTTGGATTTTTGGTTACTAGTCAAATGGTATTTAACATCTTGGAGATGTTATCCGACAGAAGATCTGCCCCGATTCTACTTGGGTGTAAGCCATCAGCGCGGAAGAGCCTTGGTCGCTCCCAAAACAGATTGCAATTATTTACAAAAATCAATTTCTGCTCATTGCACCATGACAATAACCATTCATTTAGCGCGAATAATCTACTGAACTTTTCATGCCCTCGTCGGTACGTAGGAAGCGGTCCAGACACAATAATCGATGTTTCAGGCGATGTGCTGCGTACCGTATCGATAAGGCTCCTGAAGTCTTTCTTCAGAACCTCCGTCTGTCGCAGCCTAGTGTCGTTAGCTCCCGCATGCAGCACAACAGCTCCGACGCGCTCGTCACCGTTCAATTTATTATATATTTATATTGGTATATGTTTCTCATACAGTAGTTTTACCTTTCTGTTTTCATTAATTCATGAGTCCTGTAAAGTGATACGGCTCAGCCAGTTAAATCTTCACAGATCCGTAGCCCTTCTCTAAATGACTGGATTGGTATAATCCAGGTTTGAATCCTATTACAGAAAGCTTAAGACACTCTTGACTCTTAGCTGACCAAGTACTCATCCATGAACGGTATTACCCGCTTCACAGGTGAGGAGCATCAGAGACGCGTTTTTATCAATGCAATACCCGAAATAAAATCAAGAATGAAGAAAATTTCAAACCCCAAAATGGTTCAGGAATCAGTGTATTCCCACGAGTGCATTCAGCCTGTTTCAGACTCTAGTTTGGTAAACATCCAGAACAGAAACACGTTTTTCCGCTGGGATTGGTCTTAAGTGCTAGGAAACATGATCTCTGCCTTTATTATCTGCATCAAACACTCATTGTGGTTTTGTAAACAGTACGGTAACAAAAGCTAAAAGAGCGTCTGATTATTGCAGTTTCAGATCCTCTTGAGGATGGCATGACCCATCAGAAAGGAAGATTCAACCTCAAATGGAAATGAAATTGAATTGGGGTCTGATTGGTTCTGGGTGAGTTTGTTGGCAAGGAAATTTGATTGAGTATTGCAAAGGCCAAATATCCCATTGTTCATTCTGCGAGTTACATTCAGTAGGTTCAGATGTTGATTTATTACCGTGATTAATCTTCAATTGCCTAAAGTCATTTAAAAGTGTCTGTGTCCTCCAGTAACATTCTGTTTGGTGTGTGCTGAGGGCGTTTAGTGGTGGATGAGGGATTTTTTTGGTTAATCCTCGTCTGGAAGTCTGAACGATATGCTTTGATTGGGTGTGTGGATGGATGGGAAGTCATAATGTTGCTGCTGACAACCAGTAAAAGAAAGCCAACCCAGAAAAGAACATTTCAATTAATCAAAGAATCCTGGAAAGAAATGTATTACGGTTTCCACAAAAATGCAAGCTAAAGCAATATTTTCAGCATTGATAATATGTTTCTTGAGCTGCAAATCAGAATATTAGAAGGATTTCTGAAGGAAAGAAAGAAGTGTTTTTTATTAAATATCCATGTCAAATGTCAATTAACAACTGATAAAAAGCAAATTAATAAAAAAATAAATTAATAGTAATTTGGGTAATAAATAAAACCATTTTTTTAAAGTGTATATGAATCGTAATATCTTTGACTTGCATAATTAAACATCTCCATAAAGTCTCAATTCAACACTTTAAAAAGACTCTCCGGTCTGCATTCCTGGGATATTCCTAATTAGTTCCCGACTGTGGAATTTAAAGGTGACTGGAATTCCTGTCTTAAGGTCCTGTTATTCTGGAATAACACCGTGAGTAGTTTTACACAGGCCTGTTAATGATGGAGATGCTATTATTAGCCGGTAGCTTGAGTCGTGGTGCTAGATGCCTGTGTTTGCGATTACGAGCTTTACAGTCATGGGGAAAGGTTTGCTATGTGTTAGCAGCACGTAGCGTCAGGTTTACACGTAGCACAGTTTTCATTTTTTGTTCATTAATCATTTGGGTTGTTGCTAACTTATTTGTTTTCTAACTTATTTGTATTAGCTGTTATGTTGAGTAACTTTGAGCATGCTAGAGTTGTTGCCTAGCATTTAGCATGCATGTTCTGACACACTGAGCCAATGAGAATCAGTCTCTCTTTATTATTTCCTTATCCTGGATTTATTTTAAATTAGATTTAACGTTTTCCATAGAAAATGTGAGTGACACTAGCCCATGGTGAGTGACACTAGCCCAAAAAAACAATGATAGTGTGTCATGAGTGCCTACCAGAGCATTATGCTATTGCTAAGTAGTGCTAAATGGTTTTTAGTTCATTGCTATGCAGTTGCTTGCGTTGCTTATTTACCAAAGCCAAATAGAAACCTCCCTGCCCCATTACTGTTGTTGTTTGAAGCATACATTGAACAACATTTTGAGAGATAATTTGCTAATAATGATTTCCTGTGTACTAAATAGTACTTATTACAGAAATAATATACTTTAAAAGAATATATATAAGTCTGAACTGAATGTAACATTTTCAGACGCTTATTCGCATTTTATTTGCCATTAAATGAAATCAGATGAACTTTAGAGTGCTTTTTGACATACTTAAGTAGGACTTAAATAGGCCTAAACCTTTATATGTAGGCTAATATAAATCATAATCTTCATAATCACACGCTAGATGCTTGTGTTTGCGATTAGCAGCTTTACACTCATGGGTAAAGGAATGCTGAATGTTTGCTATGTGTTAGCGGCACATAGCGTCATGTTTACACATAGCACAGGTTTACATTTTTTTTGTACAGTAATAATTTTGTTGTTGCCTGTTTGTTTTGCTAACTTATTTGTATTAGCTGTTATGTTAAATAACTTTGCGTGAGATCAGAGGTCACTCTTCTGAAATTAGACTTATGTACGGCTGTTACAGGAAGCCAGTGATTATTGTTTATAAAGTTATAAATATAGATATTTTTCTTAAAAAAATGCATTGCTTCGCTTCAGAAGGCCTTTATTAACCCCTTAGAGATGTATGGGTAATTTTTATGATGGATGGATGCACTTTTTGGGTCTTCAAAATCTCAAGTCACTCTTCACTTCCATAATGAAGCTTGGAAGAGTCAGGATTTTTTTTTATATAACTCCGATTGTGTTTGGGTGAAAGAAAAAAGTCACCTAGGATGGCTTGAGGATGAATAAATAATGGGATAATTTTCATTTTTTGGTGAATTAACCCTTTAAGTGAGTTAATGAAAGTGTACTCTTTAAGTACACTTACTTAAGTGACCTTAATTTTATCTGCAAATAGTTATTTAAAAATGTACTTTTAAGATTTGAAGTACAAGCGCACATTCAATGCAATTAAGTAAAAAAAAAATCACAATCTTGTTTTTTTAGGATTTTTAGATACATTTTTTTACTCAAACAACCATTATAAACATGTAAATGTGTTCATAGCACAACAAAGTGATGTTGTGAAGTTTGTTACTTAGGGTCATTAGTATTAATGAGATAGCATCGAAAATAGACCGTTTCCCCCATTAGCGTTTTCATTTTCTGCACTGTTAAACAGATGCACTGTGAGGAAAAAAACTCAAATTCACGGCCTTTTATTCAGAAAAGAGTTATTTATCTCTTCCTGTTTCCACTTTTATTTTTCACCATTCCTCCGATTTATCTATCCATACATCCATCTGTTGTTTCCAGCTAACTGCCAGAGACAGTCAATTTAGTCTTGGACAGATCGTTCTGATTTAAGCCGCCGACAGCCTCTATTTCCCTGTCAGTTGAGTCTGTGAATAATGAGATGGACCTTTTAGCCGCGAGACAGTGTCATATAGACGCTGACTCTCGCTGGCTGTTTCCCGCGGACTTTGATCCAACATTTCCCAGAATCGGAGCGGTAGAGAATGAGGCTAAAAGGCCAGCGCCTCTGACAGCTGTAGACGGCCATTAAACCTGCGGCGGGCCGTCTAACCAACGCTCTCAGAACAAACAGCACTTATCAACGAGCCGCAGTGGATCATGATGATGTATGGCACTCTAATGGCCGGGAGAGAGAGAGAGCAATGGAGTGGAAGACAAGGTAAAATTACAGCCTCAATCTGAACCGGCACAATTCAAGTATGACAACACTCTTAGGAAGAAGGGGAAAAAAACAAGATAGATTATGGTAATATGGTGTGATTTTACTTTATGTGATTGTCAATCTTTTTGGGTTTAACATATGCACTGGAAATATACGAAACTGCACTATATAGGGAAAGTGGGCGAAAATGAGTAAATTTGATCACAGCTGTGCAATATAAAAGGGGTTTTCAAATATGGTGCCGAAAGGGGTTCACCAAAAAATTTCTGTATGATTTTTTTAATTGCTATTTAAAGGTGATGCATGTTATTTTTTTGACCGCAATAACGCATAAAAAAACCTTAATATGTTTTCAGATAATTAAGAAACATGTTAAGTTTACATACTCGTTTCTCTGAAAAACAATGCTACTGCCAGTTATTCTACTTTGTAATGTGTGTTCGGTGTCAGAATGTCTGTTTTTGTTTTGGTCTGTGTGATTCCGCCCACTGCCAGTTCACCCAATAGTATTTCAACACCCCAGGTTGCCAGTTGGCGGAAAACACAGCGTATAGCGATGGAAGCCAGCAAACAAACTTAAAAATAAAATATTAAAACGTCACCTTCCATTGTCAATTACGCTCTTGTTGCTTGTCCTCAATCTGGCAACCGATGTGAGTGTCAAGTCTGAGGACGAGAAGGTGGGGAAACAACTCTCTTCAATATTTTGAATTTGGACTGCAATACCTATTTTAACCACTAGCTGTGAATATTACATACTGCACCTTTAATAAAAAAAGGGATTTTCAAAAGGTTGCAAGTGGTTTACAAAAAAAGTAAAATTTTATCAACTCTTGAAGCCACATTTTAAATAAAAAGCTGAGAAAATTGTGTTTTTGTATCAAATCCATCAACACACAGTAAAGCTTCACAGTACTGTACTTCGTCCTGGGTTGACATTTCATTCAGTAACTTTTGGCAGTTTTGATTTATATGCTGTTTAATCTTTGATTATCGAGTTGTTTTACATGTGTGTAAGCAATGCTTCTATCCCTTGTTTCTGCTTCTTCTTCGCTTGTTTTTTGAACTGGAGATTCAGTTTCAGACTTAACTTTCAGAAGATGCGTAATAGCACTCCCTGCCGGATTGCTGGAAAATTCTGTCAGTGGTGGGAAAAGAGTTAATAAAAGGGGTTTTCAAACAGGGTTTCGCAAGGGGTTAACAACGTAGTAATTTTGCAACATTCACATTAAAATTTAATCATTTTGCAGACACTTTTATCCAAAGCAGCTTACGAATAAGGAGAAAATGTGATTTATCTTAAGGAGAAGTGAGAAGTGCTACAAACTTTCATATGTTGTTTAGAATAGTACAAGCTAGAACTAGGCGGAATTAAGAAATAATGGATTCAGGTTTTCTTAACACATTAAAAGAATTTGATATTACTGTTTAAATAATAAAAATAATTAAATTAATCAAAATTTGTATTCAAGTGACATACGTTTTTTTAAAGGCTAGTACATCAGACATTAACTAATTGTATTTCGTTAAAAAAGTACATATAAAATTTTATACGATATTTAACAATATATGATTTTATTTTGAATTATAATAAATAGTTTCAAATCATTTTGTTAACTAGTTAAACATTTAGATATATAGTATATATTTATAAAATTTAACTTTATTATTTATCTACTAGAATGACCAGAAAACAGATCAAATAATAGTTAAGATGCAGTATTACTGGGAACAAAACTGCAAAGGCGACAATCTGTGGATCTTTTTTCATAGATGGACGTCAAACAGGAAGTGTCCGACTGTGAGCTTTGTTGTTCTGGGGTCTCTCTGTATTTTTTGTCTCGAACCCCCTGTGCGACCAGATGCTTTTCCCAGCTTGAGCGTACGAGAGAGTAAGTGCCACAGCAGCAAACTCTGCCGTGACGTGTGAGAATAGAAGTGAGTCACATACAGAGCTAATGTCATGTCACCTGTTTGGGAGTCGTGTGTGTGTGTGTGCGTGTTTCTAAACTCTCAGGGTCTGTTGATTGCGGAAAGAAAAGCATTGTGTATCAGACAGACATCTAGGAGTCATAAAGAAAGATGTCAGCAGTCGATCATACACTCTTTTCAGTAACTGACACTGCGTAATGAGAACTTCATATCGAAAATGGCAACTCGTGTGATTTTGAAATTGTTTATATTATTTTTGGACAGTTCTGATAATAGTGTTGCTGTTTACATTTTAGTTTTGATTTTGAAACAAGGACATCTTCAACTACAGGCCTGATATGAGGATCAATACGTCTTAGAGATAGACCAGGGTTAAAAAAAACAAAACATTTTGATGCCATAAACCCCAAATGTGTTGACCCACTCATGCTTTTTTGTTTATTTATTTTCAAATTATTTATGATTCCCGTGATTGATTGATTTATTCTCTTGTGATTTTAATAGTTATTAATTTAGTTATTTATTTTTGATTACCTTAATTTTATTGTTTTTATTTTATTTATGATCCGCTTGTGAATTTATTTGCCTTTTGTGTTGTTGTTTTTTGCATTTGTTTATTCCATTGATTTTATTTTTATCTATTTATTCATTTATAATCTGCTTATGAATTTATTTGTTTTTAGCAACTTGTGAATTATTTATTTTTTATTTACTCATAAATCCCTTGAATATATTTATTTATTTTTATTCTATTGATTTTATTTTATTTACTTATTCATTTTGTTATTTATTTATGATTTTCTTTTTATTTATTTATTTATGATCGCTTGTGAATTAATTAATTTATTATCCTTTTGTGGTTTAATTTACTTCATTTTATTTATGATTTCCTTGATTTTATTTATTTATTTATGAACCTTTTGTGATTTACTTTTAGTTATTATTTTGATTCCCTTCATTGTATTTTTTTTATGATCCTTGTGTTTTATGTATTTATGATCAGCTTGTGATTTTATTTATTTGACCTTTTTTACACTGTTTTTGACCCATGTTTGAAAACCCCTGAAATAGACAATTTATTTATCGAAACGGTAAAAGACCATATTAAATTATTTGTGCATAACCTCATTATAATTCATGAACCAAGCCTTCGCCATTTTGTGACGGCTATTCTTCTTCCTCCTTTCACTTTTTTTAAATGTAACGGCTTTGATTCAAAACTTAAGACAGATTATTTAAAAAAACACATTTATGAAAGAGATATTGGTCAAATTATTAAAGATATTGGCTTCAGAAGAGTCAGACTCGAAAGTCTGTTGGTTTTGACATTGGTGGATTGAGATTTCAGACAGTATTGGGGATTACTGTTGCGTCAAGTCAAGTCACCTTGATTTATATAGCGCTTTTTACAATACAGATTGTTTCAAATGAGCTTTACAGAGATAACACAACAATGTTGTAATAATATTGTTAAATAAAAAATGAAATGTCCCTTACTAATAAGCAAGCCAAAAGCCAATGGTGACAAAGTTGAAGAAAAGCGACAGTGACAAGGAACCAAAACTCTTATCAGGTGACAGAATGGAGAAAAAAACCTTGGGAGAAACCAGGCACAGTCAGGGGGCCAGTTTTTCCTCTGGCCAACGACAAACAGTGTATGATTATGATTCAAGCAGCATTACAGGTCAGAGGTCAGATTGGACCGGAACATTATATTATGCAGTTCCTCTGTTTGAAGACCGGAGTCATCATGTGCGTATGGAGACGAGTTTGTTGAGGATCAGTGCCGATGGCTGTCGTGTCGATGAGGCCTTCACAGGGGAGAGTCTAGTTGACAAAAGCTCTGCTGACACTTCAAGGATGTGCTGTGGTTGTGTCTAGGCCCAAGTCCACCATCTGATCTGGATACGGCCCGGGTCCGGCTGATTACAGTTAACCTCAGAATAAACAGTAAGACTAAAATTAGCGTAGATGCCATTCTTTTTATGATGTAGCGAGTACATCAGGTGTTATAAGGAAGTGTTCCCGGTTCCGGCTGACCTAATTTATGCAGCCTAATAATCGTTTAACTGATTTGAATATTAGGAATGTATAATGTTCTATGTGTATGCCAGGTTGAAGAGATGTGTTTTTAATCTAGATTTAAACTGACAGAGTGTGTCTGCTTCCCGGACAATGTTAGGAAGACTGTTCCAAAGTTTAGGTGCTAAATAGGAAAAGGATCTACCGCCAGCAGTTGATTTTGATATTCTAGGTATTATCAACTGGCCGTAATTTTGAAATCGCAATAGAAGTGAAGGACCATAATGCGTTAAGAACTAACTCAAGTACTGGGGAGCTAAACAATTTAGTGCTTTGTAAATAATCAGCAATATTTTAAAATTTATACAATGTTTAATAGGGGACCAATGGAGTGTTGACAGAACCGGGCTAATATGGTCATACTTCCTGGTTCTGGTAAGAACTCGAGCTGCTGCGCTTTGTACCAGCGGTAGTTTGTTTATTAAGCGTGCAGGGCAACCACCCATAATAGCATTACAATAATCTAGCCTTGATGTCATGAACCCATGAAATAGTTGTTCCGCATTTGTCATTGAGAGCATATGATGTAATTTAGATATATTTTTAAGATGGAAAAATGCGGTTTTACAGATACTAGACACGTGACTTTCAAATGAGAGATTTGTATCAAAGAGCACACCCAGGTTCCTAACCGACGACGAAGACTTGACGGAGCAGGCATCAAGTGTTAGACAGTATTCTAGGTTATTACGTGAGGACGTTTTTTGTCCAATAATTAGAATCTCTGTTTTTTCGGAATTTAGTAGTAGGAAATTACTAATCATCCAGTTTTTTATATCAGCTATGCATCCGTTCATTTTGTGAATTGGTAAGTTTTGTCAGGGCGTGAAAAAATATAGAGCTTGATACTTGGAAGAATCTTTTTTAATAACTAAGTCGGTATAGGGTCTAACATACATGATGTCGATTTAGATGATTTAACGAGTTTGGAAAATTCTTCCTCTCCTATAGCAATGAATGAATGAAATTTTTCTTTAAGGAGACTACACTGCACTGTCTGATGCGATACTGTAGTACTGTAGATGGTTGCATAGTTATAATTTTCTGCCTGATATTATCAATCTTGTAAGTAAAAAAGTTAATAAAGTCATTACTGCTGTGCTGCTTGGAAACGTCTGGGATTGAAGCTTTATTTGTAGTTAATTTAGCCACTGTTTCAAATAAATACCTTGGGTTTTGTTTATTTTCTTCTAGTAGGGTTGAAAAATAAGCAGATCTAGAAGCTTTTAAGGCCTCTCTGTACGCAGTCGGGCTCTCTTTCCATGAAATGCGAAAAAAGTCTGGTTTTGTTTTCTTCCAGTTGCGCTCCATTTTTCTGGCCGCTCTCTTAAGGGCCTGAGTGTGCTCGTTGTACCATGTTGTTGGACTATTTTCTTTAATCTTATTTAAGCGCAAAGAAGCAACTGTGTCTAAAGGGCTGGACAAGAGAGAGTCACAAGTTTCTGTAGCAATATCGAGTTCTTCTAAGCTATCTGGAATGCTGAGGTGATGAAACTGATCAAGAATATTAATAATTAAGCGATCGTTAGTGGCAGAAGGGATAGGTCTAACATATTTGTAACACGGAGTAGACTTTGCAGCCTTGTCTAAATGAAGTGTACATGAGATGAGATAATGATCTGTGATATCATCACTCTGCTGTAGGTCCTGACACATGTTGTTAATGTGTCAGGACCTACAGTGTTAGAATGTCTTTAAATGCCAATCCCAATGCATCTTTTTCGTTATCTACATGTATATTAAAATCACCAACAATTAGGACTTTATCTGCAGCCAGTACTAACTCTGATAGAAAATCAGCAAATTCTTTGATAAAGTCTGTATGGTGTCCTGTTGGCCTGTATACAGTAGCCAGCACAAATCTCAAACGTGATTTATCATTTACACTAGATAGTGTTACATTAAGCACCAACACTTCAAAAGAATTATGTTTAAAACAAGACTTCTCAGTAGTTCTGAAGATGTTACTATAAATTACAGCAACACCTCCCCCTTTGCCTTTCATACGGGACTCATGTTTATAACCGTAATCTTGGGGGTTGGACTCATTTAAAGTAATGTAATCATCTGGTTTTAGCCAGGTTTCTGTCAAACAGCACATCTAGGTTATAATCTGTAATCATATCATTAACAATAAGTGCTTTTGAAGTAAGGGATCAAATATTCAGACGTGATTGGATTGCTCATGTTTTCAGTCTGCAGTACAGTGTATGACTGATTTTTTAATGCTCTTAGTGGATTATGAGACTTGTTTATGAAACAAAAGACTGCTGGGGTTTAGAAAGTTGGAATCAGTGAGTTGAAGTTCTGGGGTCAGTATTTTCAACAGTTTGAGGGTCGGAGATTTGTGCATTATTATTGTTTAAAAATATATACAAAGTCAACTTAATAGAAAGAAAAAAGGAAAAAATAAGTAAAAATATGATCATACTTACTAATTTTAATACATTTTACTTTTTTTAAATTTATAATTGTAACGATGCGGGAAGAATGAAGCAAGCAGTGAATCCAATTGCAAGCACATTTATTAATAAAACAAACAAAAGATACTCAGACCAGGAACACAGAAACAGCAACCATTACAACATTAACAACTCACAAAGACAGGGCTGAAACACAGGGCTTAAATACAGGGGTAAACGAGCTAAACAAGATAACAAGAGGGCGTGGTTAATCAGAAACACCTGGGGATACTTATAAACTAGAAAAACTACAAAGGACTACAAAACATGACACAGCACAGGAAATAACTAAAGTTCACACAAGACAAGGGAAACACAGGACAGACAGGAACAAGACATGAACCCACACCGTGACAATAATATTATTTCATTTTAGAATTAACATGCTGTCATTTTAATATAACACTAAATATTTCAAAAACAATTTAATACATTTTATTTTAACTTTTTTTACACTTTATTTAAACCCCTAATATTTAACCCTTTAATGTACACAATCATATCTATTTTATTAAATTATTTTATTAAATATTTTTTTGTATTTGTAAACCCCTTGTGATTTTTTTAAATTTTACTTATGAATTTTACTTATGAAATGATTTATTACCTTTTTTACACAATTTTTTGACCCTAGTTTTAAAAGCTCTTACATTAATTCAACTCTTTGACACGTTCAATCATCCATCATGTGATCTAGATTGGGGTCAGTGATGTCAGTGATTTGGGTGTCAGTAATTTCAATGAATTTAGCTTCACTTTATATGAAACCAGAGATGTGATATCAAGCAGGAGATGCTGAATGCAGAACCTGTATTTGTTCTGGTGCTGTGGTAACACACACACACACACACACACACACACACACACACACACACACACTCACACTTGTTCCCTTTGAGCAGATTCAAGGCCATAGAACAACAGCGGCTTTGATCAGGCATTTGATATGCAAAGAGCAGGATGGCTTTTCTCCTGTGCCCTCTTGTTTCCTCTCGTTTCTCTTTCTCTCTCACTTCTCTGTCTGCAGTGAGTCGCTCCAGACAAACGGAGAACGGCTACTTCCTGTCTCTCCGCGTGTCGTGGTTTCAGGGTACTGTATGGATGGGTAAACTGTTGTGAACGTGCGTCGTGTTTTTCTTCTCTCCTGAAAGTTTGTTTCCCTGCAGGTTGAACATTTAAATTCCGTCTAGAACCATTCATTGATGTAAAAATGAACAATTACTTACCAGTTTGATTCATCAGCTGATACTTGCCCATTTTGACCTGATCATTGAAGTCCCTAAACAAACGCTGTTTCTATCGAAAGTTGTGGATTTAATTAAGGAGGAAATCTGAGTGCTTTTTTTTCTGTGTGTCATTTGGTTTTCGTTGTTTATATAAACTTTTATATGAATAATATAAAAAATTTAACAATGTTTTTGATGTATTTTTTCACGTTAAAATGAATAAAAAATAATGTATAGTTAGAATATAATACTTTTTTTTTTGTTGTACATATAAAAATTAATTAAAATTATACAATACATTTTAATATTGTCATTGTATATTGTTATTGTTTTTTTCCCCATATAATAATTTTTTTTTAAATTATATATAAAGTTAGAATACAGTACTTACTTTTTTGTTGTATAGGCTATTCTTTGATTTTTGTTGTTTTTGTACTTATAGAAATGTATAATAATATAAGAAATTTGAATATAATACTGTCGTTGTCTAATAGGTTTTAGTTTTTCATATAAAAATGAAAATATTTAACAAAAAAAATTATATACTACTCTGAGAAAATGGTAATAATGGAAGATGTGGGTATCGTTTGAACTTTATTGAGCATATATTATTTATAGAAATTGGTAAATATATTATGAGCATGAGTATTTTTATTATTTTTATTTGCTTTTTGCATGTACCCACTGTGTAAATGTAAAATGAGCGAATTCTGACTATATGCTAATTTATGTCAGGTATTGCTCCCTGATGCGTAATATTTACTGAAAAATGCATATGCATATTTGAGAATGCCAAAGGAAATCATCGAATTTACATGTCACTATGGAAACGTTGCCATGGCAGCCGCCTCTTCTGCTGTCGTGGTAGGAGTGTAAATATTAATCGATTCATCGATTATACAGCCGACGATTCGATGCATCGATCCGTCCGCAAGAGTATCGATTAATGTGTTTGTTTTGCCGCCTGTCTATTTTCAGCATCCGCTCATATGCGTACAAACGATTGTTGTTATGCACTGGGCTAACGTAACTAAAGTGCCAGTGTGAAAGCACCTTCAGTCACTTAGTCGGCGAATTCCAAGCTAGCAGTTACTAACGTAAACAAACAGGCGCTAACGTGTACAAAAGGCTACTTCAACAGCTTTCTTGAAAAGTCTAGGGTGCTTTCACACCAACTCGGAACGGAACGGGCACGGTTCGCATGAAAAATCGCTAATTATGTAAACGCTGTCTGTCACGCTGACCCTGGTGCGCACTGGAATACCGAACCCGAGACTGCCTGGAGGAGGTGCGCTGAGTTCGGTTGCACTCGAACCGTGCCGCGGCTCACGTGAATGTGAAAGCATCACGGACTCGGGTGCGCACTTGTTCAGGAAGTAAGTGACCTGCGCATGCTTTTTAGCTGATTATGATGTATTTAGTTAAATAAAACACATGTAAGGGCTGATAGTGTTGATAATTTACCTTGGATAAGAGCGAGAGAGAGTCTGCAGTGTATTCACACACACATAGCGCGTGGACTCAGGGCAACACATTAATGGAAATCCACTGTCTCCTGCGTTTGCAATCAGCAGAAAGCCAAATGCGACACACAGTAAACCGGTGTTGTTCACTCAGCTGTGCATAATAGCACCAAATAAAAAAAAAACACAATATATTGACCCGCGTTCTGTTTTCTATCATGTGTCGTGCACGTTTGCGATGACGTAAGATGCACGGAAACACACCAGGATTCGATAGAATCAAGTTTTGAACTGAATGCAGTAACTGTTATATTTGCTGTTCTATTTGCAGTGCATTGAGCACAACATACACATTATGTGAATAGAATACTGTTCCTGTATTCTCAATAAAAGGCAAATTATAAAAAATGTTGTTGATTTATTTGAAACTTAATAGATATCATGTAAAAATATCGATTATTGAATCGTATCGAATCGTATCGCGGGGAATTCTGAAGTATCGAAAATAATCGAATCGTTGGCTTAAGAAATCGGTATCGTATCGAATCGTCATGAAGGCTCCGATTTACACCCCTATGTCGTGGAGTGTTTTTTTTTTCTCAATGACGAGAGCTATAATAGATTTAGTCTTTTTTAAGCTCTAGATTGTGTGTAACTCGAGGCGTCGCTGACATATCAAAGACGAACGCCGCCGAGCCGCATCAATTTGCCATTCATTTGAAGAAATGAACGCTTCACATTTCGTTAGCAGACAAATGCGAGTGTCAGGGGATAGAAAGCGTCTCCTATCTAAGATGTTCAGAAACATGCGGCTGAGACCCGGTTTAATGTCGGCTCTTCCAGGGGGAAATGAAAACTGACTCCAGGCTACACCAAGGTCATGGCTTTGATTCCCAGGGAATACATGAACTGATAAAACCTCGAGAAGAAAGTGCATTAATAGTTTTGTTGTTTTTGTCTTTTTAAAGTTTTGTGGAGTGATCTTGCTGGTTTTCTCATGGCTTTATTAAACAGACACATGGCAAAGACAGAGAGAAGATGACAGAAGTACGGATAAATAATGTATTTCCTGCTGCTCAATAAACATTTTCTTCTCCCAGACTTTACACTGAAACACACACGTTCTGCTCCTCTATGTAGTTTTGCGTCATGATGTATGTATATAGCGGATCTCTCGCTTCGTTTCTGTTCTTTTCTTTATTCTTTTCTCATGAAGAAAGATGCTCAGTATTGCATTGTCTCTGTTTTTCCAAGAACATCTGGTTGAGTCTCATGAAATGACTCATATTTCATCCTAAAACATCAAATAAAATGAAAGCTATAAAGTCACATAATATATTATATTTTGCCTATTTTTAGGATCATCATCATAATGGACAAAGGAACCAGATTCAAATATCTCTGAGTGTGGGTGACACACATCTTTTAAATAAAAGACAGTAGAGTTGTCTGTCAAAGAGTAATCGAGGGATTTCAAAGTATTTCGCACTTTACGTTTTCGTTCCTGAAAGTTAGAGCCGTTTCTTCCCCCTTCTCTCTCTCGAATCCCTGATGAGTCTCACCATCTGTGCACTTTCTCCTTCTCTCTCTCTCCGTCTCTGTGTGTCTCAGTGTGAGATGGAAACGGGACACTGTGTCCTCTGTGCAGATGGACATGGTCTGAATGACAAGATGGTGGTACTATTGAGTATGAACAAAACTTTCTGTTCCTCTCTCTATGTAGCTCTCTCTCAAACCTAGTGTGCTGTCTACCTAGAAAGCATTTTAAGGCATCATAGGCATGCAACTGTTGACCAAAGAAAATGTTGTAATTGAATGAAAAATTATTATTTTTAACTAATTCATGTGGTCTTAGCATGGTATAGGCCCCAAAAACATAGTATTTATCATGGTAGAATATGTAAAAAAAAAAACTCAAGATAATTAAAAAATTTTGACAATATTTGTATGTGCAGTATTTTTTCTTTTTGATAAATTCGAGTAGGCCTAGGCTATTGCCTCATCCACTAACAAAAAAAAATACTTTTGATAACTTGTTACCATAAAAAAATATTGGGACGATATTTTGGATCTGATTTTAATACACTTTGATAGGCTATATATTGACATGTGGTATTAGCATGCCATATGTCTTACAAAACATGGTACTACATACAATTTTTTTTAAATTAAAAATTAATCATTTTAGCCAATTTAGTGCGCTGTATTTAGAGTATCATGAAGGTAGCTAATGAAAAAAGTGACGGGATTTAGCATATTTAACAATTCTTGAGTTTGCTATGTATATTTTGCTATACTGTTTGTACTAATTCAATTTTGCGTTCCACTGTTGGCTTACAATATGCTAATGACAAAAAAGTTCTGTGGCAGTATTTAACATATTTGCCTTTGTTTATGTATATATTTCTATGTATTTTTTGTCAATTTGAGTATCACTGTGTTGCACTGTTAGCTTAGCAACATGCTAACACAAACTCTATTTATATGATGGTGCCCATGTAGAGCATTAATTACTCTCTTATAAGGTTCCTGTTTAGATACTGCCTCTGAAGAGAGTTGCCTATGGAGACAGTAGACACCAAGGCAGCAGCTCGCTAGGATTTGGGTTTTGCTTGTGCCGCTACAGCTCTTCACACCATCATTAGCACATCCGTGAGAGCTAGGACTCTTTCAGAGGTGGCAAGCTGACGGCATCTTATAGCGCTGCTGTTCTGAGTAGGATGTTAGGTTCACATATTCATGGCCATTTCTGTGGGTAGCATTGTGTGTGCTCACAAGCACCACGCTAATGCTCATGTCGGATGCGTGGATGTTAGTCAGGACATTATTTCAGTGATGATTTTATACTGAAATGTCCTGCTGATCTATGTTCAATCCATCATGTTGAATCTGTGATCCATCCACTAGCCGTCTGAACTGGTTCAACACAAGCCGAAGGCGACTTCTCTCGCTGGCCTTCCAGACTGCTGAAAAAAACGTAATAAACACTGAGAGAATGATCTTAACAGCCGTAACTCAAACATTTCTTAGTTACTGAAGTAAAGATGCTTAAAATAATTAATTAAATAACCTGAATGATTAGCATATTCAAATATTGTGCAAACAACGTAGCATTTGAATATGCTAATCATTCTACAAGATTAGCATGTTTACCAGATTAGTGAGATTACCATGGTACATGGTGTCCAAAACATGGCAGGCCTAATACCTTGGGACATTTTGTAATTGATAGATCTCAATTAATAGAAAAAAATAGAAGAAGAAAACAATAGATCTCTAAGAGAGAGACATATTATCTTGTTTTCGTTGTGTTGTCATCTTTTCTTCTTAAATGTAAGCTAATTTTGTTGTGTGGTCATCTTTTGTTTGCTCTTTTTATATTTTGTGTGTTGTGCAGAAATTAAACGTGCTTAGATACATACATGTCTTTCGTGAGGTTTATTAGGCTATTTCATTAATAGTTTATTAATGAATTAATATTTTCGAGTTAAACATTCACTGTCTCTGTTAGGCCGATGTAGATCCCGCCACCACTCAATGGGGTGCACAGAACATTCTAGTGGTGGATAAGATAAATACACCAGCGCCCTCTTCTGGTTAACACACTAAACTCACATTTGCACAGTTGTTTGTGGTAGGCCTACATATTTATGTGACTAAAATATAACAAATTGCTTTTTAGAAAATTAATGAATACATTTAATGGGGTTTAGGATTTGAATAAGTAAAAAAAATCTTGAAATTTAAAGATATATTTTCTGTAAACATCTTGTTTACATATATTTTAAAATCTTGGAAACAACCTTTGTGATGTCTGTTATATTTATTAATGTAGGCTATCTTTTGACAAATCTCAGTAGCAAAAGTTTCTTTTGCTTTTATGTAAGATCTTACCAAAAAAATATTTTATTTTCATATATTAAAAAAATGATTGAAGCCAATCCGCATATATAAAACTTTCAAAATACTAATCAGTAGATACTAAAACTAATCACAAAAGTTTCATATGTAAACAACACAAAACAAATCTGAACATTTTGATGTTACAGATTTAAGCACATTTTAGATATTGATTTGAAGTTAAATTATTTTAAATAATTTACCGTAAAACATGAAACTAGCACAGCTAATAGGCAGTACTATTTTGTATTTTTTTTAAAATAGTTTTACAATTTAAATTTAATACATTATTTAATACAATTTTAATAATGTTATGTATTTTTGTCATATTTGTCAGATTAATCGCATCTAACATAGAAGTTTGTACATATGTATTATATAATATATGCGTGTATATTTTTACAAACATTTTAGATGTGATTAATTGTGATTAGTCGAGTTGACAGCACTAATATTTGTTTTATTTTATTTCAGCTTTCAATTATAGAAAATTATTTTAATATGTTAACAATACCAATGCTGCTAATAAAAAAATGGCAAATTATTCAAATTGGTGTCATTATAATAAAATATTTGAACACATAATGCCATTATTGATTCATCAGAATCAATATTTCCAAATTGTGATCAAATTGTTTTGCTATGTTCATGTGTTGTCCACTAGATGGTAGCAAATCTGTAGTATTCACTAGAAGGGTTTAACAATAACATTTCTGATGTTTTTTCTCTCTCTCTAGATCACGGGGGCGGTCCTGCTGGCAGTGGGACTATGGGGGAAGTTCATTTTGGGTCCGTACATCTCTCTGATCGCTGAAAACTCCACCAATGCTCCCTACGTGCTCATCGGGACCGGGACCACGATCATCGTGTTCGGGCTGTTCGGATGCTTCGCCACGTGCCGTGGGAGTCCATGGATGCTCAAACTGGTGAGAGCCCGCTGCTGGTTTAGCTTCAGGAAGCAGATTTTACACTGGACATCAAGTGACGGCCCTAATGTGTCCCTCTCTCTTTCTGTCTGTAGTATGCCATGTTCCTGTCTCTGGTTTTCCTGGCAGAGCTGGTCGCTGGCATCTCGGGCTTTGTTTTCCGTCATGAGGTGAGACGTGCGCATGCAGGTTCTCCAGCGGGGATCTCCATCTGTCTCGCTCTATGAGGCCATGTTCTGGAGACATCTGATGGAGTGTGTGTGTGTGTGTGTGTGTGTGTGTGTGTGTGTGTGTGTGTGTGTGTGTGTGTGTGTTCCTTCAGATCAAAGGCACCTTTCTGAGGACGTACAACGAAGCTGTTCAGAACTATAACACCCGGGATGAGAGAAGCATTGCGGTGGACAAAGTCCAGAGGAGTGTACGTTCAAACACTGGTTAACATCAGTTTATCTAATGTGATGTGTTCTAATGGATAACTGGGAAATAGTTTTTTTAATAATCAGCATTAAAAACTATAAAAAGTAGAGTTTATTATGACAAACTTTCCTATTGGCTGGATAAAGCCTTGACTGAACGTTTAAAATAGTATTAAGAGCTAAAGGTTATGGTCAGTCTGCTAGCTGATGTTCTGGGTAGTTGCTAGGGTGTTTCTAAGGTATAGTTAGGAGATAGTTGCTAGGCAGTTGTAAGGATTTTCTTGGTGGTTCCTAGGCATTGCCAAGGTGTTCTGGGTGGTCACGAAGATGTTAGGTGTTCTCTATGCTTGCTAGGGCATTGCATGGGTGTTCTGGGGGGTTGCCAGGGTGTTGCTAAATATTCTGAGTGGCTGTTAGGTAGTTGCAAGGGAATTCTTGGTTGATAGGGCATTGCTAGGTGTACCAAGTAGTTGTTAGGGGTTGCTAAGATATTTTCGGTGGATGTTAGGCAGTTGCTAAGGTGTTCTGGGTAGTTGCTAGGGCGATGAAAATGTATTCAGATGTTATTGCTAGGATGTTCCTAAGAAATTCTGGGTAGTTTTTAGGCAGTTGCAAGGGTGCTCTAGATGTGTATGCAGAGTTTTTTTATTTGATTACTTTAAACGATTTCTGTAGTATCTTATTTCTAGTGCTTCAAGTTTTCATGTCATTCTATTTCATTATTGTCTTTGTTCTATTGTAGTTTGTTTTGCTATATGGTTGTAATTAGTTTATTTGTTCTTATTTCATCACGGTTTACTTGTCTTCAGTAAGTTTTTTTTAGGTTTTTTTCTTACTTAGGCTAGTTTTAGTTTTTTTGTGAAATTGAAAATGGTGACAAGAATTATGAAGTTTCAATTGTATAAAAAATGTTGATATCATAAAAACCTTTTTTAAATCAAAAAGAATGATATTGTGATTTGATTTATATTGTTATCTTGACAAAAAAATTTGTCATATTGTGATTATAAGATTTTGGTCATATCGCCCAGCCCTATTACTAAGGCTTTCTGAGATATCCTGGGTGGTTGTTAGGCAGTTGCAAGAATGTTATGGGTGGTTGCTAGGGAGTTGTTAAGGTGTTACAGGTTATTGTTAGGGTGTAGCTAAGATTTTCTGGGTGGTTGCTAGGCAGATAGATCCGTTTACCTGTTGTGACCTCTGGTCTGAGTTCTCTCTCACTGTATTTCCTGTCTTTAGTTGCGTTGTTGTGGTGTTCTGAACTACACCAGCTGGTTCTCCAGTGTTTATTACCCCGTGAATGGACTTCCTCCGAGCTGCTGCGCTAACATCTCCGACTGCAACGCCTCAGACCTGAGAAACGCCACCATAGCACCCACCAAAGTCTATCAGCAGGTAACACACACGCTCACACAAACACACTTCTATCTATTTCATCAATTTCAAATCATTCTTTTGTTTTCAGGGCTGCTATGAGCTAGTGACGACCTTTATTGAGACTAACATGGGCATTATCGCTGGAGTAACATTTGGAATTGCATTCTCGCAGGTAGGATGGAGGCTATTTCCATTTTTTACTCACTATTTGTGGAGACAGGAACTTGTCAAATACTGAAAGGAATTTTATTATTTTTACTTTTTAAAAATGTTGTACACTTACAGTATATTTTAATTTGTTTAACTTTAAATTTTTAATTAATTGAAACATTTTATTTAATTTAAAAAAATCTGCTTTTTTAATGTTCTACACTTTTATTTTATATGGACGCTTGTTTTCAACACTGAATAAAAAATAAAACAGGTAATTGCTGCCCTTTTATCTCACAATTCTGCCTTATTAACCCGCACATTTTTAGTTTACATCTTGCAATCTAACTTTTTTCTCTCAGAATTGAGATATAAACTTGCAATTGCAAGTTATAAAGTTAGAATTCTGAGATATAAACTCGCAAATTCTGAGAAATAGTTGCAATTCTGAGAAATAGTTGTAATTCTGAGAAATAGTTGTAATTCTGAGAAATAAAATTGCAATTCTGAAATACAGTATAAACTCTGAGAAATAAATTTGCTGTTCTGAGAAATAAAGTCGCAATTCCGACAAAAGAAAGTCGCAATTACCTCTTGTATTTTTTGATTCCGTGTCGGAACATTCTACACTTTTGTTTTATCCCGCAAATTTTTAGTTTACATCTTGCTAGAGTTGTCAAAAAATACAGACTTCAGTACCAATTTGGTGCTGAAATTTAAAAATGTGACGCTTTGAGCGCTGTGATCTTGCAATCCTGACTTTTTCTCTCAGAATTGAGATAAAAACTTGCAGTTGCGAGTTATAAAGTCAGAATTCTGAGATATAAACTCACAATTCTGAGAAAAAGTCACAAATCTGAGAAATAAAGTCACAATTCTGATAAAATAAAGTCGCAATTCCAACAAAATAAAGTCACAGTTCCAAGAAAAAAAAATCACAATATTTTTTTATTCCATGGCGAAAACAAGCTTCCATAGTTTTGCATTTTTAAGCATTAAATGTAAATGATCTCTGACTTGTATATGTAAATAACCTCTTGATTGGTCGAAACAGATAGCCACGCCCCAAACTCATGCAATCGGTTGATTTTACTATCAAACAGGAATGTTTTTCCTCTCCTTGAGATGCCATAATCGCATCTGAGGCGTTTGCAAGCTAATATTTACTCCAATCTGTTTTTCCGTTTACCGCCGAAGCGAGTTGAACAGCTGGCTGGTGTTGTCTCACACAGGTGTAACACTATACGCCATCGAAATGAGTCACTCGGTAGCGCCGCGTGTGCTCACGTCTAAAAGCTGGAGCGAGAGCCGCGCTGCCATGACAACCCCGCGGTGAACGCCGACCCCGGGCTGTCTGTGTTTTCCCAGCCCTCATTTAGTAAACACACATAGACACACATGCGGGAGCCGAGCGTGTGGCGCAGCTGGGGTTTGCTAGCGAACGTGCCGTATCAAACACAATCAGGCCCTCTGTCACTCACGCTTCCGCCTCGGGACCATTATGCAGATATCTCTCCATCCGTACTAATGGGTCCAAAGGGGCACAGAGGAACACCTCGACCCCTCTGACGCGCACACACCATGCTAATTGAACTGTAAATGTTATCTGCGAGCACACGGGCGGCCCGAATCAATGACATCTCTTAGAGACACGGCCCCGCTAATACGTCTAATCTTGCGTAGCGCATGTGGAATTCTTTTGGCTCGGTTAAATGGGAATCAGTAAACATTCATTATGATTATAACTAGAATTTCTTGAGCGCAGAGAGAGCGAACCGTAAACCCAGCAGAGCACCCGGCAGTAACGACTACCACAATTTAATTTAATTAGCAATTACAATGGCAGAGGGAGCAGAAAAAGCTCTGGAAAACAGTTTTACCATGGTAACGGTGCATGTGTGTTTTTCAGCTGATCGGGATGCTGTTGGCCTGCTGTCTGTCACGATTCATCACTGCCAATCAGTATGAGATGGTGTAGCGGCGTGTGCACAGGTGAACTAGGAAACTCATATGTACAAAAATTCTGGTAGCACATGAATGTAAGCATTAGTTTGAGCTTATTGTGCTGCTAAGCTAACAGCTCAATGCTCTAATAAGCATAAAAATACAAATATCAGACAAAGTATTTAATATTAAATACAATATTTTCAGTACGTGTTTTCTTACAAGGCAGCGTTTTTTTTTTTGCGTTCCTGTCATGCATAGGCAAGAATGTAATAATGAAAATATTTAATTAAATAATAATTTAAAAACCATTTTAAATGGTTAAAAATGGTAAATTATATATATATTATTTATTTGTGTGTATATATAATATGTATAGTTTTTGTGAGCTTATTGGAAACATGTTTTTTAAAAAACATTTATAATTAAAATATTTAAATAACACAATGATGATGCCTTAGAATTGCATCAATATGTGTTTTGCAACTTGATTATGCCTATTTAAATATGGAAAATGAGATTTTAGAGCTCTAATTGGAGGGGAAGATTTTCAGTCAATACATTTTCATATGACTTGGAATAAAGTATAACATTTTTTGTAAATGTCACTTTTTTTGGTGATTGTGGCCACTATGAACGCTGCTGTGAAAAACTGCACGAAGATTCTTCGAAAAGTCTTCTGGTCTGTGCGCAAAAATGTTTAAACCTTTGTTTTCTGGTTCTACAGGCGCCGAAGACGTACGACACCTTGGAAAGGGAAAGCAACCCAAAAATGCTAGCACACTCCATTCTTTCTCATCTGTTTTTATATTCTCTCTCTCTCTGCTTTTATCTTTCTTTCTGTCTTTCCTGCCTTCTTTTTTCTCCCTTCCGTCATTCCTTAACTGTGCAGTTGTGCCATGATGACCAAAGCCTCTCCCTTCGAAACGTCAACGTTAGCAAGGAAAAGGAAATGGTTTTAAGACGCACTCCTTTATTATACTTTACTGTACAAAAACCTTGCATGCGAAAACCATCACACACTACAACTTACAGTCAGCAGCGTATCTGTAACCCCACGTCATAATCGATATCTCAATCCCTCTCTAGCTGTGTATCAAATATGTTCAGATTAGCTGTGGTTTTGTCAATTTGCACAGAATTTTCTATTTCAGACAGAGAAATTACTTAATACTTGGTTTGGACATAAACGCGACTTGAGTGATTTGTTAGTTATTTATCAAATGTTTGGTTGAGAAGACATTTTTTTCTTAGCTATCTTCCATTTTGTCAGCTTAGTTTCTTGTTGCACTTGGTAGCTCCGCCCACAGTGAAATCTCATTGGTCCAGATAGCTGTGTATGTTCTGATTGGCTATTTTGTGGCTTTGCACAGTATTTTTTACTCAGTGTTGGCATAGCAATTACTTTACATTCAAAACTTCGCACACTTGGCTAGGGCATGGTGTTACCTGACCCTAAAAAGTGACTTCAATGCAGATTTGTTAGTTACGTGCTGTTTCGGGAGGAAAAACTTTAAAAAAAATAATTTAAAAAACACACAGATGACAAGATGTTTTTGTTGTTGTTGTTGCTGTTGTAAAATCTTTGGCAAAGGGGTGTATCTCAGAAATGGCTTCTTTTTTTTATGATTTGGGTTCAATTTTATGCTCCACGTCTCAACGCCGGGTTGAAAGTGACTCAACATTATCATGTACAGTCAAAAGTGTCAATTTTGTCTTTTTGTGAAAGCCAAAAACAAGCAATTTTCTGCCACACACAGAACTTAAATAAGTTCAAACTGAAGTGTGAAAATCACAACTACTGGTTTTACACTGTTGTAAGACAAGCAGTTATTTCAGAGTACTAACTAAAATTCAAATTCCACCGTTTATGGATTGTAGTTACAGTTTTACACCATATCTACCTTGTGACACACTGTGTTTGCTTTTATTTTGTGGTGTTTTTCTGTAAGAATGTAATCACACAGAGCGTCTCTTTCAGCATTTAGGATGTTCTTGCTTTACAGCTCAGAGAATTTTCAGTTATTTTCAAGCAGATAAATATTAGCATGAGAAATATGAAAGAATTAGAATTTTGGTATGAAAAAATATATTTCTAAGGATGCTATATTGTCTGAAAAAAATTCAAATGTTATTCTCTCTCTCTATATATATATATATATATATATATATATTACTCACTATAAACAATCACAACCATATGGAGCCCCTAGAAGGGACATGGTGATGTGTGTGTGTGTGTGTGTGTGTGTATATATATATATATATAAGATAGGAAGACAAATTGTTTAATGCTTTTACGTTCACTCGCAAAACTTTTGAGAAAACGCAAATTCATTGAAATATTTTTCCCCCTCCCATCCCATATTTTTCGGCCTTCATGTCCCTTTAGGGGCTCCATACAACCAGATCACAGACAAATGGAAAAAAGTACAAAGTAAAAAAAATGGTCACGGTAGAGTGATTATGCTGGCAGGAGAACAGCTCTTAAAAACAGATGTCTAGTTTAAACGCTGGAGAAATTTGATTTACAGCTCTATTAAAAGAGGAATAAACAGATTTTCTGGAGGTCTGAGTCAAAGGAATTCTAGAATCATCACTATCATCACATAAGCCAGGCTTTAGTGACCTCTGTTGTTTATTTATTGTTTATTTATTTACATTTGTGGTAGAAATCGCTGCAGTCTTTGGCTTTCTTTAATTTCAAATCGTTCTGTGAAGTACTGTTAACGAATTCCATATTTAATTGTGTCAAAGTGCATCTCTCTTTTTTAATTTAATTTTGTGTTGCTGTTTTGTATGGTTTTCTCATTTCTCATTAATTTTATTATCATACAGACTTATAAATATTATTAATATGTTAACAATCATTTCTGCAGCTGCCCCATGTGTTGATGGGTCATTAAGTATTAGAGTCCAGAATTCATAGTCTGAAAACATGTGATGAACTACACATCTTCAAATAGAGGAGCGGAGTAATATACTTTGTATAATAAAAATAAAACTTTTTAAAATGCACCACCAGCTAGCATGCAAACAAAATGTACGTTGATATTGTAAACAACCGTGATCTCTATAAATAAAATGGTTCTTCGTCGTTACCAGCTTCTGTTTTGTCATTATTTGAAATTTGTGTGTTACTGTTATTGTTTGAACTGAATGGATGGATTCCCATGGGATCATGTGAAAGCTTGTTTTATCACGGCTTGAAAGCAGGTTTCTTATTGCCTTCCTGGCCGCTAGATGGCACCACGATGTTGTTGAAAAACGTAACGTCGACGCAACCGCCACGACAGGAGACGTCAGTGAACGGGGAAAGCCCATGCAAATATGGATAAGTGCAGATATTGTGTCATCTGAGGACTCTGAGGTCATCAGCGGATCTTTTTGTGGCCCCAAAAAGTATTTGAACACTTAGGAATGATTTACCCAAAAATGAAAATTCAGTCATCATTTACTCACCCAAGTTGTTTCAAATAGGTATGATTTTCTTTTTTCTGTTTAACACAAAATAAGCTATTTTGAAGAACATGGGTAACCAAACAGTTGATGGACCATTGACTTCCAACTTGAAGGTGAGTAAATGATGACAGAATTTTCTTTTTTGGGTGAACTATCCGTTTATCCCTTTTAAGTCCCACTATCTAATGCCCGACAGTGACATTGTGACTGAACATTATCCACTAACCTTTGAAACCCAAGTGTCCAATTGCCTACGTTTTGTTCTAATTTTGAACATTTTATCTTTTGTTTTATCACTTAAAACCCAAACAAACTTCATTTTGTGACGTGTCCTCTTATAGCCTACTATCTTTCTGTACAATTAATTCCACTTGTTCCCTTGATATTATACACAAAACAATGACTAAAAAAGTGCCTTAATGTAGCTACAAATACTGTTTGATGCCGCAGTATGTAGATCTGCATTTGATTTTTGACTTTCACCCTTTTCCCATGTGTCAGTAAATATATTAGCACATATTATAATATTTGCAAGTTAGCATTTGCATAATTCAACTGATCAGTTCAGGCTTTGCATTCAGTCTCCTCAGAAATAAACTTAGCACGTTTTTAAACAAATACATTAAGCATATTTGACTGTGTAATTTGTGGGTATAGAATGAGTATTTTGGTCTCTTTTTGATTATGACTGTTTCTGTTGGTGGCTACCTATATTCTTTTTGGCATATAAAGCCAAAATACTGTTTGGCCTTTACTATATAAACTCCGTTTTGGATATAAAAAAAAACTCCAAATTGAAAATAAATCGATGGAATACACCTTTGTAGCACTACTACGAGTAGTAAGGTACTTTTATCAGTTCAGTAGTTCCTTCGTAGCCTACACTTTCCTTTTCTTTCAAACTGTCGTGTCTTTGACCGTGAGCTGCAGGCTTGGCACGTTGTCGGATTCCCTTTCTTCCCTGTGATTGGCTGTTGACAGGCGCCGTCCTCCTGGATAAACTAAGCAACTGGCTTCTAATTGGACTAGAGCGGCTGAGCGGTTGTGGGCTGATGCTTCGTCTCATGAATATTCATAAGCGCCATAGAGCTACATGCGGCCTCACCCTCGGTCGATTGCTAGACGAGTCTGTTATCTTTCAGCGACTTTATCGCCGGTTTCCTTGGACTTTGCCGGACCTTTTCGAATTTAAGAGAGGATAAATATCAGCAAAGGTGGGTATTTAGAAGCCTATATGAGTTGTTAGCCTTGATAGATAGACGTTTAGTTTGCCGGCCGGCTTTTCCTTCAGGAAATCAAGGAGTGGTAGGAAGCGAATATCACGTTCTGGTCACCGTTTTTTTAATACAAATTTGAAGTTGAGCAGGTTTAGTTTTACTAAATACTTTAAATAATTGAACAGTTTCATCTCAAATCATTGCAAATATTATAGAAAGACTAGTTAATGGTATTATTTATATATCTTGCTTTCTCTACCTTTTTTTAATTTTCACACTGATACTTATTTGTAATATTCTGTGCATCGACCCCTAATCTTTCACACATGTTATTTCAGGTCACATTATCCGGTTACAACCTGGTTACCCGTTTGATTGACGTGTGGAAGCCACACCCTTGCTTTAAATCCACCTGCGCTTTCAAAAACTCATTCTTCTGAAGCGCACAAGGGATCTGAGCACTCCCTGGACCAGAATAATTGCGGATAACCCCTCTATTAGACCTACCTGAACCATCCTGCCCAAGAATAACTACATCTGCTGCTTTTTTATTGTCTATACAGAGCCTTAAAGCCTCGTTCTGCATTTGAGCCCTCCAGGTCAACAGGACAGCAAAGATGATGCAAATCTGCGATTCCTATAATCAAAAAAACTCTCTCTTCAATTCCATGAACCGGTTTATTGGTGCCGTGAACAACATGGACCAAACGGTCATGGTACCAAGTTTGCTGAGGGACGTCCCATTGGACCAGGAGGAGGAGAAAGAGGTGAACACCTTCCAGGATGGAGACATGTACGGCTCTTATGTGCTCCTCAAATCAATTAGGAACGATATCGAATGGGGCGTCCTTCAAGCGGACGAGAGGCGCAAGGACAAGCACGGGGTGACAACGTCCCTGGAAGTGTCTCGCATCGAACCACACGATGAGGACTTGGAGAAGCTGTTTCATTTTCATCTAACCGGACTGCACACTGTACTGTCGAAGCTCACCGGAAAAGCAAACACTCTAACAAACAGGTACAAGAAGGAAATTGGTATAGGTGGCTGTGGGAATTGAAACCAACTAGAGTTTACTCCATTCATCGCCTGTGGACCGCAAAAAAAAAGGTTCACAAGAGGGTGCAGCAGGGGTTGAAGCCAAATGGGCCCCTGGTGGCTTCCGTGCATATTAAATTCCCCGGATCGAAAAAAAAGACTTGTACCTGACGCCGGTTTTGCAAGCACCCTTAATTCCCCTGCTAACATCCCTTGATATTGTTTGCACAAGCTGGATACTGGCTTGGAAACAGGCTTTTGAAACTAAACGCATTGTATTTAAATAAGCAAACATTAAGAAAAAAGATATGCAAAAGAAAAGACATTTGGCCTGGTATGGTAGTTTTGGAGGTTGTATTAATGTAGATTATAACAGTTTAAGGCTGGGGATGAGAATTAAAATCACTAATTATGTATAAAACGCACATTTCTAGGCTAAAGAGTGACTTTATCGTTGTATGGTGCTTAATTGATGATGGAATCGCATGATGGTCCTTACAGATGTTGACTGATTCCAGGAGATTACGTCACAGTTACTGTTGGTAATAGAAGGATTGTTGTCATGTATTTTTTCTATCACAAAGATGGTTCAGAAAATAAACATTTTGTAAATGCAACTCTACTCTGCAAGTGTTTGATTTCTGAGTGAACTAACTTGTGACTAATTTCCTTCTTGGATTTCCTTGCAAAATATCACTTTACAGTATGTCAATAGTGTGGTGCTCAGTAAACATTGGCCTGTGTTGGTGCGCACAGCTGCTGCTGAGGTCCACTGAGGGATCAGGCACTTTAAATTAAGACCTGGCAACGTCTGAAAGAGCCGAGCACCTGCAGTGCATTTTTCCAGTTCGTACTGCTGAGTCACTGCTTGAGCTGCACTTGATGACGGACGTCTCTAAATCTAAGCTGCCCACACTAGTTTAATACCTCATATAAGAAAAAAGTCTTAGAAACTCAAGGAATCTTATCTGCAGTTTTCTACAGGCAGTCTGTCAAATTTAAATATTTTTGCAAAGACAGACAGATTAATCTTTTTTGCCAAATAATTATCTATAGTTCTCCCAAAAAAAGGGTTTGATTTGTTTTAAAATGTTGAGTCAGCCAAACGGAATGCATTGTATTTCATGCTAAAATCCTGTATTCTAATACAATAAGGTTTTACCAAATCATATGGTAAACGTACTGTAATCAGGTTTTCCTTAAACTGTTAATGATCTTTACACTGATAAAATGTAACGTAAAATGAAAACAGACGAGCACAAGGCAAATTTGATACACTAATAAACTGTCCAACCAAATGTGAAGCGATACGCGCACAAGACAAATTTACATTTAAGCTTCTGTCTGGTTTTGACATCAAATGGACTGTAATCAGGTTTTGCTTTAACACGATGTTTACACTGATAAAATGTCACAAATAAAGTGTAAACACAATGGACATATTTACATTACGTTTCGGACTGTTATCAGGTTTTGCTTAAAATTAATCTTTTCCTGAAATTTTTTTTGTCAGTTATGAAGCATCATAAATGCAAGATTGTGCATATAAACGCTAGTAAACTCACTTGCCTAGTTGGTATGTCCTTAATATGTCAATACACATTTCTGACATACTAGGTGATTGCTATCTGAAGTTTTTATAGTCATTACTGAGTCCCAAAACAAATTTATGGTTGGCCCATTTAGCCATGCATTAGATGTAGCAGTATATGGATTTTGCATTGCACAATTCATTATAAACCCAATGTTAAGCTACGCATCTTGTATTTAGTATTTTTTTCGCACTTTACCTTTGTTATCTAGGAGGCGAAACACCCTATAATTTGCTCTTTGCATATCATGTATCTTAGTTGTGGTCAGACCAGTAGAGAAACTGACCTTTAGTACTGATGGATCCATTATTGTGATAAAACATGAACAGTAGATAAAGCATATTTGCGGTGGGTATCAGATGTTTGTTTGTTCCTACTTTCCATCGTATTTCCTGCCATATTCATAGTCTAATCCCTACTGGTTGACATTTTTCTCTTGTTTTCCTTTCCGCACCCTAATTAGGGATGCTGGGAGAGAACTATACAGGAAAGAAGGCCATCAGTTGGATGTGCTGATCTAGCGTTTCTCATCCTCCGACTGTTTGTCTGCCATCTAGCTGATGTAAGACCAGCTCTTGGCATGACATACTGAAACTTCCAGGCAGTATATGATGGAGTTCTGGAGGACCCATAAGACCAATGCTTTAACACTGATATGAGGTATGATGCAACGTGTCCTCTGGGTGCACAAAAAGGGTTCTGGTATCAGGTGCAACCCAAAAACGCACACTACTGTTTTTCTCTTGCCCAAACTGCTTGTGGTTCAAAAAAGAGGGGAAATTAGAATTACTTTACGATATTTTAACAAGTGACTCACTAGGTTTTGAAACCTAGTTTAGATTAGTAAAAGTGAGAAAGAAACTAGCAGGATAATGGAGAGGACGGATGCTGTCTTCTTGTTAAGAGGATTGTGTCTCATCTCCGAGTGCAAGAAAATAGCCATCTTATTACAGTCCCTCACTATTTGACGTCTCTCTCTGAGCTATTTCAGTGGCAGCTTGTCAGGTTTGTCCTCAATGGTCTGGTCATCTGTTACTGTCTGGGACTTCCAAGAATGCAACCCTTCAGAAACGCCGGGAAGGACATTCTATTCCTCTAGTGACAATAACAAGACAAGCTGTGCACAAGTGCCGACAGCATTGTGGCCGAAACAAACCACATGGCGTTGGTCAAAAAGCAGCTGTTCCTCTAGAGACAAGATGACAAGATTCCTGCCAAACAAAATAAGACGGTGTGTAATTCGGTTAGGTATTTGATTTAAAGTAAACTGAATTTAATAACTTGGACTCAATGGAAGGAGACAAACACTTAAAACATCCACAGAAGGCTTTTGTTGGAATATGTACTTTTAAATCATTCATAACATCTGAGCTGTTGATGTACGCCACCACCTGTGAGTTGAAGTATTTAGGTTACGGTAAATTTCTGCAAATTAAGCGTGACGAACGGAACGGCAATTCAACCGTAATTAAAACGTATAAATGGCTCAGTTATATGGCTATCAGTGCGTCATGTAAATCTCGCTTATGTGAAAGTATGATGATTGTATGATGTTAGGAGGTGATGTTAGCTTATGATTTTTGCTTGTTTTAACAAACTGAAAGGCAAGATTGTTTTCTCTGTTTGACCTTATGTCACAGAGCTTTACTTGTATTCAAACCAGAACATTCATTGAAAAATGTAAGTTATTTTTCATGATGACTCAACATGATTTTGATGTTTCATTTGAGGGCGACACAATAGGAACAAAAACAATGATACGGAATCGGAGTTACAAAAGTGTAACAAAAACAGTTCTACAAAACGTTGAAGCGGAACTAGTTCCTTAAATGTGAAAACTAAGTAGTTCCTGCAGTAGGAAAGTTGATAGTTGATAAATTATTCAGATTAGCTTGTTTGTTTCTGGAAGCTTTCACCATGGAATAAAACAATTTAAAAGACTTTTTTTCTCGCAATTGCAAATTGTTTTCTCAGAATTGTGAGATAAGCTCGCAACTGCGAGAAAGAAGTCAGAATTGCGAGAAAAGAAGTCAGAATTGCTAAAAAAAGTTTGAATTGCGAGTTATAAAGTCCAATTCTGAGACTTTTTTCTCAGAATCGCAAAATTATATCTCTCAATTCTGACTTTATAATTTGCAATTGTGACTATATCTCGCAGTTTGGACATTATAACTCGCAATTGCAAGTGTAAATCACGCAATTCTAACTTTATAACTCATACTTGCGAGAAAAAAAGTCAAATGTGAGATAAAAAGTCGAAATTACCTTTTATATTTTTTATTCAGTGGCGGAAACAAGCTCCCATAGTTTCTTGACTCTCCTAAGTACTAGTACATATTGAATGAATGTGCCCAAAGCCAAATACTATGTTCGGGAAGGAAATTACGCATTCTACGGAGCCCCTAAAGGGACATGATAATGGGTCAAAATTACAGCATGAGAAAAAAAATATATATTTCCAATGCTTTTGCGTTCTCTTGCAATTATATAGTTGGGTAATTATATTGTATATAATTTGCGCGCATCAGTAAGCCGCTCTCAATATGGGGAGTATTAACACTGTTTTTTCAATGTGCGCGCACTTTTTACTTTTACTTTCGAATTTGCGATCACGCGTGTATAGGGAGCGGCGGTATACTGACCTTACATTTACTAGATAAGATATTTGTCAATGACCCTCAGGATCTGTTGTGCACCAAATCCTCTGACTCGTCCTGTCAGTCATCGCTTCTTACTATCTTCATGTGATAAGTGAAATCTGTAATGTAACCGATTACCGCAGCAAGCCTAACCATGTCCCTTTAGGGGCTCCGTAGAATGCGTTACTCATTTTACGTGCCTTTCCGAATTCGGATTTAGGTTTCTGCACATCCCAAATAGATTGTTTTCCAAATATCTAAAAAGTTCTTTGAGCCTGTTTAATCCTCTTTGCTAACTGAAACCTTTATTTCTAAAACCTCGCCTCAGATAACATCTCAGATCTCCTGGGAAAAGCAGAATATGATCTGGTTAGGCCTGCACACTGCTCAGGTTCCCCATCATTGTAATTTTGGTTACTGAAATAAGTGGCTGCCAGATGCCCTCTGGTGCTGATCTGAGCTCAGGTTTTGCTAGATCTGCACACGGTTGTTAAATACAGGAAAGCTGACCTCAGATCAGTGCTCAAGGGCATCCTGTGCGCAGCACGCCGTCATTTAGCCGTCAAAGGATTCCGCAGCGTTTCATCTTGAATGGCCCGCCATGATTACTTCCTTTCCATTAAAATGGCCCCTCTCAGCCTTCCTGACATTTTTTTTCCCAAGCATCCTCTCCACCTTTTTGAAAATTCGCCCCAAAATTATTAATGATTCCGATATATTTTCCATGCGAGCGTTGCTGATTTGCATGACTCACAGCGGAGAGAGAGAGAAAAAGCAGAGAAAGTGGGTAATGAGGGAAGGAAAGAGGAAAAAAGAGGAATGCAAAGACAAGACGGCAGGGAGGTGGGCGGCCGCGGAGACCAGGGACTCGTAATTGCCTTCTGCAGCGAGACTGCAAGATGAGGAGAGAGAGAGAGAGAGAGAGAGAGAGAGAGAGAGAGAGAGAGAGAGAGAGCGAGCAAGCGAGCAAGACAACGCTTTGAAATTTCATCTCAGGGCTCAGGGCCATCAAAGTCTATAGGGTGTTGAGGCCGCCGCGTTCGACAATTCCCTCTACTTGTTTCTCTCTTTCTCTCGCCGTTCTGGCGGTGACAACGCGAGGCAGTTATTCTCTGGTGTCTTCGTCGTCTGTCAGTGAAGCCGTTGATAAGAGCAGAGAGCCGAACGCTAAGTGAGTTAGAAGGCCAGGCAGGCAGCAGCCGATAAACGAGGGTTGAAGGTCAGGAGAAGCCGTGTCACGCCCTTAAACTCTGCGGACACCCTGAAACGACAGGACGCTGTGACAAGACGTTGAGGCAGCGCAGACATGAATGATAAATGCTATGCTTTAGTTGGATTTCAATGGGAAAATACATCTAGGTTTGTGGGCAAGGAATAGTTTAGGCTACTCAAAAATGTACACCCTACAAACCCTTCAAAAGCTCTTTCTTCATGGAACACAATGAAAAGGGCCTGTCAAACTATTTCTACGAGTTCATTTTCAAGTATCGGAGTAAACTTTTACTTCATGCTTCCCTGCACAATATCTAACTTTTTATTCTGCTAAAGTCCAGAAAAAAACACGCTGTTCCTTATTCGAATTTCGAAATCAAAGTAAAGAAGTCAAGACCCGCTGCGAGATGCGACAGCGATGTCCGAGTCGTGGAACGAAAGATTCAATTCTCAATGGTTCACCAATGGCACTGAATGACTCAAAAGGCAAAATGATTCATTCATGAATAGCTGCAGTTCTCGCTGAGAATTTGATTGAAATTCATACAGGTTTGAAACAACCTGAGGGTGAGTAATGACAGAATTTCCATTTTGGGGTGAACTATAGGCCCTACCTTTAACAGTTCATATTCTACAAAGGCCACATTTGTATTTTGCAGTTGTTTTCAAGTTTGCACATATATGCCTACTTGAATTGTCAGTATCTTAAATTGCTATTGAAAGTTTAATCTTTTGATAGTGTATGACTTTTTTGTAAATAAAATGAATCATTTGCTTGTTTGCAGGTGCATATTTAATATCTCCATCCACTAATCTTCCTTATTGACTATGAATAATAGCCTAATTCATAATATTTTCGGAGGCTAGGCTGAGCAGTAGGCCTATAGGCCGATTTTAATCCAGTAAAAAATGAAAAGAAGTAGGCTACTTTTAACAGAATAATATTTCATTAGGGTGTCTGTAGCCTACTTGTACTTTACCGTGTAGCATACTGTTTAACACTGAATATAATAAGTGTCCATATTGAGCGCTATAGGCTAAAGTCTTCTGAAACCATTGTGCAGAGTAGGCTACTACAAATCGATTTTTTTTTCTGAAGAAGAGCTTTGATCTATGCTAAGATGGGACATATATTTTGAGTAACGGGATTGTAGGCTACCCAAAATAGCCATGCTTAGCAGTCAAATAGGCTATCCTGTGGTAGCCTAAAGTATATGTCATCTTGGGACAAGAACGATGTAGGCTACAGCGATTACTATCTTTGAATTTAATTTCCCTCTCTCTCTCTCTCTTGAACGCATATCTGTCACCCACCAATCAGCGGTCGTCCGTGTGGTCCTGGATCGTGGGGTTTTGCCCTTAATTTTCTGCGTAATTAAATTTTGATTACCCCTTTAGCTCGGCGAGCGGGGAATACTCCACAGCACTCTGATTGCCGCGACACGCAGACTCATTACCGTTCCTGCGTGTGTGTGCCCGATCGTAGGATCCCCGTGCTTTAGTTCCCCTGTGATTTTTTTATACCTTGTTTATGAGGTTCGGGTTCTCTCATCAGCAGCATTAGCGGCTCGGAGCAGAGATGAATGGGATCGTCCTTGCTTGCGGACACACACAAACATACACCCCGCCGCGATCTAATGCTTCATAGCTGACCTTTTTCTAGACGTCCTTGTTGCGAGAGCGCGGACGCGGAGAGCCTGCAGCCTGCTAAATAAACGGATATATTATTGTCTCGTGTCGTGTTTGCCTTTTTTTAGTTTACATTAGTGTATGTGCTTGTTTTAAATAATCAAACTCACCATCTTCTCAGCACATGCATAAAGTAGCATTGTATTACCATGATTTTCGAACATTTAGCATGCAAGACTACTACATTTCTTGAAATAGCCTACTATGTAAAGTAAATACTAGGCCTATAGGAATACCATGATATTCTGTTAAATGCTATACCAAAGTACCATGGTTATTCTACCACATTAGAATATCACCATGTTCTCACAGAATAAAAAAGTATAAAGTTGTTTTGGCATCACCATGGTTTTAAAATATTTACCCTGGTATGGTAAAACTATGATATTATTTAAAATAATTTTCCATTTAAGCACTATGGTAAGGTATTCTGTGAAATTTCCAAAAAAGACCACCATGTAGCCTATTCAACATCACAACATTCTCACCACAACAAAAAGTGCCATGGTATTACCATGTTTTTTTTGTTAAAATACTTTACAAAGTAAATACTATGAGAATACCACGGTATTCTGTGAAATGCCATACCAAAACGTACCATACTAGCCTACTACCATGGTATTTTGGACATATACCATGCTATACCATGGTATTCTTGGAAGTACCATGTGAATACCTTAGAACATGAATTTCATTTCTGTGGTATATTTCAATTACCACAGTATCAACTTCTGAAGCTGCCACAGTGCTTCTTTTTGTAAAATAAATACAATATTATGGTACCTAAATATGGTATAAGTGATACCTTCATATAGGTATGATACCATGCTGTGTATCAGATGGTAATCCAATGTTACTTTGAAATATATCATGATTATCATATTCTTGTGGTATTTATACTCCAGACATTACCATGGTAATACGTCATAGTTTCCAAACATAGCCAAATCTTAAAAGGGCCCATTTAGGGATAACCTCAAATGTCAAACCAAATAATAGAAAGTATTAGTTTCTAAAAAATTTAGAAATGTGTGTATAAGTGCTGTGTTAGTCTATGGTAATTATAATTAGCTTAATGTAAAAACAATAGAAGTCGATGGGCAGTCCTAGTGTAGACAGCTAGATAAATGTGCGTGCGTTTGTGTTAGATTGGGTTTCGCTGCCTCTGGCTGTGCTGAACCGCTGTGAAAATGAAGAACTGCTGTGATAAAATAACCGCTGCCCTTGCGGCTTTCTCTCCCTCTTTAACGCCTACGAAAGCATTCTGCTCTTGCCCGCTGCACAGACTCTCAAACCGCTTTCTTTCTCCTCTCCGTCTCCTTTATAGCAGACGGGCCCATGCAAATGATTGGGCGAGCTGGGCTCCCCCATTCTCCTGTGTCTGGTTATTGATTGGTTAATGCAGGATGTCAGCGAGTCCGTTCGAGAGCAACGCCCTCTCTCTCCCCGACCATTTATCAGCACGCCATCAGCTCTCCACGGAAGAGCAGCGCATCAGGATGAATGCTAATCAATTCAGAGGAGAGAGAGAGAGAAGAGGTGGGGGGCGTGAGATTAGGTGAGAGGAGGAGAGATGTTATGAGGTGAGAGGCGGTTTGTCCTAAGGTTCTTAACACTTCACCCTGTCCTAACGCGACCTGTGTTTCCCACAGATGTCTGTGTATAGCTTAAATATTCCTCAAATGTTGATGTTTCCGAAATCTTATGGTGCTGTGGGACATTTATTCCTCAGTCTCACCATGACAACAAATGCTAAAAAGAAAGTAAAAGAAAATGATTTCTCTTTTTGTTGTTTAATTAACCATTTTGTCCAAAACTCCAATTAAAGGGTTTGTTCACCCAAAAATGAGAATTATGTCATTAATTACTCACCCTCATGACGTTCCAAACCCATAAGACCTTTGTTCATCTTCGGAATACAAATAAAGATCTTTTTAATGAAATCAGAGAGCTTTTTATCACTCCATAGACAGCTACGCAACTGACAATTTGACGTTTCAAGAAGTTCATAAAGAGATCGTAAAACTAATCCATATGAATTGAGAGGTTTAGTCCAAATTTTCTAAAGAGACTTGATCACTTTATGTATGATGAACAGATTTAATTTAGGCTTTTATTCACATTTAAACATTGATCAGTAAACATAAACAGAAGCTCAACCGAACCTGCTTGACACGCGAGAATAAACCTCATTGGTTCTTGCGGAAGCTCAAATGTTCCGTGCCACAAGAATGAATCTCATTGGTTCATGCGGAAGCTCAAACGTGCCTCATTGATGTGTGTGTGTGTGTGTGTGTGTGTGTGTACTGTGTAATGGTTGAGTTGGCTGTAGGAGGCTGTTAGCATACTAATCTGAGGGTACTGCATATAACGTCATGTCCGCTAATCTGGCCTGTGTGTGTGTGTGTATCTAGGTCAGATTCTTCCTACATTATCCCTGGAATGACACCATTCGGAGAGCCAGAGAGAGACCGGCAGAGAGAGTGAGACAGAAACAGGCAGAGAGGGAGAGAGACAGAAGAGAAATAGAAAAGCTGAAAGAGACAGACAGACAGAGGAAGAGAGAGAGAATGAGAGACAGGCATAAACTGACAGATAAGACAAGCTGAGAGACAGACAGGGAGAGAAACGGAAATAAAGACAAAGAGGCAGATAGAAAGAGACTAACAGAGCCAGACAGGCCAAAAAACAGAATGTGTGAGAAAGACAGGCAGAGGGAAGAGATAGAAATAAAGAAAACCCGAGAGAGAGACAGACAGACAGACAGACAGAGAAATAGATGAAAGAGAGAGACAGGCTGACATACTGACAAGCTGAGACAGATAGGCAGAGAAACAGAAAAGGAAAAAAAGCAATAGAGGCAGACAGACAGTGAGAGAGACCGGCCAAGAGCCACAAAATGAGACAGACAGGCATAGACTGACAGAAGGACAATCTGAGAGAGAGACAGTCTGAGAAACAGGAAGAGAGAGAGAAAGAAAAAGTCACTGAAAGAGACAGACAGGCAGTGAGAGAGACAGACAGGCAGAGAAAGATAAATATAAAGAGCCTTGCAGAGAGAGACAGACAGGCAGAGAGACAGACAGGCATTTAAAAGTTGCAACAGAGTTCTGTAAACACAGACTGCGAGTGCGGCAGGCACGTTTTTCCCCTCTGCGTCCCCTGGCAGTCGATAATAGATCATGTTATGTTGATCTCTCCGGTCGCCGTGGTTACAGCGCAATAGTTAATAGCCCATTTGAGTGCGCACACATGCTGTTATCAGAGCTGTGTGTGTGTGCATGTGGGATGGTGAGCATATTTTCCAAGGTAATGTTGCGTGTTTGCGTAGTTAATGTGCACTTCTGTGTGGAAGACAAAATAGGCCTATACATGTGTGAACGTCATGTGAATTTATTTTCCTGTGTAATTCTTTTTAGCATATAGTGCACAGGTGTGTATGCATGTGTATGTGTGTGTGTGTGTGTGTGTGTGTGTGTGTGTGTGACGCTCTTTTTGTTTTGTTTTCCCTCTCATTTGTTTTCATAACTAGCACCAACAGATGCGCACGGCCTCGCCATGACAGCACGCGCAAATACTCACACAGCTCAACAATAGCGAGGCAACAAACAGAGCAACGGGGCAAAATGCACACAGACGATGACAGACGACATAGGGCTACACAGTAACAAAAGTCAAAACGTCAATCATCATTGACTGATAGCATACACTCCTTTTACACTACTATGTCATAAATAAAATAATAAATATTTAAATTATATTGTTTTTTATATTTTTGTATATATATATATAGAGGGCCTATATATATATATATATATATATATATATATATATATATCCTAACTTGACATCCCATTCTAAATCTGTAGGGTTTAATATGGAGTTGGCCACCCTTTGTAGCTATAACAGCTTCAACTCTTCTGGTAAGGTTTAGGAGTGTGTTCACGGCAATTTTTGACCATTTTTCTACAGTAGAAGCGCGTTTGTGAGGTCAGGCACTGATGTTGGACGAGAAGGTCTGGCTCGCAGTCTCTGCTCTAAATCATCCTAAAGATGTTCTATCGGGTTGAGTTCAGGTCAGTCAAGTTCCTCCACACCAAACTTGCTCATCCATGTCTTTATGGAGCTTGCTTTGTGCACTGGGGTGCAGTCATGCTGGAACAGGAAGGGGTCATCCCCAAACTGTTCCCACAAAGCTAGGAGCATGAAATTGTCCAAAATGTCTTGGTATACTGAGGCATTAAGAGTTCTTTTCACTGGAACTACGAGGCCAAGCCCAACCCCTGAAAAACCACCCCACACCGTACAGCATCCGACGCTTTGCATTACACTTGGTGATGTAAGGCTTGAATGCTCGGCCATGGAAACCCCTTTCATGAAGCTCTCTACGCACTGATCTTCAGCTAATCTGAAGGCCACGTGAAGTTTGGAGATCTGTAGTTGAATGCAGAAAGTTGGCGACTTCTGCGCACTGTCGCCTCAACATGCGCTGACCCCAATCTGTGATTTTAAGCGGCCAACCACTTCGTGGCTGAGTTGCTGTTGTTCCCAATTGCGTCCACTTTGTTATAATAACACTAACAGTTGACCGTGGAATATTTAGCATTGAGGAAATTTCACGAATGGACTTATTGCACAGATGGCAACCTATCACTGTATCACGTTTGAATTCACTGAGGCTCCTGAGAGCGACCCATTCTTTCACAAATGTTTATAGAAGCGTCTGCATGCCTAGGTGCTTGATTTTATATAACTGTGGCCATGGAAGTGATTGGAACACCTGAATTCAATGATTTGGAGGGGTGTCCCAATATAGTGTGTGTGTGTGTGTATATATATATATATATATATATATATATATATATATATATACATACGTATATGTATGTTCTCATCTCAATTAACGCTCTCTCTCGTTGTGCTCTCGGTCTCTTTGGAGATAATTGGCGGGTGTGTCGCCATGGTGCCAAACACACCCACATCATTGTGTCAATTTTGGGCACTTTTATTACTGTCAACTTCACACCAACTTTCCCTGATAGCATATTAATATCACACGTATTGACCTGCATGGTGCTGACATGGCATCACACTTAACAGATTACCCTACACATTTGAGAGGACATTTTCTTCCTAATCTTATGTACATCTCCAATGTGTATGTACAAAATCTGTGATTTTTTTAGCAGTTAAAAGGTGTAATAATGCACCAAATATGTTTATTTTGCCAGTTAAAAGAGCCTTTGTACCTTTAAAGGTGTTAGTACAGACAAAACACACACTAAATCTAGATTTAGCTGATATAGACAGCGTACAAAAACTTGCTATTAACTGGCTGTGCAAAACACGCGCACGCGCACGCGCACACACACACACACACACACACACACACACACACACACACACACACACACACACACACACACACACACACACACACAAAAACTAACACCAACACTAACAAGGAGTATTGAAGTGCTGAGCAGTTTGTTGTACACTATAAAACTAATTAAAAATGATCTAATAATAATGATAATGTACTGACTGTACATTAATTCTTACAAAAATATTATTTTTATAATTTATTAATAATATTATTAAATAATAATAAAATAGTATCTAATAATGATGTAAATCCACAGTGTTGTGCAGGTTGTGGTTAAAGTCATGGGATAGTGTGTAAAGTTTTGAAAACTGTGTTCAAGCAATGAAAAACGAACTAGAGTTTGGTCCACATGAACTGCTGCTGTGCAGACTGTACAGACTTTTGCATATGTAGCTCCAGTTGTGCTCACTGTCGTTTAGCAATCGAAAAAAACTGTAAAATATTAAATACATTATTTAGAATAATAATAAAATGATAATGTAATAAAATAATTTATTTTATTATAATGAATTATTTATAATAATGAATAGTATTAAATAATAATTATAAAAATATCTGTCTGTCCATCTATCTGTCTATCTATCCAAATTATCTGTCTGTCTCTGTCTATATCTATCTGTCTGTCTGTCTATCTATCTACAATAGGCCTATCTGTCTGTCTCGCTTTATCTATCTGTCTTTCTGTCTATCTCTGTCTCTGTTTATCTATCTATCTAGCTGTCTGTCTCTGTCCATCTATCTATCTATCTATCTATCTATCTATCTATCTGTCTGTATATATCTATCTGTCTGTCTCTGTATCTATCTATCTATCTATCTATCTATCTATCTATCTATCTATCTATCTATCTATCTATCTATCTATCTATCTGTCTGTCTATCTATCTATCTGTCTATCTATCTATCTATTCATCAATTTATCTATCCATCTATCTATCTATCTATCTATCTCTCTCTATATCTATCTCTCTGTCTATCTATCTATCTATCTATCTATCTATCTATCTATCTATCTATCTATCTATCGATCTATCTATCTATCTATCTATCTATCTATCTATCTATCTATCTATATATATATATATATTTATGTTTCAATCTATCTGTCTATCTATTTGTCAATTTACCTATCCATCTGTCTATCTCTATCTGTCTGTCTATCTATCTATCTATCTATCTATCTATCTGTGTCTGTCTGTCTATCTATCTATCTATATATATATATATATATATATATGTTTCAATCTATCTATCTGTCTGTCTATCTATCTGTCTGTATAAATGTTTACTATAATTTTTAATAGGCCTGTTGATTTGTGTTAATTGCGTAATTGTGTAAAAATTCCTCAGTATTGAATCATTTTTGAATGACTTTTTGCCGTTTTAGCTGAATTAATTACAGGAGGAACACCTTGCTGCACTGAATGCCAAGAACACAGTATTTACTGAAAGTGTAAATCAGGTTTTACTGCCACCAGGTCAATGGCATAATTACTGGAAACTGGGGGAGATTACTTCACCTCTGCTTATTATCTCCACAAAAACAGGAGCAATCGCTCTCTCTCCCTGTCTTATTTTATGACTGTGCATCAGTGAATGTGTGACTTGAATAGCGTGCAAAGGTTAATTTCAAACACACACACATTTATCGGACACGTGTGACCACTGCCGGTTCCTTATCGCGCACGTAAAGGTCAGTGTGACTGAGCCGTTTGCTGTTCAACAGTTTGTGGGGTGTTTCGGATCAAAGGCCGTGATACGACTTAAGAAACGTGAAATCGACCAGCAGCACTTAAAAGCAACAATTAAGGCCCGTTCAAACCAAGAACGATAACTATAAAGGCCCTGATATCCTTCAAGCAAAATCGAAGAACAAACTGGCGTGCCGTCAATGCGAACAAAATCTTGCCAAAAAGAAGTTTGTTTGGAGTTTGTTTATGGAGTTCAAAACAGCTTGCCCTTCTGGAAAAGTTCGCTCCGGCTTGTAAACTCCTTCGAACTACCATTGGTCAGTGGTGATCACGTAGTAGGTAGGTGTGGCTCAGAGTCTCCGCCTTCTTTGACATAGGAAATAGGAATCTTCTCCAGTTTTTTCTTATGTTCAGTCTGTCGAGGTCAGACGCTTGCAAGTAAAAACATGAAAACAGTGGAAAGCCGCTTTAAAGCAATGCAATAAGTGGTATAGCCTATAATCAAACGTAATTTGAAGTCTATCTGTCTATATATCTATCTGTCTATCTATCTGTCCATCTATGTATCTGTCTGTCTATATATCTATTTATCTGTCCATCTATGTATCTGTCTGTCTATATATCTATTTATCTGTCCATCTATGCATCTGTCTATCTATCTATCTATCTATCTATCTATCTATCTATCTATCTATCTATCTATCTATCTATCTATCTATCTATCTATCTATCTATCTATCTATCTATCTATCTATCTATCTATCTATCTATCTATCTGTCTGGTCTACATATTCTTCTCTCTTATATATAAGCGGCTGCGGTGGGTAAAAGTCATATTTTATAAGTCTATTAGAGCGAGGATGCCCCGAACCTGAGCCCCGGTGCTTTTCTCCCTCTGGGTTTGCGGTCTGGCTCAATCTCTCCGCACTTCCTTTCTTCCCTTGATCCATCACTCATCCCTCGGTCTCCAATCGTCCCTGACTGGACGCGTCAATGTCACACTCTGTTGAGAAGCTCAGTGGCTTTTCCGCAGCCATGCTGACGGAAAGATTTGTGCGAGCGTGAGACAGAGACGGGGGGATTTTTTTCTGACTCACCCCGAGTCTATCCTCGTGTATGAATAGATCCGACAGCGGTCTTGTTTCATGCTGTATGGAGCCATGGCGTTTTGTTTACAGGAATGATCTGAAAAAAAAAAACAGGCTTGACTTTAGTTTTGATGTTCGTACAAACTGTATTCTAGCAACAGTTTGTATTTACAGGACAATTCGAGTTATTAAATACAGCTTAGCTAAAACTTGGCTCCTTTGTTTGGTATGAAAGATGTTTTCAGATCTTGGATGTGCACTGAGGTACCACCCGAAAACTAAAGTCTGAATGTACAATTGCCTTTTATTACCTTGCATATCAAGTAATGTGAGCTCTCCTTTGGCATCCTACATGTGCAAGAAGTTTTTTGTACACCACAATGTGTAAAATGTGTATACATATATAAATGGGGTGGTGATGGCGCAATGGATAAGACACATGACTTTGGTGTGAGAGACCCGGGTTCGAATCCACTGTGAGACACCAATGTGTCCCTGAGTAAGACACTTAACCCCTAGTTGCTCCAGAGGCGTGCGACCTCTGACATATATAGCAATTGTAAGTCGCTTTGGATAAAAGCGTCAGATAAATGTAAATGTAATATAAAATGCTAAATAGAAGAATATAAAAAGGTTAAAAGGATATCAATTAATGCATAAATATACAAAAGACAACATGAAGCTTTTAAAAAGTTATCAATTATTTGTAAAAAAAATATTTATAAAAAAAGTAGAAAATAATATAGAAAAGCATATATGTAGAACATTACAAATAATAATAATTATCTAAAATAATAAATAATAAATATTAAATATACATGGATAAAAATGTTTTATTTTTAGAAATCTTATAATGATTTAAATGTGTATAAAGCATCAAATATTTTCATAATTTAGTATAATATTAGTATAATATTATAGTATAGCATAATTTTTCATAATATTTTCAGGATTGTTTAATATTTAATATATTTAATTGTATTATTAATCAATTATATATTTATTATTTTATATTATCTTTTATTATTTGTAAATCAGTTATGACCACATTTATTTTTGACTTCTAGACTCTAGACTTCTAGGCTTCCCTAAAAGAGGCACCTCACTGTAAATACTGCTAAATGACTGCACCTTATACGGGGCCTGCATGTGTGTCCACACACAAACACAGGGTCAAAGACCCGCATCAGGTTTTAGGCTTGATCGAAACAGCTATAAACAGAACTGCTGTTAGTAGAAATTCCCAGCAGCCTTAGAGAGCATGAACAGTGCATGCAGACTGTGTGCATGTGTGAAGATGTCCCCTCTCTCTCTCTCTCTCTCTCTCTCTCTCTCTCTCTCTCTCTCTCTCTCTGTGTGTGTGTGTGTGTGTGTGTGTGTGTGTGTGTGTGTGTGTGTGTGTGTGTGTGTCGCAGGGCTAGGCTATTGTTAGCTGACTTCAGGGACGGCCTCTGATTTATCAGTTAGCATGCCATGTTGAAGTGTTATGATGTGTGTAGATTTACGCAGCTGCACTTTGGGGATAAAATAGTTCCCAGAAGTGAGCAAAATCCGACTTCCTAGTGAGGATATCCCGGAATGTTTTTGATTGAAAAAGTGATAAATAAAAACCAATATATATACTCACTTAAAAATGTTGGGTTAAAAATAACCCAACGAATAACCCAACTATGGGGTGGTATAGCACCTTCCCAACTGTGGGTTATTTTAACCCAATGCATTGGGTTAAATATCAGTTGGGTTAAATTAAACCAACAGTTGAGTTAAATATTTATTTTTATTTAGGACCTTATTTTAATAAATAAAATACAATTTTCTTAAATAATTTTTTTTTTATTGGAGTATAAACACAATAAATATGTTTTAACATGCTTCAAGTATTAAATTAATAATGTATAAATATTAGTTAACCTAGAATGCAAATATATACGTGTATAATAAATATAACAAACAATTATGAGTTGCAAATATTAAAATATACACATCAAATTTAAAACATGCGTGCACATACAGTACATAAATTAAAAACATACAGAGATGTGACACAATAAATGTAAATAAATATACTTATTAAAAAGGCTATACTGTATAGATGTGCCTAAACACACAGAAAACTCTAAATACAGTACAAATTCAAAATCCATCTGTACATACAGTACACAAATTTAGTACAATAAAAAATAAATATGCTTATTAAAAAAGGTCATACTGTACACATTGTGTTATAAACACCTTAATATGGTGTTTGGCTACTGGACCTACTGATGATCAGTAACATTGAAAACAAAGCTTTTAAGGAGGTGGCAATGTATCGAAGGAACTCCTTCAGGAATATTATAGACAGCATGCTGTAAAAACTCCCAAATGGGAGCAGAAGGCTTTGGGTAGTTAATGTCATAGATGTAGAATATTTTGAAGCACACATCCACTGCTTGCAGTATGGTCTCCTTTTCAATTGCCTCCACGTTGAAAATTATGAAAACTTGGGAGGAGTTCTCTTTGTCCCCAAGCACCAAGATGTGTGGATCCTGGCTTGTCTCACTAATTAGGTAATGCACCATATTAGTTCCAACCTTAAAAGATAAATATACTTTAGTTGGCATATATAGTGAAGAACATTCTATGGATACAATATATTTATTTACATGTCCATAATAAACAGCATTTCTGTGTTTCTGCACATCTTTCTGATTGATTCCAGCATTAGAAATGAGTGGATGATTTATTTATTTTTAATGGCGTTTTGGATCATCAGAGGATTATGTTTGTTCAGAACATTTAACTGCAGATTGTTTTGGAAATAAGGCGAAACAGAGTAATAATTTGTTTTGTGAATACATTACATTTAATCATTTAGCAGACGCTTTTATCCAAAACATTACATTTTTGTACAAAATTTTATATGAACAATAAATGAACCTCAAATAATATATATATATATATATATATATATATATTATATATATATATATATATACAGGTCCTTCTCAAAAAATTTGCATATTGTGATAAAGTTCATTATTTTCCATAATGTAATGATACAAATTAAACTTTCATATATTTTAGATTCATTGCACACCAACTGAAATATTTCAGGTCTTTTATTGTTTTAATACTGATGATTTTGGCATACAGCTCATGAAAACCCAAAATTCCTGTCTCAAAAAATTAGCATATCATGAAAAGGGTCTCTAAACAAGCTATTAACCTAATAATCTGAATCAACTAATTAACTCTAAACACCTACAAAAGATTCTTGAGGCTTTTAAAAACTCCCAGCCTGTTTCATTACTCAAAACCGCAATCATGCGTAAGACTGGCGACCTGACTGCTGTCCAGAAGGCCATCATTGACACCCTCAAGCAAGAGGGTAAGACACAGAAAGAAATTTCTGAACAAATAGGCTGTTCCCAGAGTGCTGTATCAAGGCACCTCAGTGGGAAGGAAAAAGTGTGGCAAAAAACGCTGCACAATGAGAAGAGGTGACCGGACCCTGAGGAAGATTGTGGAGAAGGACCGATTCCAGACCTTCGGGGACCTGCGGAAGCAGTGGACTGAGTCTGGAGTAGAAACATCCAGAGCCACCGTGCACAGGCGTGTGCAGGAAATGGGCTACAGGTGCCGCATTCCCCAGGTCAAGCCACTTTTGAACCAGAAACAGCGGCAGAAGCGCCTGACCTGGGCTACAGAGAAGCAGCACTGGACTGTTGCTCAGTTTTGCATGTCATTCTGAAATCAAGGTGCCAGAGTCTGGAGGAAGACTGGGGAGAAGGAAATGCCAAAATGCCTGAAGTCCAGTGTCAAGTACCCACAGTCAGTGATGGTCTGGGGTGCCATGTCAGCTGCTGGTGTTGGTCCACTGTGTTTTATCAAGGGCAGGGTCATTGCAGCTAGCTATCAGGAGATTTTGGAGCACTTCATGCTTCCATCTGCTGAAAAGCTTTATGGAGATGAAGATTTCATTTTTCAGCACGACCTGGCACCTGCTCACAGTGCCAAAACCACTGGTAAATGGTTTACTGACCATGGTATTACTGTGCTCAATTGGCCTGCCAACTCTCCTGACCTGAACCTCATAGAGAATCTGTGAGATATTGTGAAGAGAGAGTTGAGAGACACAAGACCCAACACTCTGGATGAGCTTAAGGCCGCTATCGAAGCATCCTGGGCCTCCATAACACCTCAGCAGTGCCACAGGCTGATTGCCTCCATGCCACGCCGCATTGAAGCAGTCATTTCTGCAAAAGGATTCCCGACCAAGTATTGACTATTGGGTGCATAACTGAACATAATTATTTGAAGGTTTACTTTTTTTTTTTTGTATTAAAAACACTTATTTTATTGGTCGGATGAAATATGCTAATTTTTTGAGACAGGAATTTTGGGTTTTCATGAGCTGTATGCCAAAATCATCAGTATTAAAACAATAAAAGACCTGAAATATTTCAGTTGGTGTGCAATGAATCTAAAATATATGAAAGTTTAATTTTTATCATTACATTATGGAAAATAATGAACTTTATCACAATATGCAAATTTTTTGAGAAGGACCTGTATATATATATAGCCAGTCAACAGCTGATGTTGCAGTGTTGCTTTTACTTACTGGTTTAATGTCAATGAAGCTGTGCTTCATTTCAGCATAAGTTGGACGGACCATTTTCCCATCTGTGCGGTATGGCGATAACGGCAGAACAGCAGGAAGGGTTTTAAAGGCAACTTCACCACGAACATCTTGAACGACAAGTTTACAGAGAGAATGTTTACAGTTTTCAAAAAACCAGTGGATCAAATCAAGTGTGATCCTACTTTTTTCTTGTTCAAATAATTACAGTATTCCTGAAGAAATGTACCTTTTTTTATTCAATAACATGCCAGAAAGAGTGTGCTCAACATAGATATTTAGATACTAAAAGTAATTTTGGAAATTTCATTTAAGTGATATGAAACTATAATTTGGTCAACAGATCTGAAACTACCTGTGCAGAGACTAGAAATGGTATACTTTATGTGATTTTAATAGGATGTCCTACCATTTGACAATGTTTCCAGACTTTCAAGAAGGACATCAGCAGCCTTGGGTTCTTTTCTTGCAAAAAGTAAAATCCGGTCAGTGAAGACAGGAGCCCAAAACTCATAAAGGCGGTCTGCATTGTCAGGGAATAAAACTCCAAAGTCCTGTGATATCTAAACAAAAACATTAAATTGAACATTTTTTTGCAAGATTACAAGTAACAATAGAATGAAGCATTTTACTTTTCTAAATAATGTAGGATTTCTACTACAGGCCAAGACAACCCTTCAATAAATTCCCTAAAATGCAAATAATTCTCATAATAATAAATAATAATAAAACTCACCATTCCAGGAAAATCGTTAAGTCTGGGATATTCTCTGTTTATTTCCTCAACAGTTTTTGTATCAGAGGATCGAATCCACGCTGCACGATGAGGTGCTGTACGTTTCATTAACTCCTCGACTTGGCTGTGGGGGCTTCTGTTGTTATTTAGCCACTCAATCATTGTGTGAAGTTCATTCAAAGATGACTCAGACTCTACAGCAGATAAAACACACTAAAATTAGGGACAACATCTGGAAAAAACTTGAGTGATAATTAACTATCTTAGTGATTCCCAAACCTGGTTCTGGGGTACCCTTAGCACTGCAAATGTTTTCTCTCTCTAAAAACCGATTCAAATTATCAGCTTTTTAGGCACACACCAATTAAATTAATTAAAATAAAATAAAAAACAACCTTGCCATGATTTACTAACCTTAAAAACTGTTCTGGCCCTTGTTTATGATTGTCACAACCATGTTGGAAGTTGTTGTAAACATATAGGCAAGTCATTTAGGAAGCTAAAATGTAGGATGTAAATGACTGAATTTGCTTATTTGAGTAATCCATCCCATTCAAGCACTTGTAGCTATAAGAGCATTGCTTCAGTTTTGAGGATTTTATTAGATAATCATCAAGTGTTCTAAAATAGAAGCAAATAAACTAAGAGACTATACATGTAATATAGGCCTACATTTATGTAATTTTAATGCTCTGGTCTTTGCAGATATTTAAAGATGGCCATCTTCTTTAAGCATGACTCTTTGGATTTATATGAAATAGTAACATGAATGAATCAACTGTCCTCAGCATCATCGAACAGTCCTTATTGTTGAGCCCTGTACTGGCAACTTGTCCAATTGCAAGTAAAAATCTCACTCACTTGGCCCTTTAAAAATGCACTTGTTTCGGACAATCATGACACATCCCTAGTTCTAACCTGCCAGTGGAAAACTTGGTCGGGAAGAGGAATTCTGTGATGGCTGTGCTGTCTCTGACTGTGTGGGGCTCTAAGACGTTTCCTCACATTGTGTAGTCTTTCTTCCAGGTAACCTGTTGCAGGGTGACGATAACGACCAGGTGTATACCATGACTCCTGCAGCAAATAAATATAAATAAATCACTCTTATGAAAAAAAGTGGGGACTGATCCTCTTTATCAGCTCTCGATTATCTTCTAATCAGAATCAGCACAACTTACATTTCCATGGCCCTCGTTGTTCTTCAGGCAAGGAAACTGGGCAGTTAGTGCCAAAGCCATCTCCTTTTTGATCTCAGCTGATGGGTTTCACAAATAAACAATCATTTAAATAGGCTAGTTTATTTATTTAAATGTATTAGTCAAGTTATTTTACTTGTACTCACGTTTCCCCAAAATGTTCCATCAAATGAGAAACCAATAACCGCACCATCTGACGTCGCTCCTTGAGGCTTAGGTGCCTGTCTCGTAAGGATGTTATTACTGTTGATCCTACTGTTGAGTATTTCTCGTATATCCTGCAATAGGAGAATGCATGAACTAAAACATTCCATTCAATTCATTCTTTAAAATTATTCTGAATGAATATGAATCAATAGCTCAAATGAATCCATTTATCTAAAACATAAGTATAAACACGTTTAGTACAAAACATTTAATACATATACTATAATTAGATGCTATTCCATTAACTTACTTATGTAATACATTTAATACAACATGCATTACAATATTAAAGCAGCTGTATGTACGTTTACCTTGAAACATCAGTTTCAAACTCATTCTGATGGTAAACTGACCTAACTTACCTATACAAACATGATGGTTATCTGACCTGACCCCACAAACGTCTGTTATAGCTATGCATGTTTGAGTGGTGTGGCGTTGATACGAAAATCCGCGAAAAGAGCAGATTGCTTTACAGCAGTGGCGCTTTCGTCTGTTTTTTATTTTATTTTATATACTTTTATAACAGAGAATTCAGTGAATCGAACGTTTCTCACTGAATCTCACAGTATTTGTGTGGTGTCCGTCATGGATTGAGGTGTTGAGCTTAGCTGCGCTATGTGCCGGTCCGAGCTGATAAATGGTCCGTGCAGCGTAAATACTGATTAACGTTACCTACTTTAGTTTATCGGAATACATTTCACGAGGTATTTCTTTAATTAACGTTAGGTAATACATTTCTAAACGGTTTCGATAATCTTTCAGCTAATGTTTTAATGACGTTATTAATGCTAGTGAGAAAACGGGGATAGCTAACAACAATCGATCTGATCTAGAGAATAAATAAAAAAATGACAAAAGTTAACGATAACATAAAAAAACAGTTCTAAGATATATGTAACGTTTCAGTACACATTATTTCATGTTATAAAATTATAACTTACCTTTCACAATCAGGCTGACGCTGATGTAACGTTACGGTGACTGTCTTGCCACTGACTGGTCCGTTAATATTTGAACCATTGAAGCGCGAACGTTTTTAACCCAACAGTTAGGTTATAACTAAAAATAACCCAACGGCATAGCCAAATAACCCAACAAATTTTAAGATAACCCAATATAATGACCCAACATGCATACACCAACGGTTGGGTTAAAAAAATAACCCATCGTTTTTTAGTGTGTATATATATATATATATATATATATATATATATATATATATATATATATTAGGGTGACCAACAGTCCTGTTTTCCCAGGACATGTCCTGTTTTCACGTCCTATCCTGGCCGTCCTGGCTGTTTTTTATAAAGTGATGAAAATGTCCTGGTTTTCAAAAAACTGCTGGGAAAGATCATCTCTAAAGCAAAATATAGATGGGCAAACAAGAAGGATGAGGACGAAAAACAGGATAAAGAGGAAGAAAACTAAAGATATAAATATATTTTGTTAGTTCGTTTTTGTAAGTTTGTGAGAGCTATTTTTGTTCAATTTGGAGGTATTTCTTTTAGTTATTTATTATTTATATATTTATTTTTCTAATACAGAAGAGACATTATTTCTATCATTATTTCATTCATTATTTTTGAAGCCTGTCATAATAAAATTTGTTGAGTAACCTCTGAGAAGCCTATCTGAATTTGTGTCTTGTAATATAACAATTTTCTATCCACACAGAGGAGGCATAGCCTACTTTAAATGTATTGAAGTTTAATAAGGCATCTCTGAGTAAACTTCGAGTATCATTTGAGCATCTGTTTGTCGGGCCGAGTGTCCTGGTTTTTGCTCATCAAAATATGGTCACCCTAATATATATATATACATATAGAGAGAGAGAGAGAGAAAGAGAGAGAGAGGGAGGCTAAACATATATATATATTCATATCAAAGCATAAGTTTGTGTGTGTGTGTTTACTTCATCTGTTTTGCTCAGTCAAGCGGAACCATATAAATGTGATGTGTGTGTTTATTTGTTATACGATAACTTATCTAATTTGTTGTGTGTGTATGTCAGACGAGTTTGGTTCAAGAAATTATACTGCAAATTACAACAATTATTTGTCGACTTATGCATAAGTGCAGGACTGCCAATAACCAGTGAAAATTCTTCCAGATGTTTTCAATATAAACAGTGTTGTTAATGTTTATGAAGGACTGTTGAGGGAAACACACAGTGTCTTTGAACTTGACTTGTAGGATGGAGTTGGTTTTTGTAAAAGTTATTTGATCTTTAACTGATGTAGATTGATCATGAACTGTTGTTTACATGTAAGCTGTTCTTAAAGTGTTGTTTTTTAAAATGTCATTGTGTTTTTGTTTGAATGTTGTAGTTTGTTCTCTAGATTTTGTTATTATTATTATTTTACCAGGAAGTCCCATTGAGATCAAATTAACTCGTTTTTTCCACTTTAGATGTTGTGGTTTTTCTTTAAATATTGTAGTTTGTTCATTAAATATAGTTTTTTCCTTCAGGTTAGTTATTCTTTAAATGTTCTTGTTTGTTATTTCAAGATTGTTGTTGTTGTTTATTAGTTCTATACAGTGAGTTGAACTACATGTGCATGTTATATTTGTACTTGAGATGTTTGTGTATCAGACTGATGTCTAGCTTTTCTTTTAAGTTCATTTAATTGACATTTTCAGATGTAAATAATCATCTTTGACTGTGAGGGTAAGTTGTTTATAGGCTTGTTGATATCATTTGTTTTTCAGTTCTAAGAGTTGTTGTTTGTTCTTAAGAAAAGCTGTTGCCTGTTCTTTCAGTGTTGTTGTTTATGAGCTCAGTACGGTTAGAAGATCAACATGTGTGATATTTGATAGGCCTTGGAGCTGTTTGTGTGTGGGACTTGTGAAGCTCCTGCACATGTCCATCGGCGATTAGCTTTATTTCGGAGCATGAAGTGTTTTAGGGCAAGAACCGAAATGAGTAACGTCACAGATGCCGAGTAACGAAACAGGTGGTTTTGAAAAACAAGAGAAGTCTGCCAAGACTGTGAAGGGTACGTGCTGGCCAGGCCAAGCTATGGGCGGCCCAATGGGAATTCATCCGATTGCCACTCCGGGTCTGCATGTTCCCTTATTTTAGCACTAGAGTGTTCCCGCTCAGTTTATGAGTCTAGGTATAGAAGTGTGACAGAGTGATGATAGAGTATGAGTGCACGCGTATAGCCAGTGATCATCTGGAGAGGACATTTACATCTGCATTATCAGCTGTATAAAACAAAGCTAAGACTACACGCCGAGCACATGCACACACGTTTAGCATCCTTGCTAGCGTTGCGCTAAAACACAGGCTATTTGAAATAGTAATTTGCTTAGTTCTTGAAAAAATGAAATATAGGCCTATAAAAAATTGATATAATAACTTAACAAATAAAACTGATTTGTGTGTGAATTTTTTTTGAATGTGTCTAATGTACATTTGCATTGTTGCCAAAGTGACAGTGTTAGCGTGTGCTATTGTTGAAATAGTCTAGAATAAAAATGTTTTGAGTCATACAACCTAGGCTAATCACAAAATCTGACTGGATTAGTTTAAAGTAAATTTGTTGTAAAATTTTACGATAGCCTATTAGTAATGATAATCATAAACAGCCTATAGCTACATATAACCTGGTGGAGTTGTTTACTGTGTGTAAATGAGGTTAAATCATTATAACTCTGGCTAATTGCTTTAGTTTATAGCTTTATTAGACCATTTAGTGAGGAATAAACACGACTTGTTACTGATCTACAGATTAAGTTTAGGACTTCATATGTCTGGAGATTGTTATCTGTTGAACACTTTAAAAATGTCTTGCTCAGGTCAGGGTTACTGAGTTTATTCACTTTCAATCGGAATATAGTGATTTGCAATCCGATTCTTGTAGGCTATCCGTTTCCACGTGCATGCTTGAAATTGTTGACAGTGTGGCGAATATCTATGAAGTTTCGACACCATTTCACATCAACAGTTCAGTGAAAACATGTTTTCATCTCCTTGTAAAAATACAAGTGGTAATGGTTAATATGTGGCTGTTTGAAAATAAACATAAAGGAGAGGAGGGTCGAGAAACATACTGTAGTCTATTATAGGCATTTCATCAGGCGATGTCACCTTAAACAAGTATCCTGTGAACACCTGCTCTTATTTCAGGTCTATTAAAGTTTCAAAGCAAATCCCTAGATAAGCGTATATACAGTCCGCTTCGGTCCGGATTAGGTTACGTCGTCTAGTTTCTCTTCGGCGACCTCGATGACTCCCTGAGTTGTGCGTGATTTACATTGCGACTCAATTGAAATCTTGCCCAAATAAATAATTAATCGAAAACGAATAATAGCCTACTGAAAATACTGAATCAATCAATGAATACAGAGCACATTTAAGCAAAACTAATGTTATGTATTCTGTGTATGACGTTATGTTGCTAAGCCTTGGTTAATTATGTTGTTACAAGAGACCCTGCAGGCTTTAAAAACACAATCGGCAGTCTGGATCGACAGTGTCACGCACACACAGAGACATTTGCATGAACATGCAGGAGGGGGGATAAAAAGGTCACACACAGGTGTTAACCCTTTAATAACCATGAGTGCTCATAGAGGTTACGATGAGGTAATATAGGCTAATGGAAAACGCCATGTAGATAACGTTTAACGCAAAACTTCCTCCTAACCTGCAAAAACAAGCATAAGGAAATGTGGACTCTGTTTGCTAGACACATATTCAGTATTTAGCAACTGATGAGTTTGTGCTGGTACATTTACATACAAGTCTTAAAGGTACAGTAACACATATAGCTTAATAGTGAGGTTTAAAGAAAGAGTTTAAAATGGTTATAAAAAACTAAATAATTACAACGACAACATGCAACCATAACATAATAAGTGTATAATCTCTTTTAAAGATTAAAACCTGTTGTGTAAGAAAAATAATGACAACAACGTTTAAAGCTTTCTACATTACCTCTTTGTTTTGATGTTAAAGGGTTAGTTCGCCCATAAGACATGAAGTTGTATGGAATCCTTACCAGCACTATAGTGCATACACACTGACCCACTCTGTAGTCACCTCCCTGGTCAGAGTTCTGGCCGCTGGAAGTTTTTCAAGAAAGTACTCCCGGTTAGTTTCAGGTGCCTCAAAACTGTGCGTTTATACGTGAAAAAATTATTTGCGTTTCAAAGCTTGATTAATTTAACACACAAAAAACACGTCGGTCAAAATTCATATCTTAGTTTTAATCAGCTTTATTTTCTTTCCATTTCTATCAGTCCACGCTGCTGTCAACGTCAACAGTGCGCACGTTCCGATTAGCTGTTGATAGCGCGACTCGCTGACAACATGTCTGACTGCGAAACTTCTGATGATGAAACCAATTTTAGCACAATGTCAGACGGAGCAGATGAGGATGAAATTAATTTTAGCACAACGCCAAAGGGATACCTTTATGAACCGGAGTATACCGATGCCGAACTTCAACAGATGGAGATAGAACGGGAAGAGAGAGTGAACTAAATCAAATAGTTTTCTCAGCAAATTGTAAGATTAGACATCTTTTCACGTGTTATCCACTGGAGTCTAAACATCAGCTTGTTTACCGTACAGTTTAGACATGGGATCTTAAAGTTAGTAAATAGAGCTTACCCGTGGTACTGTTACAGCAAAACTCTTTAAAATCAGTTTTTTTCTTTTTCCTCCTTGGTTGGGGATGTAATCGTCTTCGCTGAAGTGAGCACTGCACACACGATAATCCTTGATTCTGGATATTTTAGCTCCCGCAGAGTAGCCGATGGCAACCAGCCAAAGCTGTCTCGTAGCTATATCCGAAACAGGAAAACGATGGAATCTGAACGGTGATCCCGGCACATTCTTGTGGTCACAGCCTGGAAATTTACAAGTTCGCACCATCGTTCATTTTCTACTGTCGTTTCGTAATCGATTGTGTAAACACTATGGAACAGCTGATCGGAACGTGCGCACTGTAGACGTTGACAGCAGCGCGGATTGATAGAAATGGAAAGAAAATAGTGCTGATTAAAACTGAGGTATGAATTTTGACCGACGTGTTTGTTGTGTGTTAAATTAATCAAGCTTTGAAACGCAAATAATTTTTTCACGTAAAAACGCACAGTTTTGAGGCCCCGGAAACTAACCGGGAGTACTTTCTTGAAAAACTTCCAGCGGCCAGAACTCTGACCAGGGAGGTGACTACAGAGTGGGTCAGTGTGTATGCACTATAGTGCTGGTAAGGATTCCATACAACTTCATGTCTTAAATGGGCGAACTAACCCGTCAAGGTTAACCATTAACCATGGGGTCATGAATTGAGAAATCAAATTTTCCTTGATCTTTTGACATGTAAGAGGTCATTCTAACATAAAAAGATCCTGTAAGTTTCAGAACTCAGAACTTTTTTGTCAACTATGTGAATGTCTCAGTGGAGCATTATTTGTTTGTTCGGTACATTTCCCGGTGCATTCTTTGGTAAATCAGTCGCAATTTCGGCGCAGGCTTTGTAAACAGACTTTCACTGTAAGATATGGACCCGACGTAATGCCACAACATGTAACTAACCATCTTAATTCTAATGCCTGATCTGTGATCAGTGATTACTGATTTGTAATTGAGCATGGAGATTGCATGTAATACAATCGCTGGAGCTGTCAATCACAGTGCGATGCTCATCAGGGACTGAGTTCTGGGCTCCCGTTATTATCAATGACAATGTCTTACACTCTTATTTACATCATGTTTGATTATGATGAAAGTATTCATGAGAGTGCAGAAATCGAGTTGCAATGACAAGATCATTGCAACCTTTCATGCGATGGGAGATCTAAATGCATGTAGAATGCTATAATCAACAATTTTCACGATTAGTTAATCTCGACAGCTGTAATAGTAAAAATGTGCTAAAAGTTTTTGAGAGAGTTTCGCATGTAATACTTAGCCATTTCATAAGCAAAGCTGTTAGCCAATCACAGCAGTGGGCATTTACACTGAAGTCTCACAGCACACACGCCTCTTCAAACAGAGCGTTCAAACCAGAGGGCTAAAATCACGGTAGGAAAAATGCATTTTATTTTTGATGTAAAACTAATACTAACACCTCATAAGTGCACCTCAGGAAATGGAAAATAATCGCATGACCCCTTTAAAACTGATTCTGATTTAAAACTACTGTGGTAGTAAACACAAGTCATGTGACTGAGCGACAGAAATTATGGGTACTTTTCCAGTCCTGCATGTGAGTGCACGTGCAAAACACTGTTGGGTTAAAAAAGAATTTTGAACATTTCTAATGAGCTGAATCAGGTTTATTCTCCACAAGCCTGTCTGTAACCTTTAACCTTTGGCAGAGAATTAACAGATCTGATGTCAGCTTAACACATTAATGAAAATTGATGCAACTCTGAGGAGCAAAATAGTAAATGTTTAACAAATTAAAACAGTAAATGAAGTTTGGTTGTGTGTTGTTCAGGTTTTGCTGTTTGCATCAAATGTCCCAAATATTATACTAAAATCTATAAATCAAAAATATAAAACTATATATATAAAGGTTTCACTAAGATTTTAGAGTCCAGCAAATATAATGAGTTTAAAATAAAATCAATTAAATTCAATGGAAAGTCTGCACCATGAAGCAAAAACAAGACGGAAAACAAGATACTCTGGTTTGGATTCAGTCAGTGTGTGTCGAGGCCTGTGGAGAACAATCAGAGCAGCATCTGTGTAACATCAGAGAGTGTGTGTGTGTGTGTAAGGGGAGAGTTTGAATGTGTGTGATTTCTTCAGATGAGAGCGGTGGAAGTGAGGCAGATGCTGTGTGTGTGCTCGTAAGGTGAGCTTGAAGTTTCTGTGAGCTGTGTGCAGTCTAGAAAGGAGACACAGAGGACGTTGTATATGTGTGTGTGTGTTGGGGCACAAACTGTGAGACTGACGGGATGTGACATCACAGCTGAATCCTTGGTTCTGAACAAAAAACTCATTTAGTGAAAGATATATTTTGTATATAATAGTATAAAATGTGATAATTATATTTAATATTAAGTAAATATTTTACATGTATTTATATATTTAAAAATAACTAGGCTATATACACACACACACACACATATATATATATACTATAGCAAAATTTTGATATATTTTGATATTTACACCCAATTAATTTGACACACACTCAATTATTTAAAATGTATTAATATTATAAGAAGATGGATTTTATTTTTTAGAGAAAGATTTAAGAAAGCCCTGCTAGTGCACTGCAGAGCGCGTCTGTTCGCTGTTTTTCCCGCTCTGACAGCAGGCGCATGTAATGACACGGTGTCGTCGAATCGGATCAAAGGGTCACGCTGACGGAGAGATCTCGCGCAAGAGTGTATAATAACAAAATTATACAGCTGTCAGCGCTGTCTATAATACATTGTGGTGTGTTTCTCTGCATCACTCATTTCCCCATAAACACACATCAATCAAGCTCCCGCTCTCTTCCTGATCACACGCTCCGGCTCGGCCTGCTTCCCAAGATAAATAACACTCCCGGAAAAGCGTCAATGAAAGCGGGCAGAGACCAGCGCAGCTCTTATTCCCGAATATTCATAATTTATGCCTCTAACGACGTCTATGTTTTATGTGATGCAAATTAATCCTCGTCTAGTGCTTTTATCTGCGTTTTTTTTGTTGAGTGTTTTATTCTTTCGTTTTTTTTTTACTAAATTTAAACGGTGACTATTTTTTCATCTTTTCCTATGAGTGATACATCGCACAAGTATATCTATTATATATGAAGATGTTTTTCGTCTGGCAAAAGAAAACAGAAAAGAAAAAATAATAATCCCCAAGTTACTAAGCGTTTGCAAAAGTCATTCTGATGGATTTTAAGCACGTAGCTAAGAGGTTGCTATGAGGTAGGTGACCTACAGTACCTACTTTCGAGCATGTTACTAAGGTGTTGCTAAGGTACCTTGAGAGATTTAAAAAATGTTGCTATGTGGTTGCTAAGGTGGCCTACAGTAAGTGGTTTTAAGCACATTGCTAAGAGGTTGCTAAGGTGACCTACAGTACTTGTTTTTGAGCATGTTACTAAGCAGTTGCTAAGGCATCATGAGGGATTTTAAGCATGTTGCTATGGGCATGTTGCATATTTTATCATATGGAGTTAAAAACAGTAACACTATGAAATATTATGGAGCTTTCATATATTTTTCCCATCTCGTAAACAGAACCTGCGAGAGCTCTGCGGAGATGGATGATGTAACCCGTCGTCACGGTAATGGAATCTCCCTCTGCAGACACTGATGGATCTGTTGCCGTGGCAGCCATTGCCGCCCGCTGACATTCCGGCCTGCCCCTGTCTGATGGCGGGCAGTGCCAAGCACTCTGCCTGCTGTCACAGAGTGGTGTGTGTTTGTGTGTGTGTGTGTGCGTGTGTGCGCGCATGTGTGTGTGGTCTGGGCCTCCAGCCAGAGCGCTAGCTGACAGGGCCCCCTCACGCAGCTCCACTGAGAGGACCACGCGGCGCTGGAGAATACAGAAGAGTCCTGTGAGTGAGCTGCGCTGCAGGGCACTGGGTTCATTGTTTCCCAGCCTCACAAAATCATACACCGTGGCCTAACCAGGTTATGTTTTATGCTTAAGAATATCAAGATGCTGTGCTGGTGGTCGCTAACCTAGTTAGGCATTCCTTACCAGAGTATCTAAAAGGAGGTGGATATCATGTGCTCAACTTTCTTACAACAGAATGTTGTATGGACTACTATGTGTGCTAGTTTGCTAATTCAAACAGCTAATGTGACAAGAATATATACCATAATGCACTGTAAAAATCAGAGTATGTTTTACATGAATATACCATTTTAGTCTTTCTACTTTGAAATTTCATGTTTAATTCAATGTTAATAATTTTCTTTGAAACAACTTCCACTCAGAAAGTGCAAGTAAATTGAACAAATAATTGGAAATCCTACGCCAATTTTTTTCACTGTACTATTAAAAACATTGAGTTTAGTTTAAATCAAATAAAACAAATGCTGCAACATTAATTATAAATACTTGTCAATAATAAGGATACCTTTACACGAGAAAGATGTACTTAAATGTACAAAAAAGTCTTCCCTTTGCGTTTTTCGTGCACAGATAACGAAACACAGATGTAAAACAGTTGTCACACGGACCCACGAAAATGACTTGAAACACTGTATCATTCATGCCAGGCCAGTAGATGGCGATGTTACTTTGTAAAGAAGCACTACACGCCTATAAACTGAACACATAATATGCATGTGCATGACGTCACCATTTTCACAAATTTGCGTATTCTTAGTTTACAAGGACAATAGCCATATCATTTTCAAAAACTTGCACTTCAAACCCGTTTTCAAATGTTTGCGTTTTCAGGGCCCCAAAAACGCTGTTGTCGCGTAAATAAAATTTTTAAAAAGCCAAAACGCTTGAAAAAAATCAAATTAAATGTTGATGCTCATATAGATAATTCACAATGAAAATGTTGCTTTGTCACTGCAAATCGATGCTAGTTTTCCCAACTTTCTTAAATGTTAAGGTAGGTGAAACATGCAAAAAAAAATCCTATGACAGTATGCACCAGCTGCTAGCATTCAGCACGTTACTCCTTCCCAAGGAAACATCAGTCATGAAGCCTGAAACATAATACAGGCAAAAACCATTGGGAAAAAACCCACATTAAGCATTTTACACAAATCAGCCACCAAATAACTCTGTGTCTCTGACATTCTGTCTGTGTTGTGTGTGTTTGGAAGCAATAATCACTGTACCCTTGTGGGCAGCATGATCTATTTCATTCCCACAAACCGTGTGTACATTCACAGTATTGAGATGAGTCTCTGAACACAACTGCCCCTTTCGTTCTGTCTG